>NC_065519.1:34641100-34647283 GCF_006386435.1 Epinephelus moara
AATGTTGTTGTTTTATTTCTAATTTTTGGTATGACTAAGTCATGGTATGGTATGCTGTACATAATCACGGAAACTGTCAGTGTGTCATTCTGTCAGTCAGTCATTCTGTCTGTCCCACGTTTTTCTACTCACTGACGTGGTCAATCTATGTGAAACTGCACATAGGCATTGAGGATTGGCATCGGTAGAATGTGGCAAAGCTACCAGTGGGTATGGACTAGTCTGATTAAATTGCGAAAGTATATGACACTGTAAAAAAGAATAATAAAAACAAACACATGGTTCTGTTGCTCATGTGGATATTTAATNTCTGACACACAGCGTTGCAAGCGCACATACTGTGGTCTGCCAGTCAAGTAGTCTACAATCCAGGACACCAGGGGGGGACACCAATGTACATAAAGTTACATTTTATGTGGGACAGGAATTGTTTAAATGTGATATTTACATTTTAACATATGTAGGATGAGTTTTACGCAACAGTTTATTGACAGAACATAGTAGTTTGCAATAGTTTCTTATCTGTAATGTAAATATAAAGCTACAGCCATGAGCCAACAGCTGATTTGCTTAACTTAGCATGAAAACTGATTGTACATATTAAATAGAAATAATGCATCATCAGTGAACTTCAGAAGGGCTTGATTCTGGTAGATTTTACCAGGGGCTGAGTCAGACGTTGTAAATGTTCAGGGCTTGGCCTAAACCTAAGAAGGTCCGGGGGCATGCTCCCCTGAGGATATTTTACACCGTTCACAGCAGATATATGCACTTTTTTCCATGCCATTTGAAATAATAGACTGCCTAAAAATCTGTACATCATTTGGGAAGAACATGATAGTTGCCTCTGGAGCCCCAGAGGTCAGTGTTCAAACTGTTGCCTTTACATGGTATGTGAACCAGTATCAGCATCTCATTTTTATGTCCCATGTGTGATAATCTGTGGTAAAGTTATTGCCCTGTGAACAGCTGTTCCACAACAGACTGTGTGATGGAAAAGGGAAACGGGACAAATACACCCTGACAATGACATTTAATCTGCATTCTATACCCTGGGCTCTGAACTGGATACATGAAGTCTATGCATTAGAAAGACACATACTGTAGAATGACACAAGAAAACCAAGATGATTTCTAGATGGTTGTCTTTGTAACCAGGTAAATGGATAGCCCTGCCATTAACTGCTGGTATTTGTTGTAATTTTATAGTATGTTATAATCAAAGGTGTCAGAAACAGGAAGGGGGGAAGAGGATGTGTTGACTGATCTGCATACAGCATTTGACTACAACCCGCAGAGCTCAACCAAGACTGGAAATGGAATGAGGGGCATATGGGGGGGTGGGAGGGCTGGTGGTTAACCACATCATGCTATATCTAAAACATTACATGAGTGAGTCTTACAGCGCCTCATGCATCTGATAAAGTGTCTTCTGTTACGGCACTGTGTTGCTATACCTGCTTGTATTCAGGATTGGGGTGAAATCTTATCTTGTCAAGATCAGTCAGAAATCACACGCCTTGAGTGTATAGCAGTTGTTAAATGTTTAGTGTCTTTGAACTGAGTCTCAGGTTCCACATTTGTACAGGGTGTGGTGAGCGAGCACATCTGAGCTTCCCTCAAGCAATGATTTGTGCCATTATAGCTTTTATCAGTACAGTGAATGTAATAAGAGAACAGATCTTTATAATATTGTGGATAATAAGATGATACAACCTCTTTATGAAAGTGTGATTAATGGTGTTCCTGTTGCTAAGCTTTGTCAAGTCTCTAAAACCTCCACCTGACTGATGAAAGACTACGGGGTCGGCATCAACATGTTCCTTTAAAGTCATACATTTTGACATGGTTAAGCCACTCTCCTCCTCAGTTACCATGGATTGTGGTGTGGTTGTACATTGATTTCAATGGAGAGCAATGTCGTTTCTTTATAACACACAAAAACCAACAAAGCGTTGCTTCCTGTCTCCCTCCATGCAGCCAGTAAGCTCACAGCAGGCTTTGAAATTAGATCTCTCCGTCTCTCTCACACTCACTGCTTCTCTCCTCTCTCTGCAGAGGTTTTAACTCTCAAAATGTACTTTTCAACTCAGCAACCAATCACAGCACCACCTCACTAAGTAATACATCTCATTAACCTCCCTTAAACAGTAACTAGCCAACATGCCATTACGTTATTGACTTCAGTGTTTCAGTTCTCCTACAGTCGTCATCTAAAAGGCCAATGTAGAAGCAGAAGCTACATAGCAGCCCTCCTTGAAGCTGTCAGGTGCTGTGAGCATTATGCTGGGAAGCCACAGCTAAGGTGTAGTATATCTGTTTCCAGCATGTGATAGTCTTTGACTTATTGAGAGGCAACAAACTTCAGGCTCCTGTTTTAAGGCCCAGACACACCAACCTGACATCAGAGACTTAGGCCAACATGTCTCGGCTGGAAAGTTGCACTTGAACGCACCACTAAGACTTCAGCCAACTGTCAACTAGTATGAACGCTCTTTGCCTGCGTGAGAGGAAATAACTCTCCCTACCAGAAGGTGGTGTCTGTATTTGTCGCTCAAAATGGGAAGACCAACAGGATGGATCAAAGGTGCTTGTCAGACAGTTAGCACAATAACAACCTGACCCAAAGTTGAATGAACAAGAGATATATACCACGCACTAACAACAACAACCCAAACAATTACGAACCATTTTTGCTAAAGAGTAGCCTGGAAATCCAGACTCAAATCTAGAGAGATTCTGAGTCTGGTCCTCACCGATACATCCTTCCTACCCAAGGGGCGGCACTAACTGAGGCATTTCAAATGCTGCCGCACGCAATTGGATAGCACGATGGCCAATCAGAGCAAAAAACAAGGTGACGAAGCCGGGGCTAACTGATATATTATGCTTTTGCTGTATCCCGTCGGCAAAACGGCAAAAACATCCTTCCTGGAAGCGAAGGCTTCTAGGGCAGTCTTCTGTTCCTCTTGCAAGGAAAAAGATAAGTGTAGTTGGCTTAGCGTTTCTTCCAAAGCTAAATTGAATGGACGCGGTGCTTCGGCAGCTGCCATCTTGGCTGTTTACTTTTCGACTCCTACGGCGCAGTGTTGTCCTCATCATGTTATGCCTGCCCAGAGACCGCCTCTGTCAGATAGTCTGATAGACAATTCACTGGGCTCTGCTCGTCGGGGCCAGATGCCTATGCAGTGCAAATTAGAATTTGCTAGGGGTGGGGCATCTGGATTTCCAGGTTAGCTAAAGAGCTCAATAGCTAAAAAAAAAAATCTTACCTCATATAACAAGTTTGTTTCAGTGTCACGCCCCCTTGACTGTAGTTGTTTGCTTGCTTTCCTCACTTCCATTTCTCTTTTCATGCACTGAGATGCACTCCGATTCAACAACCTGCATTGGCGGAAAAAAAGCCACCAAAGGCCAACTAGTGCCAATGGTGTGGAATATACCACAACAACTAGGGAAACAGATGCTTACTGACTGCCTGACGTTGACCAACTGTGTCAGGGCCCTTAGACTGCATAGAGCAGGGGCGGAGCCAGATGTTTTTAACATTCAGGGCTCAGCCCAAACCTAGGGGTGCCGGAGGCATGCCCCTTGGAGAAATGGCAGCTATATGCACTATTTTTAAAACCATTTGAGGTAATAAAAAGCATAAAAATCTGTACATCATTTGAGAAAAACATGAAAAAAAGTCATCTAGCGCCTACATCCAATTTTGGATCTAATTGTTTTCCAACTCCCACCACCTAAAAAGATGCAGAAAACGTTTATTGTTACTATTCTTAAGTCAGGGTAGGAATTTTGGAACCTATTTTTGTTATACTATGCTGGAGTCAAGTTCGCAGAATGAACGTTTGGCTGACAAATCTGCTACATTTGAATCAATGCCACAATAATCTGGGCTGCTCTAACTACAAATCAAGAATCTGAAGTAAATTTGGTCTTTGATACTCTGAATTGAATATTACGACATTAGAAAGAGAAAATGTACTCAATTACATTAGATTTCTTTAGGGAATAGCATAGATTGTGGGCTTTTGAAAAAACATTGAGGGCTGGAGCCCCAGCGGCCACCCCACTGCTCCGCCCCTGCCATGGAGGCACTGTGGAATGAATGCTGAATCACTGTTGAGGGATAAAACTTGCTCTTAAAGCTTGAAACATTCAGAAAAGATGGTTGTAATAGTAAAAAGGAGTGTGGCCATTTAGTAGCTAGTGTCAAACCACTTATCAGCGGCTTCATGGTTTTGACTGTTTTGAAATGCAGATTCCTGCTTGGAAAAGAACAAGAGATGTGAGAGGGGTTGTTCAGCTCAGCGATGAAAGCTTTGGAGTGTCCTTCACCTCTCCCTGATCCCCCTGTCCCTCCTCCTGTCCTTCCTCTTTTGTTTTTTTTTTGTTTGCTCCCTAGCATGTGCTCCCCCCTTCACCAGCAAACAAACACCTAAGCCTGAACTCAGGTTTCTCCTTACGTTTCAGGTGGACAGGAGGAGAGGCGTGGAGTGGCTGCAGGAGGGCCTTAAGTGGTCACACTCTGGCGGTCAACTAAAGGAGAACTCTTCTCTTCATCACCTGACCACACTCCAGTGGCATTAAAGTTTCACGGCAGCACTGCAGGAATGTGGCGAGTACTCCGTCAGGCCTCTTTAACTCTGGATTATGAAGTATAGACAGAGGGAAAAGAGACTGAGGTAGGATAAAGATAAAAAAAAAAAACATGTTTATGAGGAAGAAGCTGATGAAGGAGAGAGGGAGGTAGGGACAGGACTCATGGAGCAGAGGTCCTGATCCGAGTCTAGCTTTGGAGCAGATAAGGACAATACAGCCATTGTCATGTGATTGGGGAGGGGAGGATGCAATTCCCACACAGATCAAGAGTGGATGCAAGGGGGGAGGGGAAAAGGAGGGGAGGGGGTAACAACAGGTGAATTCCAGCAGATAGAGAGGCCCTTTGATGGCAAAGCCCCTGCACCAGGTGAAGGAGGAGGCCTGGCTCACCACCTTTAAATTATTCATCCCCCTCAGTCAATTATTAAAGTACTAGTACTCACATCCTCCCTTTGTGCGCTGAGAAAACAATGTTTACTTTTGTAACTTATTTGTGGCCAGATGATGGTAAATGGTTTACATGACCCCATGGTTTCACTTTAGGCTTGATGTGAGCTCATAGAATATAAGTTTGTCTGTGTGCCAACAACTGAAGGGAGAATGACTCCTCTTGATATGTTATAAGACATAGAAATACTCTGCTTTGAATAATAACCTTTGTCTGATATGTTTAAGTACCTTGTTTAAAATTTTATCTCCTTTCACAATCTATGAACATGCAAATATGCTCATTTCAAATGTGTCACTGGACACAAGATGTCTTACACTTCCCTTTTTCTCAGTGTAAGTGCACTGGAGGAAAACAAATGTAAATATAGAAGCCCCCCCCCAGCCCACTGATTCTGACATGACCCAGAAATGTGGATGTGCACCTCAGCAGCTGACAAATTCTTGACACAGTTTCGTCTTGTCCAAGTTTTCCATCCTGTCTCTCTGAGTCCAGGGCTTGGTGTGGGTGGGTGCCACCTGCGCATTGCGAAAGTGACTTCCCCAACAAAAGAGCAAGGAAGAGGAAATCCTGCCTCCATGTGTGCTGACTCAGCACTGATGAAAAAAAGTTGATCAACAGGAGAATAAATACTTGAAAGCTATACAGAATGTCTGAGAGCATTACTGCATTATATTCCATTATATTTTATGGTTTCCTTTCCTACATTAAAAAAAAAGACATTTCCACCACAAACTGGTGCCCCAAAATTCCCCACTATACAGGAAATGAAGTATTTGACTCTAAAAAATTTCAGTGGGAGGACTCTGACCTCATACTGATCCCTCGTGACATTGCCTTGAATCACATACAGTGGTGTGAAAGTGTTTGCCCCCTTCCTGATTTCTTACTTTTTTGCATGTTTCCCACACTTAAATGTTTCAGATCATGAAACAAATTTAAACATTAGTCAAAGATAACACAAGTAAACACAAAATGCAGTTTTGGGTTTTATTAATGAGGAAGAAAAAAATCCAAAGCTACATGGCCCTGTGTGAAAAAGTGTTTGCCCCCTAAACCTAATAACTGGTTGGGCCACCCTTAGCAGCAACTACTGCAATCAAGCATTTGCGATAACTTGCAATGAGTCT
>NC_065519.1:34648014-34697398 GCF_006386435.1 Epinephelus moara
TATTAGGTTTAGGGGGCAAACACTTTTTCACACAGGGCCATGTAGCTTTGGATTTTTTTCTTCCTCATTAATAAAACCCTTCATTTAAAAACTGCATTTTGTGTTTACTTGTGTTATCTTTGACTAATGTTTAAATTTGTTTGATGATCTGAAACATTTAAGTGTGGAAAACATGCAAAAAAGTAAGAAATCAGGAAGGGGGCAAACACTTTTTCACACCACTGTATGTTAAAGAACATTTCAAAAATGTCTTTCCATCTGAGCCCATATATCCCCACCACTTTAACAAAGTGACACCGTTTGATGGATGTGAAAACAGCCCTTTGAGCGCCAAACTGCACAGTGAAGCAACAATAAGCAAGCTATCTGAGTGGAGGAGGGCTTTAAGTGTATCAGACTACATGCATTTCTCTATAAATAATATGCCAGAGCACAGAGCAAGTTAGCTGTTAGCAGTTGGAAGCTATACCAGATGACTATGGGACCTTGCTCAGCATCATGTTCGTTTATTGAAATATGAAGACTGTTTAGGGTAGCTAAAGGTAAATAAAACTTGATACTTGCACCAAAAAAAGGATAGACAAATAATAGAAATGCAAAGTGTTGCAATAGCTGCATGAAGCATTGGACAGTTTAAAATGCAAAGGAAGTGTGGTTGAGATGCGTTTCCTAGACTGAGAAATTCTGTTCCCAAAATGTGAACCACAGTATTGTTCCTCAGTGTGTCAGCACTGAGATGTTTACACATTAAACTCAGATTAGGAGCCTCAGATTTAAGCAGATCTGGATAATCCCAGGTGCAACTGATATCTACACTCTAAGTAGATATAACTTTCTGCAGTAGCCTTGGGTAGCTTTTAGAATCTGTTTTAGGTTTAATGGCTGAGAACATTTTACTTTAAGTGCACAGTTATCTTCAGGTTTGACCATAAAACTCATAAGCTTGCCTCATGCTAAAGGGGAGACTGGGGGTGGTTGTAACACTTTCAATTTCTCCAACCAGGAACAAGCTGTGAATCACCTGATCCATTCTGCACATGATCAGTTTAGTCCTTATTCCTCATGGAGGAATAGAGTGCTCTAGGAATGACGTTTTTCCTGTAGGCCGAAGCAAAAGTTGGCATCAGCCTTGTTTCCTCATCAAAAAGCCATGGGATTTTCCATTGAGTTATTAGAGATAAAAAACTGTGGCAAACAAATTTATGAAACTTGGTTTTGTTCAGCAGAATAATCTTCACAAATGAATGCTTCCATGATTTTTGAAGCCTTAATGCAATTGCCAGATGTACAAAGCGGCACTATGGTCGCATGACTTCAATGTTGCCACTATTTGATGTTCTGTAGCCTTATTTAGCAACGACCGAAAGCTTTGAAAGAGTAGGGCATTTACAGGTCGTATTTTTCGTTGTGGAATAGACGTGAGACTCAGCTTGTGTTAACCACACTTATCAAGACATCCAACCAGAAACCATCAACTTTGAGAGGCGGGAACCATAAGTGCTAAAATGTTAATTCAAGTTGTCTGGTAAGTCTTTCATGCATGTTGAAAATGCTGATAGCAATAAGGTAAGCCAAGTTGTGGCCACAAGAGTTTTAGTTCTAATGTGAGGGAAACAAAAACAGCCATTTTTGTACAGACAAGCTCAAACCCAATTGTTAAAGTTAAGCTTATAACACAAGTTTGTCATAATCCTTATTTACATTACATTCCACCCCAGACTGTTACAAGTAACCCAACCATGGGGTGAAGTAACATTTCACTCCATGCATTTGAGACTAAACTGCACATTTAATTGCAGACACTGGTAACAAGTTTGTCACATTTTGAATGCATTACAAAAGCTCAGATGCAGACATAATGTTACAACTACCCCCGGTCTCCCCTACACCTTAAGTAAAAAACAAACTCAAGAGTCCATCTGGTCACTTGCAATTTAAAGGTTTATTTGACTTACAAAATTTAAGCTCTAAAATCACATTTACAACAATCACATTTCCAGAATTTAATACAAAACTTTCTAAACTTCTTTACAATCACTTTTTGGCCCTCTGAGCCTCATCAAGCATCACATTATTATTTTTTAGAGGTCGTATGACTTAAACCTGCCAAAATATTCTCCCTCCTTCCATAGAAGACGACGGCCTAAATCAAGAGGCCGGCGTTTTCCCGGACAGAGGAAATTTTCACATAGTCCCAGTTTAAACTGCAGCACATCAGAGCAGCAGGGCGCGTCCCCGGTTGGTGCGTAAAATGAAGACAACTCTGGCTACGGAAGTGCGCGCTCCTTTGAAAACAAATTCCAAAAAAAAAAAGTGACAAAAGTATTGTGAATCCAAAATGTGTTGTGGGGAAGGGACTTTTTAAGATCTGCTCTTGGAATAACGTTGCGTGCACAGTCCAGCCATCTTGGCAGTGTGTGAAGAGCCCTCAGTCCCGGTCATTAGGACCAACCCAGGAGGAGAGACGCGCCAACAGCCAGCGGCAGCAGCAGCGTGAAGGCGTCGGTCCTCCCGGCGCCGTTGTCTTTGGGTGTCGGGCTCCCGATGCTGGTGGGTGATGTTGGCATAGTGCTGTTCGCAACTATGTTCGGCTTTGTGGGGGTCTGGGCTTGGACCACCTGCAACACACAGAACCACATTATATCATGTTCTTTTACATGTACGTCAGCAGCTGTGCCACATTAAGGCAGAATGAACAAACTCTTAGTAATCCTCTGGACACATACGTGCGTAAAGATGCCCAAAATGGACAGGTTAAACACTTAAGCCTAAAACATGCATCATTTGAGTATGTTACACCCAAACTTGTCCCTGCCCAAAACTTAGTGGCAATGATTTTTTAATAATCCCGTCCTTTTTAAATGATTTAATGTACGTGGGGTTTAATAACATTTAACTTTATCTTCCATTTCAGGAAAAAGGAGGTAAAATAAATTTGAAGACTGCTCGGAGTGGACAGCGACGCCTAAGGGCGTTGGTCCCAAGGATCAAATTCAGATTCTTTACAAAAGTTAGTCGTTCTGTTCCTTTAAACCCGTATATGCATTTATTTATTTATATTTTTCTGCACAACTTGTTGTCTACACCGTGGGTAGCTACAGCCCACTCATTTACAGCTAAAACATCCTTTAATTACAAATGAAGACACCACCTGTGACAGTGTCAGGAAGCCCAAGAGGACACAGAGTCCCAACTTTGAGTGTGAGCGCTAAAACTGTTTCAACCTTGAAAACTAAGGTTCATATGCCGTTAAAAATCAAAAAAAGAACCGAGACAAAACTAACCTGTGATGAGATGAGATGGAGAGCCAGCAGGAGAGCTCCGAGGTAAGCTATACACATCTTATTCATCTTGGTGCGGCGTGTGAATGACTGCTGCTCGTCTCAGGTCCTCTGCTCAGTGAATGGATGAATGAAAGAAGAGATGCAGCCGTGCACTTTATACCCCCGGTGACATCATCAGCCACTCAACCACCTGCTGCAGCCGGCTGCAGCCCATGTCGTGATGCATTCAGGTGCCGTCGAAAATATAATTATAATAAGTTAAAGGAACAGTGTGTAAGATTTAAGGGGATTTAGTGGCGTCTAGCAGTGAGGATTGCAGATTGCAAGCAGCTGAAGCTTCTCCCAGTTAGAATTCCTTCAGTGTTCATTGTTCGAGAGGTTTTTTACTGGGAGCCAAATTATCCAGAGAGGTCTCTTCCTCTCAAAATCAGCCTACATACCGAACCATAACCCTCAGATCATCAGACACTGGTCTCCTAACGGTGCCCATGATCCAAAATAAATTTGTTGAAGGTGCATTCAGTCATTATAGCCCCACTCTCCCGTGTCATCCTTTAAAGCCAAGCTTAAGACCTATACCTTTTCTCCTTCTCTCCTAGTTCGTCTCTCTCTCTCTCTCTCTCTCTCTCTCAGTACCTCATTATCAGTACCTGATAATGTGTGCTCACCTTTTTTCTCTGATAACTTAAGCTCCAGATGCTCAGGAGGTTTTTATTTTAGTTTTTGTTGACAAGGTTTTTACTGGGAGCTGAATTATCCACAGAGGCCTCTTCCTCTGCATAACAAACAGACCCTGAGATTTAAATCACTAAAACACTGAATAAAGCAGTTTCATGCTGCTTGTTGCCGAGGGGCCTCTAACCATGTTGGCTGATGTGAAAACATGAATGGCATTATCTAGAGCCAGCTTTTGGTTTGTCCATTTTGGGCGACTGTAGAAACATGGCAGTGCAACACAACGAGCCTCCTAGATGAGGACCTGCTCCTTACATAGCTATATACTGCTCATTCTAAGGTAATGAAAACACAATAATAGTTATTGTCAGGTGATAATACACTAAAGAAAACAAACTTGTTATATTATATTCCATTTCTGCCAATATATCCCCCTAAATCCTACACACTGGACCTTTAAGTGCAAACGAGCAACCATAATTTATGAAGTCCTGTTATCCCCCTCTCTCTCTGAAGTTTGATAGGTGATAGTACTCTATTCATCTTATGACTTTTCAAAGTGAAAAGGATTGCTGTTCTCAGCAGACTGTCAAGACTGGAGCGCAAAATTTCAAACAACACCTGACCAAACAGCACAACATTAGTTCCACAATCACAAAATAATTATGACAATACATAAATTATTATTGTTATCAATAACATTATCATTATTATATTAGTATTAATATCAGTGCTTTGTAATAGTAGGAACCAATGCTACTTTATTATTAGTTTTTCCTGTGGAGTTGTAGTTCCTCACTTCGACCACTAGAGAGCAGTGAAAGCTCAGATTGTCCAGTATTGTCGTGCACTTCCGGTAAAACCTTCAAAGTAAAACAACTCAAACAGTTTGTTGTGTTTTAAAACGTTTTTCTTACCCTTTAACGTATAAATTATCTTAAAAGAACATTATCAAATCACAAGCAAAACTTTTCTGCAACGTTTCCCTCAAATATGGTTAAACAGCGTCCTCCAGTGACCGCTTGCACCACAATACTGTTATAAATGCGACCTAATCGGATTTCCAATGACCAAACTGTGTTGCCGTAGTTGTCCTCGCCGTAATTTCTTCCGGAAGAAACACAGCATTGCACGAAGGGCGGAATATAACAACACGATAACAGCATACTGTACCAACACAGAAACAACCCGACAGTTTTCAGTGTTTGTGGTTTTGCTCGGCCGCAGAGCTAACGTTAACTTACTTCGCCTCTCCATGCTGCTGTGCCGGGTTTCGGCAGTTAGCCAGACGCTAGCGAGATGGGGACGGAGGTCACACCGGGAAGGCGGCCTCCTCCACCGTGCTCTCTCCTACAGCTCCAGCCGCTGTCATGGTGTCAGTCCAGGAGAAGGCAACGCTCAGCCCGCAGAGGCCGGCAATGGTCAGGGACTGTACCGAGACACTGTGCTCCTTCCCCGGACTAAGTTCCCAATGAAACTAAGTGGACAGAAGCTGCTGGACCGAGAGATAAAGATACAACAGGTACTACGATTTATAGAGGCTGACCCCCTCCATTCCAGATGTCAAGTTTATTTCCCACTGCTCGTTGACAGCTGGACACATTGTAACACATAACTTTAAATCTTCTACACGTCATTAGGGTTCATTCTTTCAGTACTGCATGCTTTAGATGCTTGGTGAGTCAGCTATTCCTCCTCTGTGTAAAACAGACAAGTACCTCTCTGGATTATGCAGATTGTAAATGTCTGAAGGATCACTGTGGCTTGACTTAGGTTTGGTGACACACTAAGTGACCTATCTCCCTGTAGGTGTTTGTGTTTGTGCATTAGATTTGCACAAAGCAAATGTAACTATCTGCAGTATCTCATGGATAAGCACTGGTACTTTTGCAGGAGTGCGGGTTTGCAGAATTGTACTCCTGGCAAAGAGAGAGGAAGGCCAAGAAGGAATTCTGCCTACATGATGGACCCCCATATGCCAATGGAGACCCTCACGTGGGACATGCACTCAATAAGGTGATGAGTTAACTGTGTGCTTGTCATTTTTCAGTTATTTCTTACTGTTATGGTGCATTATAACAAATAATAAACAACATCTGCAGTGCCATTTCGTCACTGTTGTAAAGGTTCTAATCTTTCTGTTACAAAATAATCATTCAAATCACTGTTTGGTCCAGATTTTGAAAGACATCCGTAACCGATTTGAGATGCTGAGGGGGCGGCAGGTCCATTACATCCCAGGATGGGACTGTCACGGCCTGCCCATTGAGCTGAAGGCTCTGGGGGATCTGGGGACCAGCGGCCTCACTCCGCTACAGATCAGAAAGAAAGGTAACGACTGTCAGAACACTGGATGAGCATGACTGTTATTAGATTTGCACCTGCTGTAATGTTTTTATCCCATCCAGCACGGGAGTTTGCAGAGGGCGCCATAGCTCGTCAGAGAGCTGCTTTCCAGCGCTGGGGTGTGATGGCTGACTGGGACCAGTGCTACTACACATACGATGGAGCCTATGAGGCTGCTCAGCTGAAAGTCTTCCAAGAGATGCACAACAAGGTGGGCAATAATGTGCTATTCAGCGAACACTGTTTGGTGTCTCTGTCCAGACTGAAAGCCTCAATATCTATTAAAGCAAATAGTACCATTAGTAGTTTCTGCAACAGTGTAAAACCAACAAGGAACTACTGCAGTAAGCACAGGGAGAGAATTGAAACAGAATTTTGCCTCTCAGTGCCTGTAGAGTTACATACAATTAGTTTTCCCCAGACAGTGTAAAATTTTTTGTACTAATTATTTCTTTGTTGTTCTTCAGGGGTTCATCTACCAGGACTACAAACCAGTCTTCTGGTCTCCTTCATCAAGGTACTGAGTCAGTATGCTAATGTAGACGTTTCTGCATAGAATCATCAATACTTTATATCTATTCTATTCTAAGTCAGTATATAAGTGATTTTGAGACTGTTGTCGGCTTTAATCCTGTACCTGTGCCTCTATAGAACGGCCCTAGCGGAGGCAGAGTTGGAGTACAACCCTGAGCATGTGAGCAGAGCCATCTATGCCACATTCCCCCTGAGTACACTGCCACCTGAGATCGCCTCAAAAGGTAATACAAATGCACACACACACACACACACACTCAGGTAATTCAGTTTAAAAAAAGATGATCCAGTGAGAAATCTCCTAACAGTGTATGTGTGTATGTTTTGTGTACCTCAACAGGTTTGGAAGGCGTCTCTGTGTTGGTTTGGACCACCCAGCCTTGGACCATTCCTACCAACCAGGCCGTCTGTTACATGCCCAACGCCCAGTAAGTACCAACACCACAAAATTACATTTATATCGAGGCCAGTATAGGACATCTCAGACTCTCTGCTGACATGGCTCAGCTCTTATTAAAGCCCCTCCCACCCGATGACCACAGGCATATTCAGTGCTTCATACACTAACCCAGTGTTTCCTGTACATTGATTTATGTATTTTCATTTTATTGTATAGTTGCACACAGCTCATTCGCACAGTCCCTACTTGCCCCACTCTTTCTTTGCTTATAAGACCACAAATGAAAAAAGATTCCGCTAGCAAGTCACCCCGCAGTCCTTCCGCCTCTCACCCTGCAGCTATAGACTACTTTGTGGGGGGAGAGCTGTGGCAACTTGAATTAAGCTAGTGCAAACCCCCCCAGCGCTGGGTGTCACAGCAGGCTGGTGCCCAGCGGCAGCCCCAGGTTTAACCTGTGCAGTGGCGGCAACGGAAAGTTTGCGGATCCAGCAGTCGGAGCTGTTTGGTCCCACAGCGCTGGCTGAATTTGAGTTTCTACAGCCACTAACTGAAGTATTGTCTCCGGAGCTGGTGTCTGCTTTCCTTCCAGCAAAGTAGTTCATAGTGGCGGAGAATGAGGTGGAGAACACACTGTGATTCGAGGCTCTCTCTAGCAGCCAGGTACATAAACATAAACTTGAATTAGCTGTAGCCATGAGCCTGCGGCTCTGGTTAGCAGAACAGTAAACTATTTGCAACATTTTCTCATTTTGTCAGTCTCTTTTTTGATAAGTCCATCCTCCTTTTTGAGTTGCTTTGCAGTGTAGGCAGTTGTTGCCAATGCTGTAATGGCAACTTCCTCTGCTGGATTTTCCATCATTGAATCAGGCTTTCACTGAAGAGACATGCACGTGCTTCTGCATTTGTAGAACAGCCAATAGGAACGGCCTCTCTCTGAAATGAGAAATGAAATGAATGCGACTGGCCAAAGTCTCCCATCAGGCTAGATTTTCTAAAGCCTAAAGAACAGAAGCAAGAGGAGGAG
The DNA here is from genome assembly GCF_006386435.1 of Epinephelus moara. NCBI lineage: Eukaryota > Metazoa > Chordata > Actinopteri > Perciformes > Serranidae > Epinephelus > Epinephelus moara. The sequence goes on from NC_065519.1 coordinate 34,656,278, forward strand.
CTAAAGCCTAGTGTCCTCTCAGGCTACTTTAATTATAGTATGCTCAAAGTGTATAATGGGATTTTTGCCCAGTGACGGCACAATAAAACCTCCTATCCCAGCTTTAATCTAAACTGCACCTCACCAAAGCTTAACATTCATCTGCTTCAGCCGTCCTCTGTGCCTGTAAGACACAACTGTCCCTTGTAGGGCTGCAACAAATGATTCTTTTCATTGTTGATTAATCTGCTGATTATTTTCCAGATAAATTGATTTATTCATTTAGTCTATAAACTATTAAATAATGGCAAAAAGTCCATCACAGTTCATCTTCAGACGTCTCCATCTGTCCAACCAACAGTCCAAAACCCAAATCTATTTAAATAACTGTTAAAAAAAATCAGCAAATATTCACATTTGAGAAGCTGATTGAGAATTTGTTTTACTTTTTCTTTAAAATTTCTTGAATGAGTGATCAGTTATTTAAATATTGGCAGATTGATTTTAGGTGGTATGACCAATCATTTCAATCCCATTTCTTTTCCCATGTTTTGTTGCATCTGTCCTTTAGACTCATGTGCCATTTCCTTACATTGTTGGTATTTATTGGTGTCTCTTAAACCTAAACCACATTTCCCATCAACCCTGTTTCCTGCCCCAAGGCACATTTGTATTGAGGATTACTAGGAGCTATGAAATAGTGGTTTGGTCTTTACAGTCTGACCAGTACTGGAGTTCTAAGGCAGATACAAATGTAGATATTTTAGAGTTCCAAATTCCAACTCAAAAAACCAAATATTTGTTTTTTGAACATCAAAGAATAAGTTCAAAATATTTCAAGTCTGTCTTAAAACACTTGTCAGATGTCTGTATGGACACTGAAACAAGTTTTGCTCACTGTAATCGTTCCTCCTGTTCGTACTTGTTGTTGTGGTCCAAAGCTTTCATTGTAAAATGTCATAATGCTTTGACAAACACTACAGATCATGTCTGTGACATATGAATGTCTTGTCATACTACCTTGTTTCCTGTCTGCAGGTACTCTGTGGTAAAAAGGGCAGACAACTCTCAGCTGCTGTTGGTGGCCACTGAGCGCACAGCCAGCATGGCAGCACTGCTGGGCACAGAGCTTGAGAGTGTAGGCACCTTTACAGGTACTGCTGACGTATACACACATACACACACTCACACACACAGTGTCTTCACGTTGTGTTTTGTCAGTTACAAACATAACCATGCTAATGTCCCCTCCCTTTGCCTTCTGTTTCAAGGCTCCCAGCTTGAGGGTGGGATCTGCAAACATCCCACAATTCCTGACAAGGAAGTGCGGCTCTTGCCGGCCAATCATGTGACTATGGCAAAAGGAACAGGATTGGTCCACACGGCGCCAGCTCACGGCATGGACGATTACAGTGTGGCTTCACAGTTTAAACTGTCCGTGGTATGTTTTATTTTTAAAATGTCCACCTTTAGTGAATTGAGAAAAACTTGTTTGAACTTTGCAATTCAATGTCTTTTTTAAACATCACAGTGTCAACAGAAACGTTATGAACAACAGTTTTGATCCATTGATTGTTTTAGTCACTTCTTGAGGAGAAAAGCAAAACATAGCTGACCTGTTGTGGTTCAACATGCTGTGTGCCTCTGTGTAATTGTGTGTATGTTTCTCTTCTACCAAAGGAGTGTATGGTGGATGAAGATGGAAAGTTCACTGAGCTGGCCGGCCCTGAGCTGCAGAATCTGTCTGTGATGAGTGAGGGCACTGACAAAGGTACAGCATAATATATGAAAAGCCGGCACAGTAATACACTTTCTTAGCCCATGTGGATGTGTGTGTGTGTGTGTGTGTGTGTGTGTTGTTTTTCATATCTTTGTCTTTCTCTTTGTGTTTGTGGAATGGTCTGCCGTTGTGTGTTAGTGATTTCCATGCTGAAGGAGTGTGGGGCTCTGGTGAAGGAGGAGCAGTGTGTCCACAGTTACCCGTACGACTGGAGGACGAAGCAGCCCATCGTCATCAGGCCCAGTAAACAGTGGTTTATCAACACGGCGTCGCTTAAAGACAAAGCCAAGGTAACGCTGGAAAACATGTTACGGTCAGGCTAGTTTTTGTTGAGCTCCTGTTTAATTTGCTGGGAAAATAGTCTGTTTCTGGTGCACATAGAGTGAAGCATTGTGCCTCACTAGGACGGGACTCACTTCACATTTATAGTTTGTTCTAAAGGAAAACAAACCTCTTTGTGTGTTTGTGTTTGTGCAGGAGGCACTGCAGAAAGTGCGCATTTTGCCAGAGTCGGCGAGGGCTGGTCTCTTGGCCATGCTGGACAAACGGACGTACTGGTGCATCTCCAGACAGCGAAGCTGGGGCGTCCCAATCCCAGTCTTCTACCACAAAGAGACTGGAGAGGCTCTGCTCAACAAGTAAGCTGATACACAACACACATGCAGATAAACTGGCTTGTACACATGCTTGGATACACACAAATACACGCACAGTCACACTATTATTATTACTAAACCTTTCTTATGTCTCTGCAGACACACAGTGTCCCATATAGCAAATCTCTTCAAAGAAAAGGGCAGTGACTGTTGGTGGGAGCTTCCTATAGAGACTTTGCTGCCAAACGAGGTGCTCAAGAAGGTGAGTGAGTGTGTGTCAGTGTGTATGTGAGGGTGACATTAAGTGAGGAAAGTTCTACTGCCCCCTAGTGGTGAAAAAAGTCATCAATGAAGCGTTTAACGTGATTATTATTAGCACTTTTCCAGTCTTCTGACCCCTCAAAGCGCTTTACACTACATGTCACGTTCACACACCGGTGGCCGAGGCTACCATACGAGGTGCCACCTGCTACTCAGTAACCATTCACATGCACTCACATACAGATGGAACAACACTGGGAGCAATTTGGGGTTCAGTATCTTGCCCAAGGACACTTTGACATGCGGACTGGAGGTGCTGGGGATCGAACCGCCAATCTTCCGATTAGCGGACGACCCGCCCGCTCTACCTTCTGAGCCACAGCTGCCTCAACTGAAATGTTGTCATTAGTTTTCTGTTGGCCAACTGATGAATCACCTCTTGTTCACAGCTATTTCCTTGTGTGTGCGTGTGTCTCTCTATCAGAGTAAAGCCGGTCCAGTTACTGACTACATTCGTGGAGAAGACGTCCTAGACATCTGGTTTGACAGCGGAGCTTCATGGGCTGCTGTACTAGAAGGTACATCTGAAATCTTTCCTGTTAAGCAGATCATAATAAGTATAAACAGATTTAGTTAATTTTGTGGAAATCAGCATCTGTGAAATACTGTAAATTCTGATGAACACTACAAGTTTTCCTTTCTAGTATCGATAATCTTAGACCCTATCAGAGAAGATGTGATTGTTGGAAAATTGCTGTCCATAGTTGCAAATGCTTTGCCTGCTGATTACTTGTATAAAAACATATGCTTTTTGAATCCTGTTTTCATTATCTGTGAGACAGTTGATATTGTACATTGATAAGTTTGCTCCTTCAGCCTTCTTTCTCTCCATTGACACTTATCACTGTTGTCCTCAGGGTAGCAGCAGTTAATTCTTCAGCTCACTGCCAGCTGTCAGAGTGCCTTTAAGCACCTCTCCTCTCATTAGTTTTATTGTAGAGAAAGCGGCTTACACTTTCCGTACACAGTACACTAATGAAGCTGCCTTACAAAGTGTATTGTAAACAAAAGCAGGAGTTTGCTGACCACAAATATGGATTAAAAGGCAGTGCAGCCACACCAGGGTCACTGTGTTAGGTGTCTGTAACTCAACATTTGTAGAGCAAATTTAAATTGCAGGTACACTGCCAGAGGTGTCCACTTTAACCTAATCTAGCAGTGAGTCCTCCATGCAAAGAGTGTACCAGTATAGGAAGAAGAGCATGGGATTTTATTGTCTTGCGAAGGTGATAGCCGTGGCTGGAGGCACTGTGTTTTTTGGGTTGTCTGTCTGTCAGTCCATCTGCCTGTCCCATTTTCGTAAACACAACATGTCAAGAACACCTGGAGGGAATTTCTTCAAATTTGGCACAAACATCCACTTGGACTCAATACAGAACTGATTATGGTCAAAGGTCTAGGTCAGTGTGATCTCAACTGTCTCATTCTTATTAATGTGATATCTCAAGAACAACTTAGGATTTTTTTTCCTTTCAAATTTGGCACAAACGTCCACTTGGATTCAACAATGAACTGAATTGATCTTTTTGGGTTGACAGTCAAAGGCAACTGTGACCTCGCATCTGTTTTATGCTTGTGAGTGCGGTATGTCAAGAAGGCCTTAAGGGAATTTCCTCAAATGTGGCACAAACGTCCACCTGGACTGAAGCATGAAATTACTACATTTTGTTGGTCAAAGGTCAAGGTCATTGTGACCTTACAAAACATGTTTTAGGCCATAACTCAAGAATAAATCGCTAATAATAACAACATATCACACAAATGTCTAACAGGATAAAATGAAGAAGTGATGACATTTTATATCTAAAAGGTCAAAGGTCAACTTCACTGTGACGTCATAATGCTCTGCAAAAACCCTTTCTGAATATTATTTGACATCATATCTCAGGAACAGAAGGGGAGACATTTGATCAGATACTGAATTGGTGACACTAATCTTGGGTGCCCATCTTGAAACTGCTGATTGTGTAGATCTTCTGTGCCACCGGGGGGAAGATGTGTGTGAAGCATTCATGTTTTCACACATGGATCTAAACCGTAAGAGAATCTTAACCAGTGCATGCAGGCATACAACCATGAGGCGGTAATTCTTGTTTTTTTCTACAGCAGAAACTGTTCCTCTCAACAACTTAGTCTGTCTAGGAGCCGTATAAACACTGAAGCAAATTGTGAAGAATTTACTCACGTTCACTTGTGTTGTGGAGTTTTCTAGACACAACTGCTACTTTTTTTTAGCCATGCCAGTGTTGTGGCTTTATGGATGGCAAATAATTTTCATAATTTTGTGTTATGGTCAGCCATTCCACTACTGGCTGACCATAACACATAATTCTTAAAATGACTCATATGAAGATGTCACTTGTACGGAAGCCCAGAGAGGCAAATAAGTAAAAAATTGTGGTGATTAATTTTCTATGGCTTATCTACAGTAAATTAATTTCTCTCTTCTTTATTACTTTTAAATGAGAGAAAAAAGGCTTTGCAGGATAATCTTTCTATATTACTAATACACTTTTTTGAAAATAGGTGAAAAAGAAAATTGCCGGGTGATTTTTTTTTTTTGAAAATTTGTATTTTTTTTTTTTTTTTTTTTTTGGTTGTGTTTTGTGTTGTTGTATTTCTCATTTTGGCCACAAGAGGCCAAAGCGTACCACTGCCTACCTGTTCTAAATAGGACTAAAAGTATTCATGTTATCTTCCAGGTGAGTTTTAATTTTTTCATGTACTCTAAACACAAGGTAACTTGCTACCACCCGATATAAGTACATTGTGTACAAAAAAGGTCCTGCCAAAAATTTGTTTTTTCACCCGCAAACTCTTTTTATGTGTTTTCATGGATGAAAGAAAAGGGGGGGAAAGTAACTCAGATAAATGACCCGTGCATTTTTTTCTTAGCTGGCAAAACCTGTTTTATGCTTGTTCATGAGCCATAAACACAGGAGCAACAACAGTTTACATCAGACTTAGAATCAGACAGATTCTTTTCCCCCTCATTTGCCTCTCAGGGATTCCATACATTTGTTTGCTTGTGAATCAGAGCCAAAAACCAGCTGACTTGCTAAGATGGACCTGTTCAATGTTGCTGTTTGGTTGTGTTTTCATTTTTAGAGGAAATGGAAGGAGACGCTGAGGAGCCTGAGTCACGTCTCAGCTGGCTCCCTGCTCCACTTCGCAAACCTCTGGTCACAGGTTGTTTGATCATCCACTTACGGGCCAACACAGCTGCCTCTGTCTGCCAATGTGTCTTTGGTCCTCTCTGACTTTGTTTCTCAGGCTTTTGCTCCTGTTGTCTCAGTCTGCTTGTAAATGTCTTTTAATACCAAGACGTGTTACATGCCAGATGAGCATCTCTCGTCATCACTCTATCACTGAACAACTTCTCCAGTGTCTAAATACTGAAAACAGACTTTCTCATCTAACTCAAATTGATGAATACTCCTTATAGTGCATTTGAATGTGCTCTGAGGAGTATTTATGAATACCAAATGTGGAAGAAGGGGATTTCACGAATCTCCAAGAGCATGAATCTCAACCCCTCCCTCTTAACCTCCTCTCTTACTCTCTGGCAGTTTGTTTCTTTTTCCAGGAATGGCTTAACTCTGCAGTTCTTTCCTATTTGTTTTGTCTGTGGATTGATCCAGGACAGCGATGGATGAGGCTGAAAGTTCTTTGTGCCTTTGATGCCAGGATGCAACACCTGTCTGTCAGAAAGCTCTCTCTGTAAAATATGTAACCATCTTGCTGTTCTTGGCTGTGTAGAAAAGGCATGTTAACTGAGTCTACAGCAATGGTCAACCTTAATTTCGGTCTTTGCACATGATAAATTGTTGAATTTCCTCACTAACACTGGCTGGTCTCTCTTCTCTGTTCCAGACATTTTTCTCCTCTGGGACAGTCTTCACATTCATTAACTATTTTGTTTAGTTTTGGGGGATGTGTGAGTGTAGAAATAACTGGTTTACCCCTCTTTCCTCCACTCCTCCTCCAGAGTCAGACCCCAGGGCAGATGCATATGTGGAAGGGAAGGACCAGATTGGAGGATGGTTCCAGTCCTCACTGCTCACCAGCGTAGCCGCCAGGAACAAGGCGCCTTACAAGTGAGTGCCCCATCCCCCCACTGTAGTGTGTTACTGTAAATTATTGTGTAATCCAGATACACAGAAAAATGTTATTGTAATTGTAAATTTTATTGCAAGAAAAACAATGGTAATCTAGTGGATACACATTTTTCAAACATGAATAAATGGTGTTTGAATAAATTAAGCATCTAGTAGACATTGCTGTGGCAAGCCTACAGAGACCTGGTATAATTGATGGTGACTCTTATCATCCAAGAGTTTCTCCGTTTAGAGTTACTGAAATTAATTTAGTTAATTCAAAAAAAGAAACCTTTACTTAAAGCTATAGTTGGTAATGTTGGAGAGCTAGCAAGATTTGAAAGCGGCACCTCCTCTCAGCTCCACCCCCTCCTCCCCCTCCCGTCAGTGCTCCGTCCAAAGCCACAGCCCCACAAACTTGAACGCGCATCCTGTACTGCAGTAGAAGTCAGCAGGGCAGAGGAGAGCTGAGTAAAATAACAAATCCCCCCGAAGCAAACAAATAATTACCTAGTAAAATAACAAATCCCCCCGAAGCAAACAAATAATTACCTGTCCAACAAAAAGACAGCAACCTCTGCATCACTTTTCAGGCCCTTCAGCTCCCTCAGTTGTCTCCACCGTTCAAAAGCTGGACTGCTGTTGATGTCTGGTTTGTCCTCTCACTTTATCCAAAGACTTTTTCGTCGCAGCCTTTTCTGCCTCTGCCTTTCTCTTCTCAGCCTGTTTAGCGGGGTGAGCCATTACAAGTAACACTGGAAGTGGTACTTTTGGCTGTATTTTCTCTGCCACTGTTCAGCAAACTCCTGCTAACTTGGTATTTCTGCTGAGGAGTGTGCTGAATATTTCCGGCAACGGTGACACGTGATGAGTGCACGCAGGGAGGAGGGAGGGAGGGAGGGACGGAGGGGGGCTCGGGCAGGACGAGACATGAAGGCATCTGATTGGTTCTTTCCATTCGCACCGAATGGCAGGGATTGGTCAGAGTTTTTACAGGCCTGCAGCTGCTACAGAGGTCGGATTTTTTTCATTATGTATTGACTACTCTCAGGATGGAAGGACCATTTCACCCAGTATAACAAAAAGTGTTTCTGAACAGGATTACCAACTATAACTTTAAATGTCAAGGACAAAAAAGTCATACACTTCGTATGGTTGTAGCTCCTTAATGTTTCATGGGTGACTCCAATAATTTATTATTTCACTTTTCTAAAGTTGGGTCTCACAAGAGACTGATTTAAAAAATGGTTAAAACTGAAGCAGCAGAGAACGACATATTCTGAGTTTGGGTCTCTAGTACAGGCCAAGCTCCAAAAACACCTAATCCTACATTTCCCATAATGCAACTTTATACAATTTCAAGATAAACTAAACTATTACTTTTTAATGATTTTTTTAAAATGACATTTTTAGGACAATCAGTATTATGACTCTTTTTAATGGAATGACTTCTTTTATGACACTCTTTACTATGATGTTTTTAAGACATTTAATACTATGACTTTATAAATAATTTTTTAACATTTTTTTTAAGACATTCAGCACTGACTTTTCAATGATTGTTTTAAAATGGCTTTTTTATGGCACTATATAATAAAATTTTTCAGACATATTATACTATAACAATTTAATGATTTTTTTAATGACATTTTTAAGACATACTATACAATGACTTTTAAATGATTTTTTTATATGACTTTTTTAAAATGACATACTTACTCTATGACATTTTTCAGACATACTATACTATGACTTAAAATAATAAAACAAAAAATTTTTTTACTTAAAAATCTTAATTAAAACAACTGACGTGTCAGTTTACAACAGTAAAATAAAATAATTGAAAAATAATAAGAGCTAAAGAAACAAAAACTGCTTGGGTAAACACACATTTTTACATCCTTAAGGATTAGTGTATCTTTTGATTATTATTCCAGTCCAGTGTGGTTTTTTGAATCTTGTATAGAGTCCATTTTTCCCATTTTCTTTCTAGTTGTGCTTCTTGTAGTCTCAGTATGTGTGTCAGTTTCTCCATTAGACTTTAAATGATATTTTAAATGACTTCTTTTATGAGATACTATACTATGACTTATTAATGATTTTTAATGACATTTTTAAGACATACTCTACCATGATATTTTAAGACCTTGTTATGACATTTTTATGGCACACTATGCTATGCTTTTCAATGATATTTTTATGGCATAGTTTCTTTAAAAGGTAGACTCCACTTTCCTACTAAACTCCTGCTTCTCTAAAACCCCACACCTTAATTTTGTAATGTACCAAATAAAACATATACTTTTTTTGTGCTTACAAAAAATATGCTACACCAATAAAAATATTAAAGATAACATTTGTAGGCCAGAATCATGTTTGCAATTCTAAAATTCATTCACACGCATGGTTAAATTATATCAATGCAGTATCCTCATTTTGTCGATTGACATTAATGTTGTGTGTTTGTGTGTGTAGGTCTCTGGTGGTCCACGGCTTTGCTGTCGGTGAGAAAGGAGAGAAGATGTCCAAGTCTCTGGGCAACGTTGTGGATCCTGATGAGGTCATTAATGGAGGGAAGGTAAGGTCAGGGGAGAGATGGCGAAAAAGCCCCAACGACTTGTTGCTCTTCTGATTTTAATAAGGTTTGGTTTTGTTCTTAGAGTGATCATATAATGCTATCTATAATGTTAGAAACATTAAGGTGAAAGTAGTAAGTAGTGATTGGAGTGACCAGACCCTTATAAGGGATCACTAAAACCCTCTTAAAGATGACCTCGATTCCTTCATTTGAATATTAAGTCTTGTTACTGACAACTTTTTGTGTCTCCTTCATACTCTTTCTCACATCTCGTCCTTTTCAGGATCCCAGTATGCCAGCTTATGGGGCAGATGTGCTGCGCTGGTGGGTGGCAGAATCAAATGTCTTCTCTGAGGTTCAGATCGGACCAACTGTACTCAACTCAGCCAGAGACAGCATCAACAAGGTACAGGTGCAGTACGGGCACGGTACATGTGGCTGGACATTTTCTACGAGTCATACTCACTGCTTTCCTATTTCTCTCCCAGCTGAGGAACACTCTGAAGTTCCTGCTCGGCAACGTGCAGGGCTTCGACCCACGCGTGCAGGCTGTGGACCCCAAAGAGATGCACTACATTGATCAGTACATGCTGCACCTTCTTCGCGAGTACAGCATCAAGGTGTGTTTAGGTGTATAGCTTGTTAAGTCCACACATTTTCAACTGCCAGCAGAAATGATGGTGCTTGTGAAAGCCACTGAAGTGTGTGTGTGTGTCTGCCTGCAGGTGACAGACGCCTACAGTGAGTTTGATGCTGGCAGGGCCATCCGTGTCCTCCAAGCCTTCATAACCAGAGACCTTTCCAGCTTTTATTTCAGCATCATCAAAGACAGGTAAAGAGTTGAAGGAGGCTAAATGTGCTTGTGCAGCTTGTACTCTTCCAATGGCTTTACTTTGCCTTAAGTATCTTTGAAACTCACACATCTCTCTCTGTCCTTCCCTCCATCTGTTCCTTTATTTCTGCCTCTTTCTATCAGGTTGTACTGTGATGCTGAGGACTCGTTGGGCAGAAGATCATGTCAGACTGTTTTAGAAGAAATTCTGGATGGAGTGACCAGATCTATAGCTCCTGTCCTGCCACATTTAGCTGAAGAGGTCTACCTACATGCACCAGGACATGACAGTATGTGTCTGTTGGTTTGTGTTGTGACACAGTCCCTGTTTCTATTTTGTGTTTGCTTGCTAACAGGAGTTTTCATAAATTGTTTCTGCAGAAGGGGAGACATTATTTAAGAGCGGATGGGTCAAAAGCAGTTCTGTGTGGCGGAGACCAGGACTGGAGGAGGCAGTGGAGGGGGCGTGTGCCATCAGGGACTCCTTCCTGTCCTCCATTCCAGGCAAAAATGCAGCTCAGTACGACCTCACCATTGCCATTGAACCCTGTTTGCTGTTTGAACTCATGGAGGTAAATTGAATGTTGTCAGCACATGCCACATGGTTGAAATGAATGCAAGAGAGTTCACAGAAGACAGTGGCAATGAACTGTGCCTGATGGGAGGGAAAGGGAATCCGCTGATTTTCCACCAGCTCTGTGTCATTGCAGTATGTACAGATCAACAGTGTTTTGCTTTCCCCCGTGCCACCAGTGCCCGGAACTCCCTACCCATCCACTGGCCAAAGCTTAACGGCAAATGAGTGGGAAGCTCTGGACGCTGTCTGCACAGGGGGACACCAAACACTGTAGATCTGGACACAATGCGATTACACAGAGCTGGTTGAAAATCAGTTTCCTTATAACCAAATGAAAGTATACAGCAGTGATAGTATTCAGAGCTCCTTTTTTAATTAAATATAGAAAGTTAAGGCAAGGCGTGAGTGCTAAAGTCATGCACACATATACATAATATTATATATACAGTATGATGAAATATGATAGAAATGAACTAACTACATGGGTTGCTAAGTTCATCTGTACTGTGTTGTTTGCCTAAATAACACTACACTGATACCTGAACTGGCATTTACTGTATCACTTTATAAGAGGTGTGACGTAGTTTTCCACTATATAAAAGATGTATAAATACAAACTCATTTCTTCCTCTGTTTCACTCCCAGTCTCTCCAAGAGGAACCCTCCTCCACCTCCTCCCAGCTGGCTGAGCTGATGATGGTAGCACGGGTCAACCTGACTGGTCAGCTACCCCGAGATCTGCCCCCAGATGCCGTGCTGAGCCACGGCACCTTCCTCATCAACCTGGAGGGTGAGGAACGTCAACACTGAGATGGTGGCGCAGAGATTAATCAGTGAAAATTGGGGAAAGCAGTAGAGTTTGTCTCATGTCATAGTAGACCTTTTTCACAGCACACATTTCCACCCTTCAAACACAGGTGTAATGACACTGTGTCTGCTGCTTTACTTGAATAGTGGCACACCTAAATGGAACAAAGCCATTGTCAATGCTATTATTAGACATGGGGAACACATTGTTAGTAAATTATTAGTGCAACACTTTGCCCAGAAAGACCTTATGAGGCATTGGTTTCAGGCCTTTTTAAATCTGTTCTCATCTTTTCTACTTTGGCAGCATGAAGAGCCTTACTTTAAGTGTTCATAATATTGATTCATATTCATATCACTTTGTTTATCACAAAAACCCCCCACTAATTTTACCGGATAGACTCCTGAACATGTTGAAAACCACATTTAAAAGGCCTACATTTATTCATAGCCTCCGCACTTTGGATACTCGAAAATTATTCCTCTTGTTTTGCACAGATTTTTATTCTATTATAGTTTTGGGATTACATTATATGATATAGATACTTAAAACAAATTATCCTGCAGGTATCACCATTTCATATAATGAATGAATGAACTCCACTAGGAAAGCTTTCTGGCCAAAAAAACCCTCTTAAAAATTCTTCAAGAAAATCATCTGTGAAAAACACAAGGGGTGCATGGAGAAGTTAAAACTCACCTGCAAGACATTAATGCTTTTGGTCACATTTAGAACATGGGGTATTTGTGCACTTCATGTGGTTGAAATAGTTACTACAACAACAAACACATAAAGTTATTCTGACAAAGAAAAATAGCTGACAAAACTTTTTGTTCCGCCTGTTTTCACAGATTTTTTTTGGCAAATTTTTTTCCCTACATCACAAATGAAAAAAACAACCTGTTCTGAAGTCAAACACTGATTATGTTGCTGGCTTCACATTAACAAGCTGACTGGTAAACCCACAGTAATAGCGAGCTTCATGATACAGGCTATCCAAAAGGTCTGCAGTGAATAAGGTCTTTACTGTTGTAGACAAAATGTGAATAAGTGATGACTCCTAATATGCTCATTATGTGTGTCTATGCATCTCTTCTTCCAGGTGGTGTTATCCGTGAGGACAGTGCCTACAGTATAGCAGTGGTGCCCACTTCTGCTGCCCGGTGTCCGCGCTGCCGCCGCTACACCGCAGAGTCAGCAGACTGCCTGTGCCCGCGTTGCCAGACCATCATTTCACAGGCACACTGACGGGCCACACATCCTGACAAACACCGTTTTGTTCCCTTGCTTTGGGTGCAGCTCCTCTTAAGGGCTGAATAGAGACCAGGTTTTACAATCCCTGTTGCCATTAGCTGAGAGATTTCAAACTGACTCTACATCAGCTGTTGCCTCACTCTGGTTTTCCTTGATTTTGTCAGCTGCTAGTTACAAGAACCTGCAGCATGGCTTTGGGAAAGAACGGCTTAATAGCAGATAACAAAGCATACTGTCGCTAAATGTGCTTCGGGCTTCACTGTAAATGCACTTACACACTTTTCTATAACAGCAGGGTGTGAACTCTAAAACCAAAATGTTTGCGTCAGCCTTGATCACTTGGCTGTGGCATGAATGTGCTGGTTATACATGTGATCTTGTCCATGAAGCAATCTGATAAAGCATGAGCACAGTTGTTTCTTGTATGTAAAGATGGAAACTGATGATACTGACTTGTATTTTCAGTCTGGGAGGGATGCCATTCAGGGGGATTGTGTGTTTTTTTTAAAATGTGTAAATACGTGAAAAAGGAATTATTTGCGATGAGTGTCACTGTGTGACAACAGTAGAGAATTTGTACCGGGTGTAGGTAAGTTCTTGTGAGTGCTTACCTTTGTATAATAAATCCTGTTCATTGTAAACTTTCCCATAAAGTTGAAAGTGTATGAAAGAAATCTCTAAATTATAAATAAACGGAGTTTTATCTCTAAGTGTCAGTGGGATTGAACAGGTAAGCATTATGTCAAGCTTTTGAGAAACCTCTTTATTCTGCACAGTGGACTACAGAATAGGAGGCGTACAGGCACAGCTAGTACAGTACTGTCTGCATATATAAATAAAAATAAGGTCCATATTTCTTTATGATACATCTCTTGTCCATGAGCGGGGAAAGTGAAAGAGGAAGGACAAATGTCAAACAGAACGCTGATATGGCACAGTTAGGACACCAACACACTGACTGATCAGAGAATGAAGGTAACGTGACAAAGGAAAGACATGCCCCATTCCTTAATAACATCTCATAAACCCCAGACAATACTCTTTAATAACACAAGTATTCAATATAATTTATGTTACATGCGTGAAAATATGATGGATTAAAAAAGTTAAAAGCCTATGATCCATTTTATATATCACTGCCTTCTACAATTAAGTTGTGAGGATATTAACATGAGCTGAACGACAAAACAAACTTCATGACGATGACATAAGAGGGTGAGAAGGCTGTTTATCATCATTGTCTTTGACTGTCTCTCATATGCTGTATATGAGTACCCTTCTAGACACCATCAGTCATTCCTGAAGTGCTACAGACCTTGATTCATTTAGATGGGGGAGGAGTCTCTGCCTCCATCAGTCTCCAGCATAACTTTCCTCTTTTCATTTCTTTTGTTATTTCCTTATCATCTCTCCATCTGCCGACTATGACTCTACTGTGCCTCAAAGGTGACTCCGACCCCCCTCTCCCTGTTAAGGTCAGTCCTCAGTGGTGAGGACCTCCACAGCCTCCAGAAGGTGCAGGGCCAGGCTGTACTGGGCGTGGTTCTCTGGCAGGATTTCAATCAGACGGCCAACCAGCCTGCTGGTCTGGGGCAAGGGGACCAGGGGGCACCGCAGCTCACTGGGGTCCTGCAGTAGGGGAAAAAAAAAAACACATTACACATACATTATAGTGTTAAACTTCCAGTGGAAAACCATACAACTAGGTGATATCAACTTTATTAGCGACAAGTGTCCTACAATCTTTTTAGTTAAGTCCAAACTGCGTAGTCCTCTCTTCAAGGAAGGAAATAGCATCAGTGGTGATCATTCTTCCTAATGAACCCTACATGTGTCCTCTGCTTCTCTCTTTTGCTTCTGTATCAGGGGTCATCACTGGTTCTATCTGACTGAGGAAGGTCCACACAGTTTTAATACCTTAAATGTCATACTTGCGTTTAGCCATGTTGTTGAGCTTGTTTCGTATCACAGTCAAACAATAAATTAAAATATGTTTCCAAAAACATTTCAAGTGAGAAACAGGCAACTCTGTAACAAAATCTTGGTTCATACTTGATCAGCCTAGTTTTACAGTTAGATCTGAGTGTGACAGAGAAAGAGAGGGGTGGGTCTCACTCTCGATCCGTGTCTATACTCTGTGTTCATGGTGGCGGGCAAACGAAAATGAAGTACAATCTGTATTTCAAATAACGGCGCCAGAGCCAGCCAAAATCTGCTGGTGGATGCTTCCCTGGCCAATGAGCAGGGTGATCTGGCCGCTGGTAAGATGGAGGGAAGTTTACCACAGTTCATTTACACATACTGACCACAGTGTTATAATACAAAGCTGGTTGGAAATCAGCATGTCACCAGCTGTCAATCACTTCAATGAAAAACGCATGGTATACACATTTACTTATCTAAACAAGCATCTAAGCTCTAAGAACCTGTGACTGACATGTCTTCAGTGTATAAGAGGACATTGTTTTGGTGTCTCACCATCGCCTTGAGCCATGTGCAGAGGGTGGGGGGCAGGCGGGCCAGCAGCTCCATGGCAGCCTGCGTCTGGCTCTGGCTGTGGAGCAGTGAGTAACTCAGCCTCTGGCCAGTCAGTACCAGCAGCTGGGAGCCCAGCACATCCTTATCCTCCACCTCTAACATCACCTGGGTGACAAGATGCCACAAACTTAAGATGAAATTTCAGAGCAGAACATTGGACTGTATGACCTATCAAGCAATGTGGTCAACATTAAGGTTTAACAGAGGTACTATCGTCCCAATGTTTGCTTTAGCACCACTATAGCACCCCCATTTTCACTTGCCTCTTCGGCCCGCGGGTCCAGGCCCTGGTTGTAAAGCTCGCAGACGAGGTGTCGTCTCAGGATGTCAGGGTTGACCTGCAGCAGGGAGCCCAGATCCAGACACAGCGAGGGCCACCAGTCAGCCTTGGGGCCACTGGAGGGTAACGGGGTTGAGCTGGTGCCAGAGGCCGAGCTGGAAGGATCATCTATAGCCTGCACCCAGGCGGTCAGCACCCGGAGGAGGAACTGAGACAGAGGAGGATCGTGGGAAACACAGATGAGACAACAGGTGTGTAGAGTGAGGAGGAGATGAAATGAGACAACAACAAACCATATGTTTCAAGATCTTCATTTTCTATTGACCTCTAGATGCAAATCCACCTCTCACCTCTTGTCGTAGTGAGACCAGGCCTGGGTCCATGTCTCCGCTGGGCATCAACTGGATGGTCGTCAGATCTCTGAAGAAAGCGTTCTTACCCTGGGACAACACACACATGCATAAACGTATTAATGCACATGAACAAAATAAGACTGCAGTGTTTAGGTTTTGTCAATCAGCCCATCTCCTCACCTTGCTGTCAAACAGACTGAGTGGTTTGACCTTCAGACTGAAGGTCATAGCAGCATGTAGCAGGGAGGCTAACAGGCAGTGGTGTTGCACCAGGGGGTAGTGGACGCCTCTCTGCTCAAGGGCGAGTTCAGCTAGTGACGCAGGGCCCTCTGCCCCGCTCCACACCTCCTCCATGGACAGCTCTGGGACGGGAACCTCCTCCACCGCCGAGTCCGACTGCATGGAAAAGCAACAGAAGAGATGAAGAGAAAGGATTGTGTGTGTTTGTAAAAAAACAGGTAGTTCATTCAGAGCTCACAGCTGAGTTCAGTTACCACACTTCAGTGCCGAACAGCACATGCACAAATTTCCCCCTCCACTCAGAAATGTGTTTGCTTGTTGTTGCTTTACTGTGATGTTTGAGCTTCACTGTACATTCATCTGCTGAAGGGGGAAAGTTTCTGTGTGCTCGACTGAAATCTCAGTTGAACACGTGTACAAAGGAGCAGGATTTGTGACATCATCAGCTGGTTTGCAAGCCAGCCGTGGGCTTGTATGCAACTTAAACAAATGCAATGTGGAAACTCAAAATATCAAGCGCGCATAAACAATGAACAGAGTTTTCAGTCAAGTAGGATGCATTTTATCTAACAATTAAACTTCTAAAACGAATATCTACAAATTCAAATATTCTAAATTGTGTTTATTTCACATGGTGATTTAAGTATTTTGTGGAGAAGCCATCTCAGACACAAGCAGCAAGCTTGCAAATGCATATCAGGTGAAGGTGTTAGTAGTGCTAGTGATAGGCTCCTCCATGCTTTTTTCTGGAATCTCTTTACTTACATAGTAATTTATAAAAGATAAAGCGCTCTGATTTTTAACCAATACTTCAGTCACCTCCATGAGGATCTGCAGCAGCTGGACACAGCAGCCCAGGAAAGACGTCACAGCTTTGTCTCCCATCCCAACATCCTGCACACAAAAACACACATCCTTAATAAATGATGAATAATGATAATGAACTTAATGCTTGAATCGCAACACTTTACATCTGAGTTAATCTATTGTTTATCAAACCTGCTGTCATATATTTAAATTTATGATGATCTTTTAGAATTTGTGCTGCTAACATGCCTACTTACCCGTCGACATAAGCGATCTTTGGGTGCTTTCCCCACCTAGAAAAAATACGTGTAAATATTTTATATATTGCCTCACACACTCAAAAACGCCTTCCCCAAAACACAAAAGCATGCGGTTTACTGTATGTGCATGACATTACCTTCTCCATGAGGAAAGCTGCTGCCGAGAAACGCTTGACAACGAATGTGCTCCACATCATGGCAGAAATACCTGTGAGGAAGATTCGATGAAGTCCAACAACACAAGGTCATTTTCAGAAGGCACTGATTTACAAAGTGAGGAAAAGGATATCACTCCCGGTAATATACAGTACAGAGAAAACCTCTGACAGTGGTCAAGCCAGTACGGGTCAAATGGATCACTAAAAGTAGATGATTATTATTAAACTGATTTTTTTCCTTTTCCTTTATTTCTCATGTAGAGCACCATCTAATTGACGTGTATATTTATTACATGAATATATAGTTATGAGGGTCACTATGTACAAAGGCATTATCAATCCACATGACGAGGGCAGCTTTAACCACAAGTGTGTTTTCCCCATGTGCATTTGTTCTCTGTCTCCATCACTAGCAGCCATGACTGTTTCTTGTGTGAGTAGACTACACAAGGTAGCCTGAACACCAAGTTTCGCTGCAGCAGCAATTTGGCTTGTCTTTGTCAGTGTTGTCGGAAGCTTTGAGGAGACAATATTTTTCAGTTAATGCAGAGTTAATGCTCTTTTAATGAGCAAAAAGCACCAGCCTCAGGTAGCCAGCTGTAGGCAAACAGGTCACTGGAAGAGAGTTAAGTTAAACTAGCATTACCGCCTCGCGGTTGTGACGTTGAATACTGACCAGAAAAGTGTTCTATGCAAAACATTGTGATGTCACAGTGAAGCCAACCTTCTGAATATTAAAAAAAATGTCATCACTTCATCATTTTATCCTATAAGACTTTTTTTTTCTTCTTCGAATTTTGTCATAATTAGTGCATGAATTCTTTTTGATCACTGTAACTGTGATCATTGTAAGCAGTTTCTACTGTGGTAATTTCACTCTGAGGGCAAGTCTGGAATGTTATTTTATGCATACCTGAAGAAAATCACACTTGTTCCAACAATCACTGATAAAACATTATTAGACAAATCAGACATATTATTGTATAAATACATTTGCAAGCATATGAAAAAAGCCCCTCACCTAGTTGGATATGTGGACTGGAGACCAGCTTCAGATGTTCCACCGCCCACCACAAGTATCGGCCCTCCTAGAGAGAAGCAGGTGTGAGTCCAGATTTAAGGACAAAGCTGATTGGTTCTTCTGTGTTGCTAGGATCTAAGAGAATGGTCCATTTCTATTTGCTGAAACTGGCTAGTTGCAGCATGTAGTGCTGCTAACATCCACCAAAATAACTTTAGTACAAAACTAGCAAAGGAGTCGTACCCAAACTGAAAAATGAGCAAAAACAGAATCCAGCTTTAATATAAAAATATGTTAAAAAATAAGATATTTTTATCGTTAACAAAAAACTGTATGTGTACCTCAGGGTCTTTGTTCCACTGCACCACATATTCCCAGCAGCAGTGGGCGAAGAGCAAGTCAGGTGAGAGGGAGTGTGGGAACCGCTGACACACTGTCACCAACAGCTCTGGAAAACACAGTGTACAGTGCCTGACTTGGATTTGATTTGAGGGTATAAACAAGTTCCCTGAAATAATCAGAATTCACGAATGTCAAAAGCCAACATTTTGATCATTTATGACCAGTCCCGAGTCCTAACCTGCTGTCCTGTCTGTGTCCTCTTGGCTCTTCTCCTCCTGCTCCTTCCCCTCTCCTCCAGCTGTATGCGCTTGGTTTTCATCTGCCTCTTTGTCTTCTTTCTTTTGGAGAATTTCTTTCAGTCGCTCAGGGGCCAAGTTGTGCCTGAACACCCACTTGGAAACACTGTCTGCTATGCCACCTTTACAGACGGACGTAAAAAGACGACAATAAAAGTATAAGAAAATGTGTTTTAGGCAGCCACAACCATAATATGAATACTGAAAGCGTGTCTGGTTGCCTTTATATACACTTCTTCACAGCGTACCTGTGCCTCCCTCCAGCAGCGTTTTGATGGAGCACTGTGCTGCAGCGCCCCCTGCTGCTCCCTGAGGAGGAGGCACCAACAGCAGAGTCTGCAGCACCAGCACATCCTCTAGCTGGCGAACGCACACCACCCACTGTTCCAGCTCTAGGGACACCGCCTCCCACTCAGACTGCAGCTGTCACACACAAAAACATGACGAAGGCTGAGTCAGTGTGGTTTTAGTGGTTGTTATTATGCCCAGCAGGAGTACTGTTATAGCGCTGTCGTACTGAATAACTTTAAAGTGTGTTCTCCTATTTCTTGTGGCAAATTAGCAGAAATACTGTATGTCTCTGAAATGTGAGTGAGTGGTTTGTTTGAACTTAATCAGTTGGCAAAAAAGGCGAGGGTGTACCAACGTCATGCTTCATCAACACATAAATCACGCCCCTTGCTTCACGGTTCTTATGTGCCATATTTTCGTTTTTCACACCACTGCCTAATGAGTGCACACGTGTGTGTATCTGTCTGTTCGCATGAGACTTCCCTACCTTACTGTCAGCCCGGCTTGTGATGCTAGCCTTCGCAGCACGGTGAGCAACGAAGGCAGCCAGCAGAGCAGCGGCAGCATTGTGGGACTGGATGCATGTAGAGCGAACTTGCTGCCACCATGGAGAGATGGACTGGGGGTCCCATGACTCCTCAACTGCACCTGAGGAGAGGAAGAAAAAGTGGTAACTCTCCTCTCATCCCTCTTTTTTCATGGACTTTCACTGGTTGACAGAGAGGCACATACGCAACGTAGACAAGCACGCACCTTTCATGTTGCTGAGGGCGATGAGTAGTGTGTGTAGATTTCTAACGGTTTCCTCTGGCTTCTGTAGCACCTCCTTTTCTCTTTGCAACCACACACTTAGCAGCAGAGACTGAAAACAGGAGGAACAGTGTAAACATGAAATATTTAGGAGAAAAAAACATTTAAGGAGACCTAATATGCTTTTCTTTGTTTTCTGTCATAAATATAATGTTACACTATCGGATGTTTATGTTCAACGTGGCCAAAGTTTCAAATAATAAGGTAAACATATGTACAAGTAACCCTTGTAAGATAAAACCTCAGGCTTCAGACTGCTCTGAATACTCTGTTTCCAACATTTTTCTTCCCTCTGAGACAAGCATATGTTGGCTTGAGACAGATTTCTATTAAGGTCATCTGCTCCAGGCACACTACTGCAAGCGTTTTCATTACGTACTCTGCTACATGTAGCTACATGCTAACGTCAGGAAAACATGGTTGCTGATGTGTTTCATTTGTGCCTGATTTCAGATCCTATTCCTGTTGGAACATGTCTGGTTGAGTTTAGAAGCTTTTGTTAGTGAATGTTTTGACGTAGAAAGTGCTGCTATTCGCCTATACAGTCATTCCTTATCATTTCCTCCATCTTACCAGTAGCTGCTGTGGACTGACGCCAGCCTGCTGCAGTGTGTCACAGACTTTATGGAGTGGGCTCTTTCCACACAGACAACCCCAGAAAATAAAGTTACCTGCAAAGGACACACAAGAGCAACGTCCTCAGTCTGGATTTGTGTGGTGTGCTTACTCTGTGTCTGATGTCACTGATATTTCTGTATCGCACACATGGAGAAACACAGCAGTAGAATTCCTCTTGTGTGAGTCAGAGACTACCAGCAGCTCACTGTCATCTCACTGAGAGCTTATGCTTTTTATACTGAAGTATCAATTAGTTTGTCAGTGTCATACTAAGATTAACAAAATGCTGCACACAGAGTGATTGTGTTTTTTGACTGTGTCATCAAATCTATCCAAGTAACTAAGTGAAGGTCATGGTGTACAATGTGCATACATATGTTGCCATACCTAGCTGATTCCACTCAGTTTCAGACCCGCGGATTACCCTCAACTCCTCATTCTCGGTGCACTCCATCTGAGAGAGGAAGGCTTGGGGGGGCAGGGGGGAGTCAGGTGAGTCCTGGGCGAAGGAAACACTGGGTTTCGAAGTGAAATGGGCGTAGCGTTGCAAGGTAGGACCAACACGGGACAATTCATCCTCTATGCCTTCGAGAGAGTCCTGGTGGGTGGGGAGAACATTCAAGTGTTTGTTGTGGAGTTATGAGTAATAATAATGACCACTTAGCAACAACACTGCCCTAATTGGCAGCTTTACTCAAACCTTTAAGTTAGCCTGTCATGTTATGTAGTGTTACAGTTGGAAAATATTTATGTTAAGTAACCATTTTTGTGTGTGTATATGTGTGTGTGTCTTCTCACATTTTTAGAGCAGGCCTCTATGTCTGCAGCAGAGTGCAGGTTCTGGATGTCAGTGTAGAGTTGGAGCAGTTTCAGCTGTGAAGAGCAGAGCTGGAGTAATGCTGCATCCACTGCCTCAGGGTCTGTAATACAGAAATACACAACCATGAGTAAGAGAGAGAAAACAGTTTATGACACATCAGGAAAAAACGAGAACAATGTTTATCTTCTTAATAACCAACTGATACTTTACCTTGTTGCTTCAGAGTGTCATATAAGGCATATGTGATGTTAGTAAGACATGAGACAGGAGCATTCTTATTTGACAGCAGAGACTCCAAAGCCTAAAGGAAGGGTGGAGACTGCAGTTAGAAAGTTGACTGTTACCACAAGAAAACAGGCCTCTCTATTAGTGTGTGAGGCCATCTGTGTTGTGTCTTTGTTTATACCTGCTTCTTAATGGCGGGGTGTTTGATATCCAGCAACACACTTTTAGCCTCGCTCTCCAGAATATCTGAGAAGGAAAGCATGGATTCAAACCTCTGTCATTTCACACACACTTGTATCTAGATCTCTACTCAGCTCTCACTCTTGTATCTCTTACCAGGCTCCACCTCTCTGCTCCTCAGTAAAGTAGTCAGCCTCTTTAACAGGTGCATATCTTTGGCTCGCTCGCTCTTCTTGTCACTGAAATGACAAAGACAGAGAAACATATGGTTTGGGTGTATCAATGGAGGCCTCATTAAAAGGGGTCTTTAACAACTTGTAGGTTGAGGAGAAAGTAATGCTGCCTAAAATTCATGTTTGAAGGTAAACTGTTTTGTAAACTTTTGAAGTTGTGGTTGGAAAAGTGACAGCTGAGTTATCATCAACTCCCTCGCCTTGACATTCTTTAGCATGATCTTAATGGGGCTCTTTAGTTGAGTGAGTGCTAACTAAATAGTTTATGAGCAACTTTGAGTCTGAAAATAAAAGATATCCCCACCCCACATCTGCAAGCACTCCTACAAGAAACATTAATTGAAGCAGTAAAAGGAGTCTTGAAGTCGGCTGCTGCTGAAACAGTCTGAGGACACCCCCCCCCCCCCCAAAAAAAAACTGCAACTTGTCACTTTAACACTGTGGTTTAAACAAGCGAGGTAGAGAATGCCTGTGTGACAAACATATAATTTACACCATCTTTGAAGTTAATGTACGTGTGTGTACTAACCTGAGGGCCAGGTGAAAGGGGATGTTCACTGTCCTCAACGCTCCTGTGATGGGATCCAGCAGACACACCTGCTGGGTGTGGAGCTGCCAGCCCTGACTGGTCACACTGTTCACTCCCATCAGACGGTAGCCAGCGTACAGCAACCTGGAAGTGTGCACATACACAACTATTAACTATGCTATTCTCCAAGTTTCTCTATCCTCAAGTGCCACATATGAAACTGCACAGGTGCTACTTTAATTGTGATGCTTTTGTTGCTCAGAAATAGCTGTAAGACAAAGTTAAGTGCATCGTTTATACCTGCAGTGTTTGCCCACAGTAAAGGCTCCAACTCGAGGCCCCTGCTGCATCGCCCACACCTCCAGGATTCCCCTGCGGGGGGCGTAGATGACCAGGAACAGGGCATGGCGTCTGGGAAGGGAGGCAGAGGGGGAGAACTCCCGATCACCCCGCTCCTCTGGAACCTGCAGCCAACCCAGCTGAGCATCTCGGTAACCTGCAGTTCAGTTAAATTAATGCACAGTCTTATTTTCATTACAGGGGCGCACCTAACTTTGAAGCTGAATGCATGACTTGGCATCACGACTGATTTTTACGAAGGAACAGAGTCAATGATTGTTTGATAGACAGTGTGTAAGGATTCAATGTTTTGTGCTCTCAGACTACAGGAATACTAAATTGTTAACACGTTATTTATATAGTCGAGTCTTGACATGTGAAACACGGTTGCTCCATTTTGATCAGAGACAAGGGAAACTGAACATACAAGAGACTTTTCTAATATGTCTCCATGCTTAACCTATTCTTTTACAAAGATCCCTTCACAAATCTCTATATCCACTTTTTAGTCCTTTGTCTTCTCTCTCCTCACCTTTCCACATACGGATGGCAATGCCCCTTGCCAAGTCCAGCAGAGTGACTCGTCCAAAGTCGTCCGTCACACCAGCCAGCGTGTTGCAGGGAGACAGACAGATGGACTCGCCGTGGCGTCGAGAGTCTGGGAGACCAAATCTGGGCGGAGGAGGTCAGATTTAAAAGACAGGATGATGGAGGGGCATCAGCAAGATTCGCATTACCAGTATCAATAAGGCACAATAGGGCACTGCTGAATTTGTGTTAAGATATCGTGATTGGTACCTGATCCCCAAGGGCGTTGCGGGCTCCACCTTGGGCTTCTGTTTCTGAATAGCCTCTTCTTCATTCTTGTTCTTGTTCCAACCTAACCATCCACTGGGAGAAAAACAGCAAGACAGAGTGATGAAATAATGAAAAATAGACTCAGAGAAAGTTTGAAAAAGACAGATAAGATGATGAATCCATTGGAGACTAGAGTATAAGAAAAAGTAATAAAGGAGAAATGGCAACTGACAAGACACACAAACAGGATATAATTCAGAGTACTGAATGGGCTGCTTTGTGCTGTTGCAGCAGTTCAGGGCTGTTGACAGTGCTGCAAACAGTCCAGTGTGTATATGACAGGAATTAAAGTGACAGTAGGTAACTTTAGAAAAAATACACATATGAATGGCTTTTCCAAGGTGGGGAAAGCTACAAGACCTGAAAGGATTCAAAACCGAAATTGCTTCAGCTGCGTGCTGAAGATATTGAGCTTGACTGAGTCAGAGCACGTGCATGTGAGGGGACTGCACAGTGTGCCTGAGCAGTGAGAGACTCCTCCTGGCTCTGACTGATTGTTCTTGTTCAGGCACTGTGGATTCTTGCAAATGCCATTAGGAGCACGAGGAGGAACCAGAAGAACCTGTTTTTTAACAGATTATCTTTGTGTGCTGCTGTCAGGATATAGTGACAGTTTCTGCAAATATGACAGGAAGTTATTTCTTATGAAGTTACCTACTGGCCCTTTAAATTGAAATGTAGTTCAAGTAGGAATAGCAGGAAATCTTGCTTATACACACATGCACACCCACATACCTGGCAGCATTGAAGAGGGCTGAGGTGAGTTTACTGGCCACAGCCAGGGCCACGTGAGAGAGGAGAGGCTGGGAGCTCCCCTGAAGACAAACAGGGAGACACAAAAAAACAGCTGAATTAGCTCTCTGAAAATGCGGTCTTTGGCACATTGTTATGCCTTGCACTGTCCCTTGAGTCATTAAATACCAGCTCACACAGACCACCAAGTTCATGTCATGTATTTTCTAGAAAAGAAAAAATGTAGAAACTTACATTAAATTAACAGGACCTTGTAAAATCCTATGGCTCTCCTCCAAATACTTTTTTGGTTATGAATTTTTGAAGTTTGGCCCTTTGAGCCAAATTTCATTCATCATTTCATCAATTTTGCGACTCTCTTCTACGCCAAATCAATTGCTTATTTTTCACTGGACTGTGTTGAAATTTGCACTGAACATCCAAGAAACCTTAGCATGTATTGATGTAAATATTTGTTGCTGTATGTTTTACAGTAATCAAATAAAAATAAAGGAACAAACGATAAAAAAGTAATTTTCAAAAATGAATATCTAAAAAAAAAAAAAAAAAAAATGTTATTTTNAAAAAAAAAAAAAAAAAAAAAAATGTTATTTTCTTACTACCAAATTTTGATACTGTTTAGTATTAAAAAATGGAGTGCCACAGACCTTTCCTTTAATATTTTGACTGTATATTTTCATCACATGATTTTTTTCCCCAAGAAACTCCATGACATGAACTGGCCTGGGAAGTCTAGGTGAGTTGGTACAGAATGACCCTGCTAGGTCATCTGCATCATTTTTGTACATGCATAGCACTTAATAATTAACCCATATATACATTTAAGTTGCTTTTACTGTAATTCTCATCGGGAAATACACAGCCCAACTTGTTCCATCTCTTTCTCACTCACCTCTACAGCATAGTAAAAGCCTGTGTATGGCCCACCTCCCACAGTGACATACTGGCTCATGGCAGGCGGGCTGCCCTTGACTGAAGCATTAAACCCTCCCAGGATAGATGCATTCTTCATCTGGTCAAACACACACAGCGTCATAATGCCTAGCAGCAGGAGAGATGGAGGGATGAACGGGAGTGTGGGAGGAGAAAATGACAGGAATTAGTGCAGTGAGTACAGTGCTATCCTGTCAATCATTCAGTCAGTTATATTTACCTCTTTTATTTAACTCTTTCCAGCATATAACTGAATTGATTTGACTTTTTATTCATTATAATTAATACACAGAATGCATGATGTAAATATGTCCACCATAAGGCAATAAACCAACTGTATTTGTGAACAAAAGTCAATGAAGGGCACAAGGCCAAATGCCCTGTCTCACAATGTTAATAAAAGTGAAAAATAATTTGTGTATCCACCCTGGTCTATGCTACATCCTTCCACCAAGTTTAATGAAAATCAGGTCAGTAGTTTTCCTGTATTTCTGCTGACTAACAAACAAACAAACCGCAACATAACCTTCTTGACAGAGGTAGAAATAGTCTCGTACCAACACTACTGTGGTCCACAATGGTGTCCATGTCCTGCAGACCCCACTTCTTATAGGCCAAAGGAGGAGGCTGGATCGCTTCGCTACCTGCTGCTGCCGCTACATGGAAAAGTGCAGTTCATCATTTGATTACCAATATTTTTGACAAGACCTTTCATTATCTACAGCTAGCAGGCATGCCTTGCATTTAGCAACAGTGAAACTAAAGCACTGTGCTTAAATAGTGACAAGAATTGATTTAGGCCACACAGCACATTCATAGAAAGACAGACACACACACACCCTGACAGCACTACTACTGTAGATGCTCAGAGAAACAATGCTGAAGCTTGGCTGCTAACCCTCTAGAGGCTGTAATATAAGGATGTATGTGTGGCAGGGGTACAGTGGTAGTTGTGTGTATGTCTCCTTAGTACCTGAATGCCTTGTGGCAAACACTATCCACCCAGCCGGCAATTGAAAAACACATCTCTAGTTAACACACTGCAAAATACTTTTTAGCACGTAATACTTAACAGGTGACACTAGAACTACATGACTTTCATCCTACAATACAAACACAAATGCAAATGCACATACGGAATACTCCCAGTTGGATGCACACGTACACACACAATTACAGACATGCTCACATCAGCAGCAGTACCTCTTGCCACCTGGTTCCTGCAGGCACGCAGAGACTGGAAGAGGCTGAAGCCATCGATAGTGACCAGAGCAGCAGGGTAGAGGATACTTAACTCTTCATGCTGTGACAGGATAAAATTAATGATTATAGGTTTGCTGAATAACATGATGGGATACGGTCAAAAGCTCAGGAAATGGTAGATGTAAACCTTGAGTTTAGATTAAGGTTCAGTTGATGACATAAATGTTTAGTCAGATTAATGTCAAGACTTAATCTCCACAAGTGATCATAAATATTTGCTTTCCTGTTGGGAGTTACATAAGACAACTCACACCAATGCCACGGATCTGCTCAAGGGTTGTGGGTCAAACACTTGAACTAAGTTTTCAAACTGTGTATACTAAAAGAATGTTGTTTCTGACTGGTAATATTAAGCCTGATCC
This sequence comes from Epinephelus moara, assembly GCF_006386435.1. NCBI lineage: Eukaryota > Metazoa > Chordata > Actinopteri > Perciformes > Serranidae > Epinephelus > Epinephelus moara. The sequence continues at coordinate 34,683,609 of NC_065519.1, forward strand.
CTCTCATGCTTTATTTGAAGAGGGTCAAAGAATGCTTTCAGTCCTCAGTCTGTCAATTTTTTAAATCAGAGTTTGGACTCTAAGTAGCCTTACTGTTCCTGGGTCAAACCCTGAATGTAATATGATTGATTCATTTGTTGTACTGCATCCATTGGTCGTGACATCTGATGTGATGTACAGAGTTTGTAGTATGGTTTTGAGCTGGCAGTTAGCTTAGCTTCCAATACAGACAGGAAACGCAGGGAAAACAGCTAGCATGGCTCTGTCCAAAGGTAACAACACTGACTTGGAAGAAAGAAAAAGACTCGCAACACTGACTTACCAGCAACTCTAAAGCTCATTAGCTAACATGTCATAATGAGTTTTTTAATCAGTACAAAACACCAAGTGTAGAAAAGACTACAGAGGAGACTAGAGTATAAGAAAACAAAGTTAACAACTACAAAAAACTACAAAGATTCCCGAGAGGTCATGTGCCAGACTATTTCTAACCTGAAGAACTGACTTCCCGCAGTTAACGTGATGTTGCTTGGCAACCAGTGGAGAGTGCATTAAGGTACCTAGCGGCAAGCTTGAATTTCCATATTTATTGTACAGATTAGTGTTGGCTGATGGCTGACAGTCACTGACCCCTGAGCCCAGCACTGTGATTTAAGAGCCTCCCATCCACACCAACACTGCAGTGCAGGTTTGCAGTGGCGCTAACGGCAGTTATTGTGTGTTTAAAAGGTACTAACTCTGATTAATCAAAAGCGCACAGATTGATTCTGCGAGTGCAACTAAGTGTGGACACCAGGGTACAAACATTTAGTGATTTAAAACTGATAACTATGTATTTTAAGGAGTGTCAGCCAGAGGGCGCAAAAATGAAGAATGGGTTTATTCTAATTATTGGAATAACTCCTTGTATCTGATGTACTGGAGGAAAAACGGATTATTTTATTATAATGTTTAACGCCCAGTAAAAGCAGGTTTTAATTTGGATGTAAACATTAAAATAATTTTTCAATCCCCCTGCTTTGCGCCATCCTTTGTAAATGAGGGGTTGAGTCTTTATTTGGATTGCAAACTTACAGAATAAAACTTACCTTCAGAGCAAACTCTCCTAAATTTCCAAAAGGTGGGAGTCGGACTATTGCGGCTACCAAACATGAGGCAAAGTGGTACTCGTTGTTATATTGTCATTAACCTTTTGTTCACCATGTCTCGTCCTACACATTTAACTGAGAATATTAAATGTTTGGTAAAAATATCCAAAAATTAAAGATGATACATTCGTCTATTACGGTGATTCACTGTAGACATCATCATATGCCAGTTTGGTATTGTAAAAACAGAGGCTGACCATACTGAGGTCAAACGGTGAAACTAAGCAGTGAAATTCGTCTTTAACAAGAAAGCATAAGCATATTTTCCAAAATGTCAAACTATTCTTTAGGATTTTAACATAATTATTATACACAGTTCTGATAGGAGTGTTTGGTGTGTGCATTACCTGCTCAGTTACTCCAGGATGACGAGGGATCTCATATGTGCGACACTTGAGCCTCAATACCGGGTCCTCATGCAGCAGTTGGGCCAGGAGGAGAACGCCGCTCTGACGAGAAACAGCTGATGTTACATTTCATACTGGCACTCATGACTATTTATAAGCCGTATTGAATGGTTTCATTGTCTTTTTTTTCCTGCTGATTATCTGAAAATGTTCATTGATGCACGGGCTACAAAAGCATTGTACTGCATGAAATGAAGATAAGATTGATGAAGTACCTCTGTATAGAAGCGGACATAGCCAGAGGTGAAACCAACTACCACACATGTCCAGTCGGGCCGCCCTGTGGAGCTCCTACACACACACACACACACACACACACACACACACACACACACACACACACACACGCTTTAAAAACAGCTATAGACATATAAAGAAGCATTTTGCATTTCCACAAACATCTTCCCTATTTCCTACATAGGTAATTCTTACCTCTTCTGGCTTGCCAATGGTATACAAATACTGCTGCCAACACACTCTCTGTAGTGAGAAAACATACACATAGTAGGATGTCATTTACTTTACAGTTCTGTATTACCTCATGTTTCATGTATGTTCCCAATGTCAATCAACTATCCCTTTTCAATGTGACCCTTCTTTTTCCTCTGTAGTTTCCTTGTCACTCTGAAGTTCATTTTCCTGCCTGTAAGTTTCTTATTTTTCTCATCAACAAAGAGTTTTCAGCATTTTCATTCAAGTTCATCTAATTTGACTCTTACCCTTCGTCAGTGCTGAGAGTTCCAGTCCAAGACACAGCCAGGGTCATCTCCTCTTTGCCGCTGTCATCCGTACGCCACTTGGCTACAAGTATTAATAAACAGTAACAGCAATGTGTAACATCTCTGTGTACTTAGAGGTGTGTGTGTGTGTGTTTGAATATCTGACCTGAGAGAAAGACAGCCTTCTGTTCACGGGCCACTACTAGCAGGTCAGAGCAGGGTGACAGGGACACTACACAGTCCTGCAGCCAGGGTGCACCCTGCCCTGTGGTCTCCTCCTCCACCTGAAGGGGCAAAGAAGAAAGTCAGTGAGTGGGGACCACCCCGTACAACACCTCAGGGTAGTTTCATATATTGGACAAAGTTATTTGTTGTTTTCTGTCTAGCCAAATGGCAATGTGAGAACAGAGAATGAAACACAAAAGCACAGACCGTTGTGGAAGAAGTGGCTCCCTCCTCTTTGCCTTCGCCAGCATCCCATGCTGACTCCCAGTCTGAGGTGTCCCAGGACAGCTCATTTTCTGTTAGGGGAAAGCGAAACAGGGAAATCAAATTACAATGGGTATTAATCTGTGACATCGTGCTGATTTCTATCTTGAATCAGGCTCCTGCTGACAGGTTATTCACATTTCTGGTAGCAAACACAAAGCAGTGATCACAAGATAGAAGAAAAGTGACAAATTTAACTGTTATAGAGGGGTGAGAAATCACAGGCTAAAGTCACAGCAGTAGTGTATGGGTGGCTTTGACTCGGGAGGTAGAGGATCAGTGGTTTGATCCTTGGCTCCTCCAGTCCGCCGAGTCTTGCGAAGTACCCTTGGGCAAGATGCTGAACCTGCTCCCTGTGGCTGTGTAATCGGTGTGTGACTTCATGTGAACGGTTAACTGAGAAGCAGGTGGCACCAATGAATTACTGTGTGTGTGAATGGGTGTATATGACACTCCATGTGACATTCACCCTTAGCTTTTGAGTGGTTGGAAAACTAAAAGGGCGCCAAACCAAATGTTAAGGCCAACTGCTAAAAATTTAACTGAACAGACATGCTAATGTCATCCCAATGCCTGATGTCAGACTGAATTGTCAATTTTCTGAGTGGGTGTTTTCCAAGGTCAGTACCCAGGGAAGTCATTCTACCAAATCATAAAAAAGAGAGAGGACAAGCGGGGAAGGACTGATGAAAGTTGTGCCACGGGGAAATAATCTAAAAACATTCACGAGTGGGTGGACAGCAAAGTGACGGAACAAGAGGAAAATCCAAGATGAAATCCTGTTGCTATGGACATTTATAATGCATTAAACCTTGGTGCAGTGTGTGCGGGGGGTCGATGTCGTTGCACTTCAACGCTGAGGTGATGACACATTCTGTATTAAAGCATCAACGTGAAATGAAGACTGGAGGGAGCTGAGTGCAACAAGTGCAAGTGCCCTTCCTGTGTGTGCACTCTCCTTTGTTGAGCATCCTGCAGTGATGTGTTCAGGTGCCTCCTGTGGGATGACTCATAGCGCAAAGGGCAGACATATTTCTCCTCCTCCCTTGTCAGTGCCTTGCTGGGTTTGCAGAAGCTCTATCCATCACTGACTTCATAGGGCCTTGCCATCAAATTTTAATGCTGTGCCTTTCTTACTAGTCAGACCATTAGAAAGAGTTTTAAGCAGTTTGTACTGCACTCAAACACAACACACTTGGACGTAAACAATGCTATGCATCAAGAGGGCAGCAATATATTTCATTTAATTTCCCTTACTGTATCCTGACACCAAATACTTTGAAAATAGGAACTTTTTCCCTCTTGTATTCCTCAGTCGCCTTTTTATAACACTATTTAGCTTTAGCCATTTTGTTAGCAAGCATATTCTTCGTTTAATTAGTGACCAGCCACTTCCAGAGGTAGTCAGTTGGACTGTTGTCACTTGGGTGAAGTGCTGCATGCTACAGACATCTGCACTGTCTATCTGGCGTTAGCCTGGGTAACGTTACCTGTTTGATTCCTCTCCTCCACTTGCTCAGTTTTCTGGTCCTGGAACAAATAGTCCCTGACCGCTTTGAGCTCCTGGAGCCGACAAAACTCCAATAAGCTGCAGGACATCTCTCTCCCGTCCCGTCAGGAGCCAAATAACGTTGGACAGAAAATCCGCCAGTTAGCCTGTTAGCTAACAGTCCAGTTGTAGGAGATCACCGTAGCTTAGCAGTTTGAGCCCGCTCGCAAGTCCTGCTGTCGTGTTAACTTTATGACAGCCTGTTCACGAAGACAATATGACTTACTGGACTCTAACTGGTCCCTAAAGTAAAGTTAACACAAGTCTAGCACACTTATTTTTCCCGAACATTTGCACTTTCCACCCTAATCTTGATGTGTTGATGACACATCGTTAGCATAATAACACTGGTGTGCTTCCGGGTTAGAGCTGAGACGAAATTTTCAAAATAAAAGCGGTGAGATGCGTTTGTTTAAAAAAAAAAAAAAAAAAAAAAAAACATAAGGCAGAATAATAGAGATGTTTTATTGTCAGTATGGAAATTCAATATTTGAATCCTACAATATGATTAATTGGTATTTGAAAAAAAGTGTAGTATGTTTTTGTCACCAGAGGGCGGTAGAGGAACATTTTTCCAGGTGGCTTGTTGGCTCTTGGGCCTCTTCCTCCTCCTCCTCCTCCCAGCTCTCACATATTTTTTTTTAAATTCCACCAGTGCTCAACTTCAGTTTTATATATTTTTTATATATTGCATTACAGCAGTTGTTTACAGGGCATGGGTGCAGTAATGCAGGTTCATTTAGTAGGATGAAATCAACATATTTTTTTTTTAAATAACTGGGCAGTTAATTTCATGCACTCATTACACTATTATACCATATAGGCCAGCAGAGGGCTTCATAGTAAACCTACTAATCTTGTTATCTTAAAAGTTAGATAAACTACTGTATATTATTTGCTTTGCTTTGTATTTTGGTCTGTGAGAAATCAGTACCTCATGCTCTTCTTTAATGATGTCAGTGCATGACTGTTGAACATCAGGTTAAAAAAAAAAAAAAAAAAAGGCAGCTCTTGCACAGCTCTTGCAAGACTGAATGTGCTTTTTAACTCTGGGGACTGACACTGAAAAAATAAACTGGCAAATATCACCAAAGTTATAGATACATTGGCTGAATACTTTCTTCCTATGCTATTGTTGGTGCTGGATGATTCCGAATGTAGGTCAGTTATCCGCAGCAACAACACAATGATATACTCCACTACAAAACAAAACAAAGAAAGCATTGCCAACAATGGTGTTTTAGGGAAGATTTCTTTCTTTAAATGCTCCTACTGACTGGCTATGTGGCCACAGCAAAACAAAGTCATAGCCCATTTACACTGTCTTGTTGCCCTCCATACTGTAGATGATGTATCACTGTACTAAATGAAGTTAAAGGTTCACTGTGAATGTTCATAGGCCAAAGCCAAAAACATTCAGTTCTTTCAAGGTAGTTTGTGACTAATGGACTCTCTGACTCCAGTGACGCCTTAAAGGGATAGTGCACCCAAAAATGAAAATTCAGCCATTATCTACTCACCCATATGCCGGAAGGCACATGAAGGCGGTGCCCATGTCTCATGGTCTCGCGCAAGCGCACACACGTGAGCGCGGTCTACAGAGAGGCACTTAGAGCTACAGGCTACAATGAGGCTAAAAAAAAGTTCAAATGACGTTTTTCCAAACAAATTTTTATGTCGGGGCTTCAGGACACTTGGATCACTACGGACGAGCAGTATGGAGATATTCTGTGGTTTCAATTATGTGTTTTTTGGACGTTTTAATCTGGGGCGCCGTCAGCCTGCATTAGGTGGAGTTGTGCTGCTACCCACTCTCCTCTTGGATCTCCGCAGGGGATGTGAGGACTCTAAAACTTTACCTGAGCCTCCCTCAGCATATGGGTGAGTAGATAATGGCTGAATTTTCATTTTTGGGTGCACTGTCCTTTTAAAGGGGTGGCCATGGAAATGCTGCCCCCCTCAGGCAAAAATAACTGAGACTGAAGTCACTAACTTTACTCAACCTAAGGCGCTCATTGACACCAGCCATGTCGACCTAGCTTGTAAAGAAGAGGGCTAAAAAAACGCTCCAAAGTTTGGCTAAATTTTGGCAAATTATAATATTATATTATAAGTTTTCATAACAAATTTCCTGAAATTCTGATATGGCTTTCGGTGTTGGTGCCTACCCCAGATTTTTAGTGGCCTCATCTGGCCACCCCTGTGAAACATTTCTGGGGGCACCCCTGCATAGAGTATCATATTGGTAGAATCTTATTGGGTCAAAGGTCAAGGTTACTACTTTCTTTCATATGTAAACATACTTTATACAACAGTTAGTTCCGGCCCTGCAATCTGATTGGTCGAGAGACAGTAAAACCGTGATGATATTGGAGTACAACATCACGGTTATTTCACTGTGTATGTATCACTCCACCTCACAGCTGATTGCAATCAACAATCAAATCAAAACTGACGGTTAGTGTCAGTTAGGTCAGCAGGTGGGTTGTAGTCTAATTAATTCATCCACTGTCCAAAAATATGGATTTATTTCCTAAAATAAGTTTTGAATTGAACTATGAATGGTCATCAGAGGAAGATGAGGGAGAGGAGAAGCTGAATCCATCTGAGCACACATCCAGGTTTGTCAGTGTTTCATCAGCGGAGCTCAATGACTTGGAGAAAAGCAACATACTGTCAGATCAGAAGGCAGAGTCGGCTGTGCCTGTGAAGCGACAGTCCACCATGCAGTCACCAGAGACTTATTTCACCGGCTGCACAATTAATGGAAACGTGCAGATAAATGTGTATAAAGAGTAAGTGCCTGGCGCACCATGTCTGCGTTACATAGCAACGGTGACAGCAGAGTCCTGAGGGAACTATTTTTGTTGGCGGAAGACAAATAAAATGCTTAAATTATCTATTTTGTCCTCATTTTTCAACATTTCTTAATCAGCCTTGCTTATTTCACTGTTGAACTGTTGTATAAAAGCAATATCACACTCGAGCTCGTGATATTGTACTGTGATATCGTCACGGCTGTGATCGGTTGAAGACAATCACAGCCGTCACTCCCTCTCGTGTGATATTGCTTAAGTAACACCTGTTAGTGGCATTGTTCAACACTGTTCAGTGTCCTTCTTTCCTATCCTTTCCTACGCTCTTTAAAAAGCAATGGGCATTTTTCCAATGTACTTCCTGCATCCTCGCTCGGAATCCCACCTTGTTCTCACAACCACAACACACACACGAAAACGTACAGTACATCGCATGCACACATAAACACACGAATACAAACTCACCTCTGGGGGGGTGCCCAAAAGTTTCCGGTCCGGAAGGCCGGACACAGAAACTCAGGAAACAATTGGGTGTCAGAGAGGTTATGTGCCATTGCTCATTGAACTGTTGTTGCGTTGGCTGTTTTAAAGTTCACAGACACAGCTCTCCATCTGGTTCCCCTTCTTCCTTTGTTGACAAGGAAGTGAGCTGGCATCGCTCTGTCCCAGCATGGACTTGTTGTGGATACACAAGAGAGATGGCATTGATTTATTCAGACACCCTGTGCATAAGTCACTGTAAAAAGACCTTAGACACTTCTAGGATTGTTTAGAATTGCTTGTTTCTTGATAGCTACTCAAAAAACAATTGAGTTCTGTGCATGTCATATGACATCATAAAAAAATCATATGATAGAATTATGTGTTTTATTGGCATGTGATGTAATTCACAGTAAGGACCTCTCCTGAGGCAGCTTGCTTGCTGTATGTTCTGACTTTAAGTGTGTTTGCCAACCAGTCTTTAACGCTGCCTTGCTGTGATCTCCTCACAAGTACACTCTACAACTGGAAAACAAAAACTTTGCAGGAAGTAATGCAGTGTGAAAGTCAGAGGCCAGTGCGCTGGCTGGTTTCAAGACTCCTTGCATAATCGAACTCCCCGAATGAATAGCGCACAGACAAACGCCCACGCAGTCTGAAAACCTACAGGTCACTGAGAGAGCAGTATTCGGCTTCTTGTCTTAAACTTGTGGAAGAGATTGGAAGTTTGAGTATCTTAAAATGTATAAACAGAAATTTAAAACAGATTAAAAGTGCTTTTGAATATAATATGGCAAGATAATGGGTTTGCTTTGGCCCATGGTGGCTGGCTGTGATATGTCATTTCACATATCTGTGTAAAATTTCAGCAGCTCATCACACTGAGGGTTCATTTTCTGCTCTGCTTTTTTTTTTTTTTTTTACATGTGGAAGAAATCATAGTCCTTTTCTATTCTTATATGTGGAAATTGACAGTTTATCCAATTATGCATACATTGAACGTCCATAACTGCAAACCATACAACTAAATCAAGGTTTAACAGGAACGCCATACTGTGATTCTTTGGAACTGAAAAACTAGTTTTACTTTTTATGACAAATAAAATCTGCTCTCTGAATCTGCACTGAGAACTGAAGTTTCTCAGTGTTCAATAACAACACTGTAATGTTTTTAATGCTAAGTGTGGTTTTGATGCAACCTTCCACATCATGTCAGTGGGGTGAGGTCAACAAGGGAGGCATTATCTCAGATGAGCAACCATCTCCTGATTGCTTATCCTCATTTAAACTGCTTTAAACTCCATCTCACTGCTGACGTAGTGAAATGTGTGAAGTTTAAATGGTGCAACAGAGACTCTCTGATCCCCCTTTACCTGATGTTATTGTTAAATGAGCACGAGGACATTCGCAATTACGAAACAAGTATATATACTGAAGCTCCCCTTTTGAGCTGACTAACAAGCAACAGTGGCTCTGAATCATCCCTTTGAGTGCAAGCACTACAAACAGTGACTGAGAGTAGTCAAAGACAAATTGTCAATGTTCGCTGTCATGAGGCATGTCCCAGTTTGTATATGGTGATGTGTTTTTGATGCTGAGGCTAGCCTTGCATGCCCCCTCTGTCCACACTGGCACTGTGACGTTTGGCACGTTTAGCACATGGTGCAGGTCTAGCACCTCTTGTTTGTGGAACTGATCCCTTCTGTACAAGCATAATAAAGAATTTGCTTCTGAGTTCACAGTGTACAGATTTTTTTTTCAATTGACCAACTTTCTGTGGCTGCACAGTTAGTCAAGATGCTATTTTGTGGTTGATTAAAACTTTCCAAGGAATATCATGTTGCCTATGGTCATAATAAATTCTTACAAAAGACTGAGTAAGTAAAGCTGCATTAATTCCCCCAAAAGGGCGCAAAATATTTTGCTGTCCTCAGCGTTTGAAATCTGTCACCATGATTAAAGGCCCTGAAAACCTATTCTCTCAATCAGCTTCTTACTATGAGCCATATGATCTGCATGGCCACAAATTTATTTGCCAGAGTTCAAAGAGTTCAAGCCATAGACATGGAAACATAGATGCCTCATTGGCTGCTGGATCATACATCACCATGCCCGCCGAATTAAAGAGAGCAAGATGATTACATTTCTCAACCGATTTCAATGAGTCGTTTTTATAGCCTGGTCAAGGATTTATGTGCAATAGGAAAAAAAGTTTTGTCTCCAGTTAATTAGAATCTTGATATTTAGGCTATTATTGTGGCTGGATGTTCAAATAGAGGAGTGTGTGTTAGGCTTACATGAACTGAATTATGGGAAAATAATTCATTGTCATAAGGAAATTTTAAGAATTGCATTTGTTAAGTGTGGATTTGGCCTGTTGTCCTTGGTTTATACTTGTGGAGACATTCTACATAATATAATTTAATGTGGCAGGAGACAAGTTTTCAACTAGCTAGTGCACACACGCTGTCTGCTTATCATCAACCACTCGATCATAACAGAAGCCTTTATCCCTGCTCATTTTACAGAGGCCACTGCAAGTTCGTCTAGCTCAAGATCACATTTAAGTCGATGTGGTAAAGCATTAGCAAACACTTGCTTATGTACACATCCAGTAGCTATGAGGCAACATCATTCATTTGCAGCTGTGTTTGTGGCTACACTGCAAATGTAAGTCTAATATTAACTTTCTTTAAGCCCAGTCTTTACCAACTCCGGGGAGAAGTATTTGGCTCTTTTGCTGCTAAATGTTCCAATATGTTCGCCAACTAACTGTCTGTCTGCTGTTTGGTGCTGAGCAGGTAGTGTTCAGTGGGTTTGTAGAGCTTTTGACAATATAGTCTCTTCCCCACTGGACAAAACCCCACTGAAATCTAATTTTTACAATCAGTATTCATTCCTGTGGCAAATTACTCTGCAGGAGTCACAGGTAGGGTATTTATCTGTCCCAGCTCCGATTGGCTTTGATCGGCAGTGACAGAAACATGACACAAAGACGGATGGACTGATTTTCCCCCCTTTTCTGGCACAATAACGCACCCCTACAAGTTCTGTCTGTCTCCATCCAAGCAGTGCTTGAACCTAATTCCAAATTAGTCAGCATCAGGTCTGAAAGAGAGACTGAATAGTAACAGATAAAAGACATAACATTTTCACTGGCCTCCATGCTGCCTTGTACTGTTTACTTACCCCGTTTTTCTGCACATTCACCAGAAAAAAAGAAAATGCATTAAAAAAAACTGCATATATGCACTGATTTAAGTGGAAAAATGACTTATGTGTGCTGAGAGTGGACCAGAACTGTAAAGTTTAGAACAATGAGCTGAAGTCACATAAAGCTCTGTAAAGCCAAGGAGAGGTGAAGGTTCAGGTACTAATTCTCAGCAGGTTCTTCACAGAGATCGAAGTTGTTTCACATTGTCATTTAATACATTACTATTATTATTATTAATATTATAAAAAATACTTTTAAGATGGTGACCATGAGTGGCACCACAAGAAGTTTGAGTTGAAGGACCTCTGTTGCATCTCTCTACCTTGCTTCTGGTGGTCTCGTTACTGTAAAAGCACAAAAAAGCCCTAAAAATACCTGTTAAATTTGGGGTTATTAAACAACAATGGCCTCAACATCCATAGTAATTTATCTGCACATACTGGATCACACTTAAGAGTGAAGAACTTGAAGACATAATAGATGATTGATGTATGTTGTGCCTGGAATCCCACAGTAACTGGAGACATTCTGGTTTCCACCAGGCTCAGCACATTTTCACAGTGAGCCGTCTCTTTAGTTTGGTTCAGTGGCCATCATCAGTTAACATTTATGAGGGCGAAGGTTCTTGAAAACCACCCATTCTAGTGAAACATTGACGGTGGAAATGCAATGAAATCTGTTTCCATTGTAGTTCAGTGTGTCACATGCCATCAGACTAAGATGCAGTTCAGAAAGTTTTTAATATATCAGTGCGTTGCTGTCCAATTTAATATCTTTCTAAATGCATGTAAAACATTAATGTAGGCAGAGGTAAATGCGTCACTCAGGGTGGAATCAGGAAATTTTCCACCTGTGCCAATAACAGCTGACTGGCCTGCACACGCCAATCTCGTGACTTTATGGCAGATCAGGATATGTCAACAGCCCGGCTCCACTGGCTACATGCTTCTTAAAATTCATTTGCATTCCAGTCATTAAATGATACCTATCATAAACAAGCACAGATAATGTGTGGAAATTCACCCTGCTTGTGTAGAATATTACTCATTATTTGGATTCCAGCTTCGTTATTATGGCTGGGTTTGCATATCAGCTGCTGTTGCAGCGTAGCTCACTTGTCTGACAGCGTGACCTTGAAGTTTGTGTGCATACTGAGCGATGCCAGGTGTCACTATGATAACAAGGTAATGCACATTTTGCACGAGAACTAGTTGACACTGAGTGAGGACTGTACACCTGTGTCAGATTACACATGTTGTACAAGTGTTTTTATTATGGTGTCCTTGTAACCTAAATTGATTCTAATGCTGTTATCGTGAGTAAAAATTCAGTAATACATGATTGACCGAGTAACAAGATCAATGACGACATGTTGAATGAAGGCGTAGTGAATGAATGAATGAATTAATGAATAAAAGGAGAAGCCTTAGGGAAATGACACATATCCTTACCCTTTAATGATCTCACTGAGAAGAAAGCAATGGAGACATTTTACATCGCAACCTTGCATTTTTTATTTCCTTGGGGCTATAATAATAAAAATCAATGTATATTCTTTTTAAATATAGGCCCTTTTTTATTTATTTTTTATATTGTTACTTAGCAAATACTCAATTTTAATTACATTAGCTTAGCTACCATCACTATTAAAGGTCAAATCAATCATTTGATAATGCATGTTTTTAAAAAATTATTTGACCCTTATTGGACTTTTAGTTTTTGTATAACACTAAATAAATCCATTCAATAAAACCTCAGAGAGTATAAAATGAAAATCCCACCACACAGAGCACTCACGTCTGGAGTGACTATTATCTATTACTAACTCCCTGTAGAAGGCAAACTGAAAGGGCAAACTCTTTACAGACACAAGGCGTTTCTCAATACTAAGTACGCAAAATTCGGACTTTCGCACTTGGGAGTTCGGACTTGGCAAGTTCGACTCGGGAGTACAAACTCCCAAGGACGGCTGCAATTCCCGCTGGTCTGTGAGAAATGCATACTAGGATACCTGGCTGTCAAAAGTCCACACAAGTCACCTCCCGATGCATCCCTGATGGAACGGGCAGAGCAAGTTTACATCCCGGCATTTGGACTGTACTTGGCTGGATGCGGACTTTGAATTGGAACAGTACTTGGGCTGCAACTGATGACGTTTCACAAGTCAGCAAGAACACAAGTACAGGCAAGAACGCAGATTGAGAAATGCCTGCAGTGACATCTAGTGGATTTTTTAGCACAACATACCTAAATCAAATGGTAGAGATAGCTCAATGAGGTTGAGTTAAATTAAACACATTTTTCATTAAGCTGTCATGACTCAGAATGTGCTCTACCAAACAGTTGGGCAGGACGTTAAAGGGTTAACCTCTCCTAATCTCAGGACCAAAATTTAAAAAAAAGCCAACCTCCCAACCCATCTCTCACCATGTAGCGGCTCTGGGCGGTTCTGATCTCAACAGCCCTATGCCTCATGTAAGGTTGCTATGGCAATGTCGTTAGAAAACAGGAAGAAAGACCCATGTAAGGATCGATAGTGGGTATGAATAGGCCATGACATATCATAAAACAGTCATGTGCATAATCCTAACTATATGCAAAACATTTTATCTCTCTCTGTGTTTCAGTGAATATTTAGTAAAATCACTAGATGTTTCTGTGAAACACAACGTTGCTAGGTTCCAAGATGACACAAAAAAAACTTTTTTAAGGTGCTTTTGTAAAACCAAGTAAACTTCATCCCCTATATTAATGTTCATATGTCTCAGGACCTTCATATCTGATATCTGTTAATGTCTTTTTGGATATATCATGCTCTTGTTGGACATTTTGCTCTCTGGCAAATCATATACAGTGGTGTGAAAAAGTGTTTGCCCCCTTCCTGATTTCTTACTTTTTTGGATGTTTTCCACACTTAAATGTTTCAGATCATCAAACAAATTTAAACATTAGTCAAAGATAACACAAG
>NC_065519.1:34698373-34728179 GCF_006386435.1 Epinephelus moara
CACACAGGGCCATGTAGCTTTGGATTTTTTTCTTCCTCATTAATAAAACCCTTCATTTCAAAACTGCATTTTGTGTTTGCTTGTGTTATCTTTGACTAATGTTTAAATTTGTTTGATGATCTGAAACACACAAGAAACACAAGTGTGGAAAACATGCAAAAAAGTAAGAAATCAGGAAGGGGGCAAACACTTTTTCACACCACTGTATATTCATATTCACTCATATTTTTTATGGTGAAAAATTATGTAAGGTAACCCTTTTTTAGTTCCTCTGTGATGGAGTCTTAATACCAGACACCAACATCTACAGTATCTACATTCATTTTTCAGGTTCCCTGCTGACATTTAAATGGAAACATTGGAAAAACAATGACCAAGTAGTGGGCAGAAATTTTACAGATTTCAACCTGTCCATTAAAAAGTTATTTCTTCTTCTTTAACTGAAACTCTCTACTGTGCTGCAAACACTGTGAGAACTATCTTCTCCTGAACGGTGTATGTATCTCAGTAACTTAAAGCTCCAGTAGGCAACATTGTTTTGGTATAATTGAGTAAAAATTTTATAATATCCTCTAAGCATAATGTAAATCAAGTGGTCTGGGACAAACAATAGGTTTCTGCACCTCACCATGGCTCTGTGTTCAGCCTCTAAAGAATCAGTATCATGCCGATGTGCATCAACCAATCAAAGGTCAGCTCAGACCACTGCGTTCCTATTGGCTGTTCTACTGCATATGCGCGTTCCCGTGCTGCCGGCAAAAGGGGAGAGCAAGCGGCAATGGCGAACAGTGCACCAGGTAAAATAGCTATTCCAGTACAGCAACTGCCTACACGGCTGAACAACCCAAAAAAAGGAAGACAGAACTCGGTTCCCCGGAGCCCCGGAGCCCCGGAGGGAGGGGAAGGGCGAGGTGGGGCTGGGCCCGGCCGGAGGGCACGAGGGTCGGCCATGGGAGCGGAGCCGAGGGCTCTCCGCGGAGAGGGAGAGCTGAGCCGAGGGGGTATGTGCGGGTCCACGAGGGAGGGATGGGGAGGGCTGCTGCGTGGTGAGGGAGAGCCGAGGCTCCCAGAGAGGGAGAAATAGAACCAAGTAGGATAAAATAAGCTGTATGTTTATGTCTAAAGGTCTGTTTATGTTTATAATGGCATGGCAGGCCACTCAGATGGTTAAATAATTGTGCAGCAGGGCAGGTGTTTTTTATGCACTTCTAGCACCTTACCTAGAGGGTCGGATGATGTGCTGCTAAGTTCCCTACAGGTGCTAGGTTTTGTTTAATTTCTTAATGTCCTCCAATATGTTGGGTCTGATTTCACCCAATTGTTTCATGCTTTTATCATTACTTTATGGATATGGATAGTACTTGTGTGTTTTTATTTTGCTTATGTTCATGAGTGATTTTACTGTATTAGTCTTTAAATGAGAAATGACAATTAACAAATTCCTATCAACCACATTGATATGGCAGTAAAATACTGAATCTTGAAATCACGTTTTGTGGTATTCATGTAGTACTTAAAGAAGCATGTCTGCAACTCAGTTGTCCACATCTGTGCTTCTGTATGATTAAGGCTTTAGCAGAACCTTGTGTAAAATCATTGGAGTGCCACTTTAATATAACGATCACAAAAAACACTCAAGTTTTATTAAATGTTTATTTACATGAAATATATTGTTTCCTTTGAAAGTCACATGCAAACTTTTACAAACATGAATAATTTAACGATAAAAAAAGAACCAAAAACACAACTCTACTGGAGTTTTACACAATGGAGCAACATTAAGAGAAAAGCTACGGACAATGGGTTAAACCAGCCTAACCTGTTATATTTAGTTAATAATCTAAAGACAAACTTGAAATTCAGTCCAGACAAGTACCATGGCTGTATAACAATGCTAAACCAACATATCAAGGAAAACCTGTAAAAACAGAGAAAGAGGAATGTTCACGTAAGACTTCAGTGGTGGCTCTGTGACAAAACAATAGATGGGAAAAACAAAACAAAAATGTAATCTTTCAGTGAACCATTTAAAGTACATTCAATAGATGTTGTTAGGTTGTACTGTACATCCCCTGCTTTGCAGTGGATTTAAGGCATTGTCACTTCACAGCAGTCATCTGTAAGGCAGAATTAGGAGTTCAGGTGTGGTCTGTTCACAAAAGAAAAACCCTACAGACATTGGACTATATTTACAGGTTACTGTTCAACTGGCTTGAATGAGGAGTTCAAAACTGAAGGAGCCCTTTGTGACACTGCCATCTTACTATTCAAAGTAACACTGTTTCAAGTTTTTGTGTGCAAGTTAACATGTGCAAAAGGCAGCGAGCGAGCAGGGTAACTGAGGGCCCTTTCAAAAGTGAGACTCTGAAAAGCAATGGACATATAATGGTCTCTCGAGTTTTGTGTTCACATGAAACAAGGGAGGAATACTATACAGTAATTGAGAGCACACAGACTGACGACTTGGTGTCTCATGGCTGAAACATACGTCAAGAGAGTATCGATCTGTTGCAAGTTAACCTTGGATGCCTGTCATGAGCGGTGCTTCAGTCTTTTATGCTAGTGCAAGCCCCCATAGGCAAACATGAGCACCAAGGCCATGTCCTGAGCAGAGCTGCATTTGTGGCTACTGATGGGCTTCCAGACAATATTTACATGACAAATACAATGAAGTGAAAGGGTGCTAAAGAGACAAAAAGTGAGAATATCGTTGCTGTAAGAGTTCCCATTATGCACTGCCATGGTAGACTGCCCAGAAGCCACAGATTGACACTTGACATGCTGTCAGCAGCAAAACAACAATAAAGTATGTGCTCACTAAACCAATTTGAGGTTATTCTGAGAGGCGTCTAGTGTGTCACAATGGAAGGATCATTTCCAAAGCACATGTTTTTTTTTACAGCAGTCAAAGTTTGGAACAGAAGTGTTTAAAATAGTCAAACAAATCTTAGCTTACAGTGTCCCTCTGGCAGGAGATGCAGATTTGCCATAAATGCTTCTCTGTTCTTAAAATTAATGATTTTCCTTTCCAACTATACTTTCAGCTGGTTCTAGACCCCCGGATTTTGCTATGAATCACTGATAACCTCTAGTGCAGTCACAATTCTATTGCTTACAGTCAAAACACACAGAAATCTCAGACAAACAAGTTACCAAGGACTTCACAAAAGAAACAAGTGAAATACCAAAGGAAAAAAAGAACGAGATTTGGCCCTTAACCCCCTTCATTTTCTTTAAGGACAAACGTTTGGCTCAGGTTCTACAAAGACAGTCTGCACTGAAATGGACTTTGAACTGTCCTCGTTTGGTGGAATTGTGCAATAGGAGACATATAAACCCATGTAGCCATTGATTAAAAGCTACTATGCCCTTCATTTTAATAAATATTATAAAAGCACCAATATGGTGAATATGCATAGAACAAACTATGTGGAATCAAGTACACTTCCACATAGTTTCTTAATCTAAAGAAAAAGCACTAATAGTGAATAGTTCTTGGTTTGGACATTACAAAAAATGTGTGGGGTATAGTTTTTCAAACCGTATAAAAAGACATAAATAGAGTAGATGTTAAATACTCATGGGGTTACATGTCATGCTCTGTAATCCATGTTTGTTCAAGAGTTCATAGGCAGCTCCACCTTCAACAGTCATTAGATGTGGATTTTCTTTTCTCAGCTATAAAAAGAACATTCATTTGAAATTTGATCTCGGCTTTGCAGTCTTTCAATATCAGACCCCCATAAGTGCAACAGGACTTCTGATATTCTTTTAAACAATTCACATTATAATACATATACTTCAATGCCAACATAGTCAACAACAGAGGACCAGGAAGATGTGTTGACTTCACATAGTTCAAGATTCTGTGTTTTCTTCCTTTGCATACTCCTCTACAAGTTTCTCGTAGGAGTGGCTGTGTTCTGAACCGTCACTAGTGAACACAGACCCTTCAGATTCAGAACTCTGCTCCTCCTTGGAGTTTGTTTCAATGTTTTCATCACATGTAGTAATGGAAAGCTTTGCTTTTGAATCATCATCATCATCATCTTCTTCTTCCTCCTCCAAGTTATTGCTGAGAAAGTTCTCCTCATCTATAAACGTAATGTTTGCATTTTGGAACGTTAGGGGATGGTACTCCTTCAAGTCCCATGCCCTTCGACCACCTGCTCCACAATCTCCCACACCTACGTTCTCCAGGTCAACGTCTTTGTCAAGCTGGTTCTCATACATTTGGCCTTGGTCAAGTTCT
The DNA here is from genome assembly GCF_006386435.1 of Epinephelus moara. Classification (NCBI taxonomy): domain Eukaryota; kingdom Metazoa; phylum Chordata; class Actinopteri; order Perciformes; family Serranidae; genus Epinephelus; species Epinephelus moara. Next base: position 34,702,626 of record NC_065519.1, read on the forward strand.
AGATCACCCTCTACTTGGTCCTCTGTTAGCAGCAAACCATTGTCTGAGCCCAGGAGGTAGTTCTTGGACTTTGAAAAAGCAACAGTGACGCGATCACTGAAGCTATAGCGTCTCTTCTGGCGTGGTGAACGGTCCAGACTAAGGATGGTGTGACCATTAAACATAGGAGCGTCATTGCAACTCTGGGAACGAGCAATATCTTTGGATTTATTGATGGTGTTGGCACTAACGCCGTTCCTTCTGCCATCTTTTTTGGTGCCAATCTGCTTAATCAAGTCATTGTAGCCTTCCTGCTTCTTGGACAGGAAGCTGAAGATGTTAACGTCATTAGGAGTGGGTGGCAAACTGAGGGCAGCCTTGTGAGACTCTTTGTAGTGCCGGAGCTCATCAAGAGATAGCTTGCGCAGCTTGCGGCGTTTCTTCAATGCCTTGTGGGCCTCGATCACCATCCGCACTTTCCAGTTGAAAAACAAAGAAAGCCAGGCCAGCCCCAGATAAATCCACACTTCCACAAAGTAACGGTACAGAGTTGGGTATTCTTTATCTGGTTCCACACCTGCAAGGACAAACAAAATAGTCAACGGTCACTTGGATCCAGAGTTCTGGCCTGCTTTAATTTGATTGGTTCAATCAAAGTAATTTATTTCTTAGCTTACCTGCTACCAAGTCCCCAAAACCAATTGTGGTCAAGGTAACAAATGAGAAGTATAAGCCTTCAATATACGTCCAACCCTCTTGGGACATAAATACAAAAGGTGGAAGGACTAAATGGACCAGCACACCCCAGAGCAGAAATATGGCTGTGCAGGTAAACTGAGCCTTTCTCTGGAAAAGAAAAAAAAAAGTTTTGTAATACCAAAAAAAGGTGCAAGTTATTTCTCAGAGGTGGGAAAAAAGCTCATATCAACTCACCAGTGAAAATCCTTTCTTGGTTAGATACTGGCCCAGGTGCTTGGCTCTGCCACCAAAGAACTTTCCTAGCTCACTGATCCAGGTAAGACACAGAGGCACACCAAAGAGCCCGTAGAAGATGCAAAATACACGGCCTGCTGACGTTTTAGGGGCAATGTTCCCATATCCTTTAAAAAGTAAAAGTAAAACAAAGTGGTTAGGGTTAGGATGTGTCAACCATGTACAACTATTTACGTCTCTTTAGTACAGCTTTACAGGAGAAGAAGGAAATTACAAGAACAAAGCCACCGATACAGGTTGTCTTGATCAGAGTCCATCTCATGTGTTTCCTGTTTGTGATTTATACACGCTTGTCTGCAAACAAGTTTGTCCCTTTGAAACAAAGTAAGAGCTCTAAAAGTCTGCCTGACAGCTCAGCGCATGCATTTTCCAAGAGTAACATGTTGCTGTTGCTGCTAAACCTTCAGAAGTACTTACCGATAGTGGTGATAACAGTGGCGGCAAAGATAACAGCATTTGGCCAGTTCCAGTTGTTGAAGGGTTTGCTGCCAGTTATAGTGACCCCCTGGCCTGCAGCATCAGACACCACCTAGGACAAGGAAGAAACACAACTGAGTGAAGGTTTGAATTTAATTTAGAGAAATTAATGGGCGTTAAATGAATGGATGCTATCAATTGGCAGTTAGAAAACAGTCCGATCTGGCTGAGCTAAAGGAAGACAGGAAGTTTGTTCTGTGTAAGCTCAATTTCTTCCACCACATCCTTCCTGAGGTACTGATGAGCTGAAGCAGCACTGAGGCACTCTGGAGAATCACCGTCGCCCTGGGGTGTTTATAGTTCTAACCACTGCTTATATTGGTAGGAAAACAGGAAGGCCTAAACAGCCATTTCATAATCCTATGATGAGGCATGGATTAAAGCTCACAAGGTTCTTCAGTGGTTGCTCTTTTCTATGTTATTTGTTTTCAAGATCAAAGACACACCGAATATAACATTATTGAAAAATACTGATATATAGATGAAAAACTATCATTTTGCGCATAATCCAGAGGCAACATTTGTCTCTAACCGCCTAGAGCATGGGATACATGAGCTCATTTTTGCAAGGCAGTTTTAGTGATGACATTCAAAAGAGGCAGAAAGCCCTTAATCAATCATTCCCAACCAAATGTGTGCTTGAACAGCCACAACAGAAACTGAATTGCCCTTTTGGGCATTCGGAAACACCAGGCCATGTGTGGTGGGACAATGCATTCACCCCACACCAAAGTTTTTCTTTCTCCGAATGTGCTTGAAGGGGGAAAATGTGCAGGGGTTGGCAAAATTCACATAAGCCCTTAAGCACTGGAAGATGCTTGGTTCTTAAATAATAACAGGTCTGTGACAGTTCTGCTCTGTAATTACTAGCACAAGGGGAGGCCATTCTTTTGTCTGCTGAAACAACACAGTTCGCCTATTGGGCTTCAGGATGACAGCAGTGATGACCAAGTTTGTGTTCGAACCATGACTAGAAATTAAAGAGGAAAAACCTCACTCCAGTGGACAACTGTCCCATTTTACAGTCCTCCTGAGTCAACAGCAACTGTACGTACTGGTTACATCCATATGCATGGAGTGACCTTGTCATTGATCATGTTTGTAAGATCTTCTTTGGCTTAAGCTGACTACAGGAATCTTTGATACCCCACAACTGCATATCCCTGTTGACATAATGAACCACTTAACACTACAGTTGCGTAGATTTAACAGTCTACCTACAAAAATGTAAATCTATTTCCCCTTTAACTGTGTAGAATAGAAGGCTGAAGGGATGACGTTTTTTTTTGTAGACTAACACAGAAGTTAGAATCACCTGGTTTCCTCAAATAAAAGCCAACAGGATTTTACCATTGAATTTTTAGAAATGCAGAAAATAAGCTCTGTGTCAAATATGATACTTACACATTTTGTTCAGCAAAATAATCTTCACAAATGAACTCTACTTTTAGGATTTTTGAAGTATAAATGAAATAGCCAGAAGTGAAAAGCCATCAGGGTTGTGTGACTTCAACATTGCTACAAACAACGAGGCTGTAAAGTCATATTCGGCGTGATGACACTCCGTAGTGTCATTTGGCCTCTTGTTGGCAACTGTCTTTAAGACACGTTAAGGCTTCAAAATTCTCGAGTGGGTTATTTACTGACGTCATTTATACAGTTGAACAAAGCCTGAAAGTCTCTTAAGCTTGCGTTAAGCGCAGTACTTATTTCAGGCATCTAACCAAAAACCCAATAACTTCGAGGGGAGGGGACCATGAGTGTTAAAATGCTAACTCATTTCTGGATTTTGGTATTCATTTATGCACAACTCTACTGGCTATGTCTAATAAAATCTCTGAACCCAATGGCTAAGCTAGTGCTCTGACAACAGTAAAGGCTCTGGAGGCAATGGACAATATTTCTTAAGATCTGGTATAACAAGCAGATATCTGGGCCAAGACTTCCTCTTCAGTGGGTGCATTTCGGCTTCTCTATGAACACCTGCAAATAAACTCAAAAGAAGCTAGTATAAAGCTAAATAGGTTCCAAAATTGCTTTTCCGCTAATGCATTCTGCCTCTCCACAGGGACTGTTTACCTGCTGCTCAAATTTGATTCATCAACACTACTCAGACTACAAACTGAACACTTGTGATACCATGATCTTGCCCCATTGTCTCCAAATTCTATATACATTTGCAGATATACGTATATAGAGATTATATCTAATATACAAAGGAAAGACAATGGTAATATGTGCAATGTATTTTTGTAACACCAAAGTGTTCCCATGTGTCCCTTTTGTACAAATAGTAAAAACACCACTGAAACAAAGAGCGACACCACAGCAGACTGTATCAAACCAAAAGCAGGGTTCTTGATAAACATGCGTGCTGTCTCTTAAAATCTGCCCACAGACAAAGCATAAAGGGTGTCACATGCACTGTAGGTTTCCAGCACTGTGGCTTGTATGAATGGAAAGTGATGAGACGAGTTTCATAACATCAAAGCAGATTTCAAAGACAGACACTGTGTAAATCCCCCAAACAACCACCCATTCATTCCTCTGTTGCAGCTAACATGAAATGTTACCCCACTAGCTAGGACTGTAACAGTATGAGGTTTGTTTGCTATGTAACATAGAAAAAGTGACAAATGTTATGGTTGTGAGTCATGGCTGTGGTCTGTGTGTGTGCTCAGCTCTGCACCTTATACCAGCATGAAGAGGGTGATTTGCACATGTTACCAGTTTGCCGGAGATGTACAAAATGCTGATTTGCGGAAATACAATGAGGGCAGAGTGCAAGCCAAATCATGGGAGGGAGCACCATGCCCTCAATAAATGTCACTTAAATAGAGGGTGAGGAATTTAACTTTAAAAAGGCAGAACTTAGAGCTTAACACATTCACTGATAATGCAAAACTCTGAATATCCTGTATCGCTACCATTGAACCATTCTACAAAAGGCATATGGACAAGGACAAGTAATACTAAAGCACTACCCAGTGAAAAGATGCTCAAATATGACAAACAGGCTTTGCAATGCACATGGTCCTTAAAAGGTTAAAGGTCAGCTACTGGTCAACTCCTGGTCACAAATAACCCTGAGAACAAGTCAAAATGCACAACACTGGAGGAGAACGAGATAAAAGACACTTTGTGTCTTACTGAGCCTAAACCAGCTCAGGAGGAAGTTGTTAAACTGGCTCCCCTAGGCCTGGCCATGAGACAACTGGATATCAGGCTACCAACATGGACTGGATGAAATAGAGTGTTTAAGAAGAGCTAATTGACTTTAGGAAACACCATTTGTAGAAGATGTTTTTCTACAACAGTGTTTCTTCTGTAAATGTCAAAGTTAGGTCTGGAAAAAGTGGAAAACATCAAAATAATCCAGAAATCCAGGTAAATAATATTTGCAGTTATAAATTGTGTTAAGTTAAATAAAACCACAGACACAAAGATGCTCGGCTTATTATGATTAAAGTAAAACTGACTCACAGTCAGTGCATTGGTACACTGTGTTACTGAAACACAAGAATGCTGAAGCAAGATATCCTTGTTTTTACAAAAGTTAACACCTTTCTAGCCCTACGACAGCACTGACAGCTGTCTCATCACTGCCTTGGATGTCCAGTTGTAAAATACAACAAACACACAACGTCTCCATTAAACTCCCACTGAGCAACTTTTTTTTTTCTTTTTTTTTTAAAAATATGAATAGAGCTGAAATGATTAGTTGATTATCGGAAAAATAATTGGCAGCATTTTTGGTAACTGACTAAGCAAAGCAATGCTTGCAAAACACAATCTGTGCTGAAAGTTTGATACCATCGCCTGCTGAAGCAGTATTCATGCTGAATGTGTGCAGTGCTGAATGGGACACACATGGAAATCAGTTTGTGGATGTGTAGTCCATTTGAGTTAAACAATGGTTTTATTTGTTAGCTTGCTTGCTAATAAATAAATAATAATTGTTATTGCTACTTTTCCATTTTCTTTTGTTCCATACCCATCTTCTGACTCACTGCCAGCCAACCACACATACTTCTTTGCTATCAGTTGCGGCTGCAACTTTGCCGGTAAACGTTTACTGAAACTGAACTCCAACCATTCGATGCGAAGATGCTAATTTGCTTTGACACCAGAAGCAAATGCTTTATTACCCCCTTCCCTCACATTGAATGGAAGTAAATGGGAGGGCGAATATTCACAAATGTTAATTTCACGCATGTGTGTCTGTAGCCTTAGAGAGACAGAATGTAGGGTGGGACCATGAGGAGTCTTAAGTTTCTGCATGACCTCTGTGTCTTTTTTATCCCCAATCCAAAACCAACTCTATTTACATCAATAATATATACTCATTGAGCATACATATTTTGGGATATTGTTATGCTGAAACAGAAATCAACTGTTGAGCTATAAACAATCTTTGCTCTTTTTTAAAGGCATACATCCATAATAAAAGAACTACACAAAGTTGTGAACAAAAACTTGATATGAAATACATTATGCTGACTTAATTCATACTGAACATCACAATGTTTTACGATATGACTACATACTCTGGAGGATTCCACTACTTTTGGGGAACTGTAAATATTGCCAGACTGCATGCACGTGCCACTGTCACAGTCTGATAAGCAAGGAACAGTAAAAACCACAATGACAAACTCCAACTGTTATCGGAACAGCTGGCGGCCCCGCATACCAGTCCAGCTCCTAAGGATTTTTCCACATCAAGCACATGAACCCAACAGCTGCTTGTGGGCAGGATCAACAGACTTACAAACAATGAAGTCACTCTCTTCCATGTCTTTAAGTTTTGATTTTAAATCGAAGCACCAATCAAAGATCCACCATGGAGTGCGTGGAAGGCAAGAGACAGGTGGTGTGAAAACGTGTGGGTTGCGGTTTGCGTGATATATTCCAACGTACGAACCAATCATATCTTCACAAACTCACATTTAAAAGAAACTGTTGCTGATTAAGACAAAGTACAAACAAGTTATGACCATTTTACAGCTTTTTCTGGATTTGATAAAGACATAAAGGGTGAAGCTGTAAAATTCCCAGACAGTGAAAAGATTCTTCCATCTGTTAAGCAGAGCATATTACACCATTAACAGATTTGTGAGTCGCTGCTTTAAATTAGCCTGTTAATACTGCATGAGATTGAAAACAGTACCTCATTAACACAGCATATGGTATTTTTTATTCATTCTTTCATTTCTCTGTTGGGCTGACAGCAGACTCATAGCTAAACTGGGTTGACCTCCAGAACAGTGGAGATTGGGTGCACTTGGTATGCTGACGTAAATGGTGACAATCTCACATTGTACTGACAATACACAGCACAGTTAGCTGTCTGGGGCTGAAGTTAATCAAATTAGGCTTACAAGGAAATAAAGACATTCCAGTCTTGTCAATTAATTGCTTACACCTAATCTCTTAACATTTAAACACATAGCTATCTTATATGATTTCAGTGTAAATGTTGTTTTTCCCCTTATATTTCAAAAAGGGAAAAAAGACTTTGTTATTTTTAAGCCGGTGGCCCGAGAAAGCACCCTGGGCACATGACAAAGTCAGCGATCCCTGAAGACAGAGCGCTTCTTCATTCTAACGAGAGGGCATGCTTCCCTGTACACATGTGACAGTGTGTTGAGCAGTGTTTGCAATCTTCTTTTAACTCTAATGCAACAGGAGTGTCACGCAGAAAGTGAAGTCAAATAACCTCCTCTATCAAGTCTGATGGTTTTATATTGTGTTATTTTATTGCACTTTATGTTTTTATCTTTATTGTTTTTATTTTGCTTTGTTTTATGTATATTTTATGTCTTATGCCTATTGTACACTTTATGTTTAATTGTGTACAGCACTTTGGTCCACTGGGTTTTTAAAGTGCTTTATAAATAAAGTTGGTATGGTATGGTATGGTAAGTCAACAAAGCGCAAACCAAAGCTGCCCCAAGGAAAGAAAAAAAAAATCAAGTTCGCATCACAGCTGACTCATTAGGGTAAACCCTTGCCCCAAATATTCTGAAAAAAAGAAGGCAAAACCAAATTTCCAAATATCATTGAAAAAAACTGCATTTTTCCTTCGGCAGAAAACCAGAACACGTGGTTTTCCTTACAGACTTTGATCCCAATATTTTCCTACCACCATACACCCTCTTCTCACTGACACACTGTATGAGGTATTTGTAGAATTCATGCCTTCAGCAGGTCTGATCATATGTCATTCTATGTACGAGTTCAACTTTTTTTTATTTATATGGTACAGAGGAATATAGATGGACTGATTTTTAATGGTATTCAATGTTTTTCTTGTTTAAAATTACTTTTGCTCAATATTAGAGCTTGCAACAATTGGTCCATCGACAGAATATGTATCTATTATTTTGATCATGGATTAATCGAGTCGGTCAATTTTCAGCCTGGTTCCAGCTTGTCAAATGGGAGGATTTGCTTGTCTTATACAACAGTATTCAACTGAATTTATTTGGGTTTTCCACGGTCGGTTGGGCAAAAAAGGCTTAAAAAATTGAAAACAGTATTTTTTCACATTTCTTACACCAACAATCAATAGTTAGAAGCCCTACTTTTTAAGCATCAAATTACCATTTAAATGTTAATATTTGAACACATAACCAATGACAAGTTTCATGTGTGATTTAAAGGTGTTTTTCTTTGAGATAAACCTGACTTTTAAGGAAAAAAAAAATCATTGTTATCTATAGCTTAATCTATGCAACTATTCTTCCAAGACAAATGAAATCATTTGGAGCAGCTCCTTCTTTCTAAATGAGTATAAGTTGCTCATGGTAAGTTTGGGGCTGTAATGTTGTAAGTACCAAAGCCCAAAACTGAGGAATTATGGGACACTTGGCAGTTTGTGAAGGAGCTATGAAAACACACAGCACTTTTATGATTGAGATATACTGCACATGCATGCGTTTTAGTACGATGTAGACAAGAATATGTGCTATGCTGTAAACTTTAGAATGCGTTCTCTACCTCCCTATGTCCACAGTGCTTCTGGGCAATGCTGAAAGACAAAGCATGCTACTTCAACTTCATGCTACGACCAGGACTCTGAGTTTTCACTTCTTATTTGCAGTAGAGATAATGTGCAGCCACCCCCCACCCCCCACCCCACTGAAGTTTTAACAGCTTCTCAAGAGCCGTTATTGATGGTCCATAAAATCCAATCTGTAAACTGTGACCACTTCAAGGGCCCTATAGTTAATAGTAAACTCCTTGTTAATAAAACAGAGAACACTAACTTTTACAAGAGTGTCGCCTTCTCTTATTAAGCCTGCTTATATATTTTAATTGTTAACAAGCTGAGCAAAGTTTCCACCATGGAAACCTTATAGAACATCTTCTCCTTACACAAGTAAAGTTGATCGAGGCAACTCCAGGGTGATATACCGTATGTTTATCCGTTTTACTGACTCCAAAACCTTTGAAGCAGGTGTGTTGGCAAACACCAACAGAGGAAAAATCCTTGTAAACTACAAGTGTAGAATGATCAGAGGTGAGCCCAGCAGACTGTTCAACTGGGGAAAGAAGTCAATGATTTTGAAAGTGCCTTGAACCCCCACAGATGACATGATGTGGTCTTTGTCTCTCAGAGAGCACACAGGAGCAGGAAATGTTTCTGTTTCACTTGAGTGGCCGCTAAGAGCTCAACCAAATCACAGCTCTTTCAGCTGCTCCACAGCAGCAACTGCCAAAGGAAAATGTCCAAAATCTCTCAACCATGATATTCCTGACTACATTTAGAAGTAGATTTGGCCAGTGTGGGGATTTGGCTGTTAGAGATGCCACGAATGGGGGGGGTCATGGGCATATCCCTTTCACTCCTCTTAAACACAGAAAGGAGCAGCAGAAGGAAGCAGAAGGGGGGATGGTGGGATAATAAATCTCACTAATACTGATGTGGGCCCAAAAAGGGGACAGGTTGAGACATGTTTCTGGTCATTCTTGCAAGTGCAAAAAGACACAAAAAAGGCATTGCAAAAATGCTTGATATCCCTGTCTTGACAGAAACAAACCACTGTCAGTGTTCAACCCTGTCTCCTGGAAATGACTAGATTGCATTCAGAGACAATGTTCATTTAAGGTAACCAAACACTACATTCATGTACTGTGCAGACTTCCAAAGAAGGTGGCTGGGGAGGAAGGTGTGCATACTAAGTCCAAGACCTTGACACCAGAACTTAAGAGAACTTAAGGTACTTGTCCAGACTCTTGTTTTAGGTTTAGGCAACAAATGCACTTTGGTTAATGTAAGGGGAAGATTGTGATTTTTGTTAAATGTTAATAAAAAAAGGTTATCAAAAAAGCAATGCTGCAGTCACTATGATAAATGCTGCATTGCAAGACTATTGCAAAAAACAATGGAAATAAACAACTGCGTTTTAAGTTAACATTTTGCTAAAATATTCAGTAGCAACATTTTGCGTTATTTTGCAAAATTCCACAATAATGTTAATAAAAACACAACTGCTCAGCATTACATTTCCCTCATGACAAATTTGCTGTGTCAGATTAGTTGTATACAAACATAATTTGTAGGCTGCAGTGTTACTAGTGCAGAAAAGGATCCCACTGAGATGGTATGCAGCATACACACTGCTGTTTACACTGCAAACACATGCACTCTGCACTCTTCTTCTTTCCCTTGACACATTAAGATCATATCTTCTTGTCATACCAAGACATCTGAGACAAATGGAAAGAGTCAAGGTCATAAAGGCTACACAAATCAAGAAAGTGAACAAACAACATGTCATGGGGCAAACACCTGTGAAATCACAGGCATGTTGACTTACTATGTGTTCATTCAGTGCTGACGGTAAAACCTCAGGGGTCAGTGGCACCAGCTTTACTACTGGTTATGGAATTGCCATTTTGACAAGAAATCTGCAATGGAACACCATGTACTGCAAGCTTCTGAGGGCCAAGGTTAAAGATTGGCCCTTCACACCCAGTATCATACAGTAATCACTACTCCAGACATACTGTCGGTCCCGGTTTACAACTGCAACTTATCTCAACTAAGTAATCAAATAATTCTAATCATTAGGCATGGACATAAGGACCCCACCAAAGATAACTTTAATGAGGCTTTACGGGGAATTTGTGACAATTCAGGGAACTTTAATGATTGTTGATTATTGATATAACATGTGTTGTGATAATTTAAAGATTAGGCCTTCAGGCTCCTAAAGCAAGTGTGGGTGTGTTGACCCATAAAGAGGAACCATGAACTGACAACATCTCATTCCTCAAGAGTTTTGTTAGTGTTTGGAGAAAGCTTACATACCAGCTGAGGCTCATTAAGCCCTCATGTGTCACCCTTTACAAGTCGGACAAAACTGCAGGATTACCATATTTTAACATGTTTTAGGTGATTCACTTTGCACTGATATTAGCCTGCAGCAGTTTACATAGTTTACAGTGTGTGTTTCTTCAATAGAAACAATGTTCAGTTTAAGCTCATGTCCATACCTTTAATATTTTGTCCAAATCATCTTGCGTCAGACAGGGATACTCCTCAAGTATTTTATTCTTCAAGGCACTATACTGCTGTGCAGCCAGCTTCCAATTGGGCTCCTCGAGGACTTGAAAAATTGCTGCCCCAATGGACAGGTAAAAAATAATGGCAGAAGTCAACAAGGGGCCTTTATCTACCATACTTATGTACAATGACTCAACTTTGAGAGCGCGGGACAGGGGAAAAAGACAGAGAAAGGAGGGGGTAGATAACAAGAGCACCCGGAGTTATGCGGGGCTCATTCTCGGCAAGTCTTTAGGTTTACAAAAATGTTTCTTCTTCCGCGCGAGGGCTCTGAAAAAAGCATGAAACGCGCCGCCGCTGACAGCATTGGGCTCGAGACACAACTGGGTAAAAGTAGTCATAAAGCGGGTTAGGAGCGCGCGTGGAACTGCAGCTGTGGTACTATTCTCTCCACGTGCGCAGCCTGAGGAATACTGCCTGCTAAAGTACTCAACTGCGGGTAGGAGTGGAGACGAGCACCGAAGATCCGCCCAGAAAACAAAGCAAGGAGGGGGTCTGCTACTCTGAAGCTTGTTCCAGTTTGTGTTTTTGGTTACAGGTGTAGCCTACAGCTGCGAGACACGAGGGCATCCAGAGAAGCCCCCATTAAACACAAAACTTTAGAAAGTGTTAAAACATTGAGTTTTGGAAACATTCAACCAGTTTTGTTAAACTATAGCCTACGAAAAATGTATATTCTTAATGGACTTTTTCGAATTTAATACAAATGTCCTGTAATTACTCTACAAAGCTAAGCAGCTAAAATAACATTGTTTAGTCTTAAAATCATATTTTTAGTGGAATAAAAAAATAAAGAAAGAAGAAGTCATTTTTTAAATTAAAGCTCCAATGTAGTGCAGTGTTTTGACGGAGATGGAATATAAAACAATATAAGTTTTCCTTTGTGTATAATGTGAAAATAAAACCAGGTTTTCATTAGCCTGGAATGAGCCATTTATATCTACACAGGGAGCATGTCCTCGACATATAATAATACCTATAGTACGTCTTAAATCACATAGGCCTACTTCCGTGAGTACACTTCCATGTAGTATAATGCACTATGTACTTATTGGCAGGGTAGTGTTGTCTCAAACCAAACACAGCCGTTGTGCACTTACCGGAAATGACTACCGCAAATTAGCTAGTTAGCAAACTAGCATTAGCATTTGTGTTATCGTTCGTGGTACCAAAACATTACAGACTGCTAAATTAACCCAATAAACATAGTGCTGGCTTATCAACAGTATAGTGGTGCTTAGTGCAAAGAACACATGTATAACTTACATTACACTACGTAGCCAAGATGGTGACCAATGAGGGTGAGAAGTGTCCATAGTTCCGCACTCAACTTCTTGACAGTTTTGAGTGCACCATCCTGGTACTCATAGTGCACTGCATTTTAACATACTGCTCAGTGTGAACGCACTTATGCACAAATATTAAGTGTAAGTACAGAAGTAAGCAATTTGAGACACAGCACTAAATACCGGATGCCAAGATGGCGCCTATTCATTCCAATGGAGTTGCTCCCTTGGTGCATATGCAACAAAAAAGTTTTTAGCATCTGGGTTTGCAGTGTGCGGCCCACTGAATATGCACAGTCAACACATTCTCACTCCAACCTCGTCACATAGGCCTATAGGCTCCCACAGTAGTGTTTCTCCTGCTGGTCCCGCCCATGTGTTTGCACTCAGCTCATAGACTTTAGATTGTGATGATGTCACAGATTTTTGAATCTCTTCTCTCAGCTCGAGGAATGTTTTTCAAACATAAAACCTCAATGGATCACAAATTCACAAGTTAAAGAGTCATAATTGACCTTGTTTGCAGTTCAACGTGTGCTGTCAACAGTTTTACAGACGTCCCTTTTACATATGGTGGTCTATGGGGAAAATGTGTTTTGGGCACCTGCTGCAGTACCATGAGTAGCCACTGGGAAAATTGGCTTCAAGGCTGAGCTGCTGTCCTGGGGGCCTAGTCCTTGTCCATGGAGTCTGCTATGTTGCACCACCATGTTTCTATCCAGAATGGATAAACCAAACACTGGCTCTAGGTAAAGCCATTAGCGTTTTTGCATTGGCCACAGTAGTTAGCAGGCCTCCGCAATGAGCCACACAGTGCAGGAAAAATAGGAAATTTTTTACTGTGAAACTGCTTTATTCAGTGTTTTTACTGGTTGAAAGGAACCTCTGCGGATAATTCAGCTCCCACTAAAATCCTCCTGAATGTCTGGATCTTGAGTTATCAGAGAAAAAAGGTGAGCACACTTTAGCAGGGCTAGCGGCCTGTCTGTGACAAGCAGAACGGCGTGGGAACAACACTGATTAAAACACCGTTGTAATCACCTGGTCTGTTTGTTTTAGAGAGAAAGAGACCTCTGCAGATAACTCGGCTCCGAGTATATACTGTACCTCCTGAACAATGGACACTGAAGGAATCCTAACTGGGAGTTCATGCTTGACACATGGGAGAAAGTTCAGCTAGTGGTAATCAGCAATCCCCATCACTACATGCCGCACTGCTCCTGTAAGCTTGTCTATCACTTCTTAAAATTTGCCTCAGGATTTTTATTGTAACTCCAGCAGATGACAGTGATTTAACGCATAAAAGTTCCATGTTCATTAGAGTGCAGGTATCATGTTTTGTGGCATGAACTGCCATTGATTACATTGATTTTCCAACCTCAAAATCCCAGCCACTTATCCTCCTGATGTTGGTCATTGTCATCGGCTGAAAAGACTTAACCTAAGTCATTGTGAGACTTTCTGTGCTTACGGTACGACTCATATACGCTTTAAATATCACTGTGGTTTCTCAAGACATTTGCCATTCACATATGAACTCGTTTGACAGGTGGGGAACCAGGTGTAGCCTAAATATTTCCTCAGGGCGTTTGGTGAGATAGTGTTCATCGATATGCAGCAAACTTAACAAAGAAGTGGAATTGAAAGATAGTGATTAGTTGTAAAAGGACATGCCCCTAAAGGTAAACCGTGTCAATGTCCAGACCTCAGCTGTTTGCTCAAGTGATGCATTCTGTTTTCTTTATTGATGCCATGAACAAACAAAGGAACATGCGTATTGATTGATGCTGGAACAAGTAGAGTCACAGATACTCAGACAGATCAAGGTTTATTATCATTCCTGTCAGTCTGACATGGCATGTAATTTGCATTATTGTGCATTACACTGCGAGAAAATAAAAAAAAGATATAACCTTTCAAAATTATTGCTGTCACAAGACCTCAATTACTTGTGGTCTAACAGTGTAAAAGTTGGCGGCTGTGTGAGAATTCATGCCATGCAAGACAACAAGACATTGCATCATGATCACTGCTGTACTACTTACCCAAGGCCATTTTTTGCCAGTGTGTGTGTGTGTGTGTGTGTGTAATTTGTTTTATACTCCAGCAAGTAAAAGTTAACTATAAACTCAAACAGCTCATTTTTAGACAGCTGCACGCCCACATAGTGCCAGTGGTGCCCATGTTCAAAATCCATGTTGAACTGTATAAAAGTTAAAGTTGTGTTTGCAGCAAATAGTGGCAACTGCTGAAACTGAACTGTGTGTACAGTTACAGCTTTCTGCAGCTTGTGGTAGCGCAAATGTTAACCTGTTTTTGTTGTTTTGTTTTGGGTTTTTTTACAAACCAGTGGAATGAAAGATGAAATCTGAAGACATTGTTGGAAAAAAAAGAAAAAGAGAAACACCTTCACCATGTCAAAGAACACCTTTGACATTTTATTTCTTTAGGAGTCAGAGGTAGCCTACATTAACATGCCAGCGCAGTCTAACTAATTGTACACAAGATCTTCCTTCATTAAAATATTTAGGTTTGACCCAAAACAGTAATTCTGTGTGTTCATGACAAGATCCTGCTTTCATGTCTGCAGGCTGTGCAAGCTCTCTGGACTGTTTGGACTGTTACCTTCTGTACATTCAGTAAGCGAAACTAGCTGACAATCTGCATTTTTTAAACACATACTAGCAAGTCATTTCAATCCTCATACAGTAGTTTTGCAGTGACTTACTTATTATTTCAAACTTAGCTGGGGCTCCACTGACTTCCTCTTATTAAATTGTGTAACATACATGACATGACAGTGTCGAAAGAAATTCAAATTACAACAGAAAAGAATTTCACAGTCACAAAAAGAAACAGAGACTTTTAAGCAATTGTTTTGTTCATGATTTTATAGCAAAGTGCAGCAAGAGAAATATTAAAGGAATAGCTTGACATTTGGGAAATGCGTTTATTCATTTTCTTGTTGAGAGTCAGATGAGAAGATTGATATCACGATGATGTCTGGATGCTAAATATGTAGCTGGAGCCAACAGCTGGTTAGCTTAGCTTAGCATACAGACTGGATCAGGGGGACATTGTTTATCTGGCTCTGTCCAGAGGTAACAAATCCATAGAAAAGCTCCTTTAAAGCTCAATAATTAACAAGTCATATCTTGTTGAACAGGGTCCCATTCATTCCCATGGAAGTTGCTCATTGGCACATGAAGCCAGTAATGTTCAACTTCTAACTTCTTCTGCTCTGCCTCTGCATTGTTGGGAGCACAGAGTAAGCAGATTGGAGACTAACACCAGCTGAATGGCTAACTCTCGTTTAGCACTCTGCTAACTTGAATGGGGATAAAATTATTTATCATGCAACTTTTCTAGACTTTAGAAATGTTATTGGACCAAATGGATCAAATAGTAACAGTGAATTTATTCATATCGCGGGGTTGTATTGCTCAAAAAAACATTATCCACCGATTTACAGACATCTCTTTCACAATGGAAGTCTATGGGAAAAAAAGTTTCTTTTGGCCCCGTATCACCTGACAGACCTGGAAAGTGTAATTCCATGGTTTGGCCACTATGTAGAATAGGCTTCAAAGCTCGACACTGTTCCTGGGGGCTTAAATAAAATGTGTTAATGAGTGAGCTTCAGAGAACCGAATACAGCACTGTTTATTCCTGAGAAAGTTGCTCAGAAGCGCACAAAGCCAAAAGAGCTTGATTTCCGCGATATGAAATCACCAAGACCTTAGCATCATAGGGCCCATAGAGCAAGTACACTTCCAGTGTCTCACTTCCACCAGCCGAGCATGTCTCTTTTACAATGTAAGTTGATGGGAAAAAGCCTTTTTTGGCCCAATGGCATCTTGCGACAGACCAGGAAGTTGTAATTCCACAGTTTACCTCAATGTAAAATTGTCTTCAAAGCCTGGCACGGCTGCTGGGGGCTTGTCGTACAGGGCCAGGCTATCTGTTTCCCCTATTTTCCACTCTTTCTGCTAAGCTAAGCTGACCAGCCAATACAGATACATATTTAGCCTACAGCATCAATCTTATTATCTCACTCCTGGCAAGAAAGCAGATAAGCATATTTCTCAAAATGTCAAGCTAAACTACCTTTGAATATTTAAATATCCTTTTTTCAACACCAACATGCAATGTAGGGGTTAAAAACCTTAGACTTTTGTGATACCAGGCACCTTTTAGACCAGCTGACTCAGCTGTGTGCTGGTTCCAGGAGCAGGCTTGTTGGTGTCTTTATAGAGAGACAAAGATCAGAGATGATAAACAATGACCTGACATACACACATTCTTACATAACACTCATTCCTCCTCTGTAGTATTAACACCCAGTGGACCTTCTTACCTGTGGGGTAAATAAACAATATATATCAGTCTCAACAAGTTGCAGCCTGGAAAATAACTTCAACTTGGACCAGATGTGCATCACTTTATCTTAAGGAGTATAAAAAGAAAGAATGCAGCCCACTGATTTTGATAGCAAGATTGTTTTTCCATAAGCCTAAAGAAATGTATCTTTTCTAAATGTTTACTTGATCCATATGGGCTGTCTATATATGCAGTCTATCACCAAACAACTAAAGATGTTATGAAGTAGGCTACGACACTGAGCTGTGGAGCTGGTGAAGGCCATCATGGTGGTCTGATTAAAAGCCCTTTGGGATACAAGGGGACTTCCGGAGTTTTAGGCAGGCTTGATAAGACAACCGGAAGATCCACATCAGATATAACACAGTATAACGCATGTTTCATTTGGCGACCAAAGTCCCAAGAGGACATACTGTTTTTATCTTGGAAAGCCCAGAGCTTCTGCTGTATACTCGGACTTTAACCTTGAAATACTGCAACTTTTAGTAACAGACAAGAATGATTGAAACAGCCTGTTCTTACTCCCAGGGTGTCAAAAAACTTAGCTTGTGCAGTGGCCCTCGGTGTCAGATACGGACACACAATGCACCCTTTAGTATCTGTATGAGATGCACTGAGCTTTCAACTGAAGGCGGATTTATTGTGCGTCTGCTCTACGCAGAGTCTACGCTGTACCCTACGCACCTGGCCTATGACGTTGTGAGCATTTATACTTGTGTGGTGGTGTGTCTGTGTCACTCTGCAGTTACACCTCCAAAACACTGGTTGGCGATGGGGTTTCTGTGAAGTTCTGTAAAGTTTATTTGATTCAAAACACACATTGAACTTAATAGCAACAAATTCAAAGTATACAAATTGGCCTCACTATAACTTGCAGGATTCACAGACATAACGCTTTTCTTTTTGCTGGACACATTTTCCCTACAAATACAACATGCTAATGTCATTAGCACGAGCCTATGGCATTTTACACCGTACAAATTAGCCTAGCGACCAGTGGAGATTTCCTCTGCTCATATGAAGCCTGGGACAACAGCAACATTTAACAAAAGGTAATGTTACAAAATTAGACTCCATTACAGCTCACATGGTTCACCAACAAAACAACTGTCTTAAACACAAGCCTATAACATTACATTGTATAAATTAGCCTAGTGACCAACAGAGATTTCCTCTACTATGAAGTGATAAATCTTACACAAGACTTGAAATGCTGTTTTGTGGAGGCTTTACTGTCTTCATAATTTACTGTTTCTTATCTGTGAAATTAAAGTAAATTTCCACTGAAGGAAATGGTTTTCAGCTTACAAAACTAGACAGGAAGTCTGCGTTGCCGCAATGTGTAGTTACATTTCTGGGGAGGTGCACGTCATGCTATGGCGAAGGGTATGGCTTGGACTCTGTGTTGATGTAGAAGCTATGCTGTAGGTGTGCCGTCAGTTCGACACAGTAGTATACATCCCTCTTAACTCACCCATCCATGTCATTATTATATGTTCAGAGTGACGGATATAGTATAAAGAGTGCAAAAGTCCACTTGGAGGAGATGGATAGGTCTAACAAACACAGGTCTTTGACCCAGGAGACTGATGTCCGTGTGCCATGTCAAGCTAAAACTCAGCATTGAGTTACTTCGTCATGTCATCTATTAGTCACATGAGTCGACTTGAGTGACTGATGTCAACCATGATATTTTTCTAACCCTAATCAAGTACTTTTGTTGCCAAAATCAACCACTGACAGTAGAACTGTCAACTTTAAGAGCTGCCCAAACATCAACATGTGACAGGTAGAGATTTGATTGTGTTGGATTAAAATGTTGCAATGCTTGTATGCTTCATATTAAAGCCAATGTCATCCTCAGCGTCTTTCATGGCCATCAAAGTCATCACTGCCTTATATGTCATGTTTAGATTTTTATCTCGAAGCAGGACAGTGTGATCTTTTTATTTCAGTTACTATCATATTTCTCAAACAGCCACACTAGATCAGATTATAGCTTTGATACGTTGTTCTCTTGCAGCAAATCCTGTGAAAGTCACCTTGCAGAAGTAAAAAAAACAATTTTTCAATCAGCTTTATTGATCAAAGTATACACCAAGTATCGTTAAATGTTCAGCTGTTTTTTTAAGAAAGTATTTTGTACAAGTCAGACATTCAAGATTCCACATATTGAAAGAGACAAATGACACATGAAACTGACTTAAAAAAGAGACAGCATTTTAAAATTATTTAGTAGGCATATCACCAAATAATTGGCTATAATAATGTATGGCAGATCAACCATCTTCCAGAGACTGCATTGAAATAAAAAAAATCTATTGAAAATCTTTCAAATAGGAGGATGACTTGGCAAATTTAAGTTTGTGTGTATGGAATTATAGCATTGCTTTCAACAGCAAAGTAGGAAAACATGTTTCAGTACACTTTTAATGACTGACCTCAAACAAAAGTTTGCAGACCTCAGTGATGTTCAATCAGTAAAACAAGTTCACATGAGGAATTTGGGGCGCTCTGTATTAATTTCACCTTAAAAACTGATCTGCAGCCTTTCTGGGTCAGTGATATGTCAAGTTTGTTTAACAGACTATTACTTAATCAGGTTACTGGCGTTCAACATGATGGACATCTGCTCTGCTAAAGGTCCTGTAGATAAGACAGCTAAGGTGATGCTGTTCAGTAGCGTGCGCTGACCGCTGACCTTACAGGTAGCAATACAATTTCACAATCTCATTATTGATGTTGTTGTA
Source organism: Epinephelus moara (assembly GCF_006386435.1). NCBI lineage: Eukaryota > Metazoa > Chordata > Actinopteri > Perciformes > Serranidae > Epinephelus > Epinephelus moara. The sequence continues at coordinate 34,722,065 of NC_065519.1, forward strand.
GATTTGAAAAAGAAGCGTCTAATGACATTGAAGATACCCAGTATTTATAAAGCCATTCATTTTTCTCTCAATCCGTGAAATGTGTTTATAGTATGTGTTTCCTGTTTGTTAAGTAATACTGTATGCCATCCCTTTGTAAAGGTTTATTTTTAGCACGTTGGTGTGTACAGTAATTTGACCATGTGTAGTGACTGGAGAACTGCTTCCTTGTCCCATTGTTTTATGTTCATGTTGCGTTTTTTTCCCTGAGCTGCTCAGTGGGAAGGAAACCTGCACAATCAGCCTGCTAATTCGCTTCTTGTTGGTATGTGTTTCTTTGAACATGTCTTTACAGTAAACGTTCCTGAGCTGCCAACGTCAGAGGACCCAAAGACAGAATCATACATCAAGTACTTTTTAGGGTCATGCTCTCTGTCAAAAAGACGTTTTAAAGAATATGTAAATCATAATGAATAATATTAACAGTCTCTTTGTGTGCAATGTGTCTCCCTTTCAGGCACATGATGAAGAAACAGACGCTAGAGTGTTTGCATGGCTCAGTGTTTCCAGTTCACATGAAGGTAGTTAAACACCTCCTAAATTAGCACGGGATATGTTTCAACTCTAGTATTTTTCATCCTCTTCACTGGTTTTTAAGCTTTCTATCTTCCACCACAGAGCTAACATTAACTGTTAAAAACCTGTGTTACCACCTGAATAGACAAATTTTTGAAACTTCTAGAGGGCAGGTTACCTTCAAGACCAACGTAAATTACAGATCACCTCAAGGCAAGGTGCTGCACTGAATTCCCCTCTGAGGATTCTGTGAGTTATTGCACTGTGGAGGTCTAAACTGCAAGAACCTGTTTGTCCACCATACAGATCCTGAATCCTGTAAACAATCCCGGTCTAAATAATGCTTGTGCTAATGTCACTGACTTTTACAGACTATATTAGAGTGCAATTTGTTGCAATGCATCATTTTGTGCTGCAGAAATAGTGAGAGCATTTGAGTACTTTGCAGTTAGAGGTTATTGTCCTTGGCACTACATAACAAGTGAGCTCTGTGGCAGCTTTTCTCCTCTTGGCTCTGCTTTTGTGCAACCATGCAACATAATCTCTCTGCCATGTACTGAGGGCTTTTAACACGACAATGAGGACAGATGGAGTTCAATTTGACAAAATACCTACTGAGAGTTCCCACACCTTTTTAGGAGGTAACATACTGTCTATAACTGTAACACAGGATTCATACTCGATTATAGTCAAATGTGCTGAGGTGACCTCAATTTTATTGTCCTTCTAGATGTTAAGGAGACATACTAACAAATCAGTTCTGACTGAAAAATGTGGACTCGCAGACTGCTGCTCAGTGAGTTTACCATGGGGTTTTGTTATTCGTAGACCTGTTTCTGATACCACACTGAAAACAACGGCACAATCAGCATGACAGTCCTGTTGGTTGCACAAGACAGGAGGTGGGGGCTTGAGGCCTTTAGATATTAATGATCTCCTAGTCTACCATAAATACGTGCTGTTTAGCAGATCTTAAAGGAGCACTCCACTGATTTCACAAATCAAGATCCATTAATTCGTCATGGGCTGTACCAATAAGCATATGAAAAGAAATGTAGGCCTACATGTATAATGCGTTTAGTGGCTCCGAGGGGGCTCTAAAATGTGGCATTTCCACTTCATGGTGCTAAATGTTGCACCATGGCTCTACTCAGCTCGACTACTTCTTTTTTGGTTTTCCATTGGCAAAAGTTGTGGATTGGTAGCTAGTACTTTTTTTGCCACCTCAGTTGAGCTTCCGAGTGGGCTGATACTAGAAGGTGGAGTTAAAACTAGTGTTGTGTCGTTCGCAAACGAATCATTCAAAAGAACGAATCTCCTGGAACTGATTCATTCATTTCTCAGTTCAGTTGAGCTCAGCAGCGAGCGTGCAGGCCGGGAGTGGAACTAGTCATCTAGTGGGCCGGATTGGACCCTTTTGTGGTCAGGTTCTGGCCCATGGGCCGTATGTTTGACACCCCTGCACTACCCTCTACCAAAAAAGTGAGTCAAGTCGAGTCAAGCCCTACCATCAGTGCTTAATTTGTAAAATTAGAAGTAGGGGAACACCTTGGGCCTCGAAGAGAGCAGTGTTCCCCCACTCCCAAAAGTGGGGACCTGAGCCGCCTCACTGCGCAAATTCGAATGGAATGGTTGTGACATCTAGTGTTGTCACGGTACCAAAATTGGGACTCACAGTACGATACCAGTGAAAGTATCAAGGTTCTGAGTAGTATCACGATACCACAGCAAAAATGAGGCAGATGTGCCTTTTGTCATTTATAAAAAGATAAATCACTTTTCTATAATACATCAATGATATTTCAATGGAATAAATTAGTTATTGACTTATTAATACTTCAAAAACAGCATCAGTAAGTGATGAACATAGGGGGGATCAAAATAAAATAAATAAATAAAATAAAAATCAACCAGCCACCCTCCTCCCCTGACAAGTAAAGAACAGTCCCTTCATAAGTAAAGAACAGTCCCTAAAGTGCAGTGAGGTTTGTGGGCCGTTACCTGCACAAAGAGAGAAATGTGAATGGCTCGTTTCCCCTCTGACAAGCCACATACCTGTGTGCCGCCACGGCTCGGTTGTCCAGGTACTACTGGGCAGTCATGACGCCAACGAAAGTAAAAATTAGGCTACTGGACCTGGAGTCGGACTTCTCTGTCGCTGGTAAGCCGTTATCTTGCGCCGCGGAGCCGTCGTAGACTAGTCGCAAATGCGAGTAAAATGCTTGCACGTAGAGCTCTGTGGAAAACAAATCACTGCCAACAGGTAAAAAGAAATAAATAATAACTTTCACTGCTCAAAGATACTCACATGTCTGGAAAACAAACCACTACAGCAGTATATTGAGTGCCGTTATTTGACGGCATATGGACACTTACCCTCTCGCGATTGGACTTTGAACTTATCCCACAGTAGTGGTACATGAGGCACTGTAGTACTACGGTACTACGGGCCTTTTCTGAAAAGATCCTGGTATGCATTCCAGTACGTTCCGGCTCAAATTAAGCACTGCCTACCATACACTGGAAATGTGGCACAAGGTCTGAGAAAATAACCCTTACGCCAGGGCCACACTGCCTGCGAAGCGCAGCGCACCAAAATTCTCGCGCGAGACGGAGCACCTCCGTTCACATCAGACGCGCATTCTCCGCGCCGGTCGACAAGCGATTCTGCTCCCAGCTGTTGTTTTTCCATCATGGGTAACTGCCCGGCTTGACACATTCGCTCGCGGCTCACGCAGAAAATAGACCAGACACTGAAATGATCGCTGCAGGGCCGGCGGCGGAGCTGCGTGGCGCGGCCGGTGTGGATGACACAACTGGTTAACATGGGCGCCGAAAGGAAACTGGCTTCACTTCTCTGCGCTTCGAGGCTATTCGCAGCGCTTCCGCGGGCGGTGTGGCCCTGGCGTTATGATGTCACCAGGGTTATCTCAGTTTGTGCTTGTAGACTAAAAAACTTTAATCTTTCATTTTCAGTTTTTAAGGGGAACTATATGTAATTTCAACTGAATAAAATGGTGGAATGCTGATGTTAAAATGTTAAGAATAAGGTCCAATCGAGATTTAATTAAGTAGAATATCACATTAATGGTCCCATGGCTCCAAATACACTTATTATTCCTAAATTCTGGTCAGCTGAAGGACAAGCGATGTGATTACATAGCGAGACACAAAAGGTCAGTGTGTGAGGTACCAATTTATCAGAACACCAGGCTGTGCCATTGCCTTCGACAGTGTGAGGTGGAAAAATCATTTCCAGAATGTGCTCTGAGGGGAAAATTGGATAAGGATAAGGCGCTGCTCTTGAGTATGCTTTTCAAACATCAATATTGACCCATTTAAAAAACAGTTTTGATTATCACAAGGTCCCCTGTGACAAGTCTCGTCAAGTTCCTCTTAGCTGGTTATTCTTAAACTGGTTTTATATATTCATTGCCCCAGTTTTGAGCATTCCCTCCAAAAGTCTGTGCTGGGAAGGCTGAATCAGGCAAGCAGAGCTGCTGAGTAAATGCCACAGGTTGTTTATGTTGCTGCTCTCTTCTCATGTACCAGCTTGTCTGAGCTGCAGAGAGGGCATAAGCCGGAGAGGAAATGCTGTGGGATGAGCAACGGCATGCCATTGGCTGGTGGTACAACCTCCAACTTCAGTGACTTTGCCAGAGCAGTGGTTCTCGAAACAAAGATTAGAGTTTCCAGTGTATGAGAGGCACTGAAGTCCCGGAAAGAGCTTGCAAAATCAAAACACATCTTACGTCATGTCAGCGTTCAAAGTTTACCTTCGTTATCAGGAAACCCAGAAATCACTGGGTTCCATCACGTATATGACTTAATAACACTAATTATTAAGTAATAAACATAACCCTGTCAGCAAAACCTGTCTCCACTTTGGTTTAAATTTATCCTAGAATGAAGAATGATATGCCTCTCTATGAAGAAAGTAAAACCTCTAACCCACCACACTTATGAAATGCGTCATTGTATAATGCTAAAAAGAAAATATTTTCCATGCATTAAATGCTTTTTGTAGGTCACGAAAAGATAACACAAAGCTTTCATTCAATAGTGACCATTACCATAACTTAAAAACACAGCAAGCACTTCATTGCAGCCTCATATGACAACAGTCACAAGTTTACAGGCTTAAGAGCAGCTATTGTTATTCAGCATATAGACATCTTTACAAATCTCTGCCCTTTACTCTGTAACAGGCTTAATATGTAAGCCAGCAGCCTGAGGAACACACCCGTTCTGCATATACTGTATCTTGTCTTAGAAGTATTTTAGTCACACTGGCTTTGATCTTTTGACGGGCAGTTATGAAAAAAAAAGTTAGCCTGTGTAAGGACATATCTAGGGCGTAAAAAAGTTGTGTGACATCAGTTCAGTGAGGGCGAGAGGAGAGAAACGATCTACAGTCTCAACTTCTCTGAATCAGTAACAGTATTGTAATACAACAGGACTGAACACTGTATCTTCTGTAACCTATTAGTTGCTCTACTGTTGATTCAGTTGCTTTAACTTTTACCAGCAGGCCTAATAAAACAGTTTGCAAGTGTTATACCAATAAACTCTCACCAATAAAATCTTTTAATCAATCATTTGGGTTTTTGATTGTTTCTGGTAACCAGGGTGGGGACGTGACCTCAGTTTCATTTGGTTTACAACACTGTTTTGACAATTACAGATTTGTCAGCTGGTGACTTTATGGTACTTAGTGCATACTGCAAGACGCCTGCACACACACACAAAGTCCACGGTATTGCAGGGATAGGCAACCTGCGGCTTCGGAGCTACATGTGGCTCTTTAGCCCTTCTCCAGTGGCCCTCTTTTTTTAATGTTTTAATTTTCATTTTTCACTGATGTAGGCCATAAGTGATTCTTACATTGTCCATTGTAAAAATATGTAGCCTACAGTGACAAAGAAGTATTTAAACATTTCAAATGCACGTCATACTTCTACAGCCTGGTGCCTTTTAAAAAAAATACTGTGTAGCCCGCCTACTTAGTTCAGTTTTGTTTAAACTTGTTATACGCACCTCTTAAAATATGGCACACACGTAGCATGGGAGATGACCTGGTAAGGGTCTACTGAAATGTAAAACTGGGATGTGTCTACTATGGGCATATGAATCTGACTAAGGTGTAGAGAGGCCCAGTTAACAAATTATGAGGCTTAACTGCTGAATGAGCTTTTAAACTCCCATGCACAATATTGTAGTATCACTACGGCCCCTAATAAAAGCAAAAATTACAGTGTAATAGAGCATGAATGAATTTAAACTACATAAATTAAATGAATCAACACAGGTGTATTTTTTTCCAAATTTGGTGAACCTTTAAAATGTTCAAATACCTTAAGGAAAAGAATAAGGATAATAATAACTAGTCCATACCCACTGGTAGCTTTGTCACCTTCTACCTATGCCAGTCCTCAATGCCTATGTGCAGTTTCACATAGATTGACCACGTCAGTGAGTAGAAAAACGTGGGACAGACAGAATGACTGACTGACAGAATGACACGCTGACAGTTTCCGTGATTATGTACAGCATACCATAC
>NC_065519.1:34728331-34759013 GCF_006386435.1 Epinephelus moara
TCAAACTTCCTAGGAAGAGATCGATTTGAAGTGTTTTTCAAAAAGTTCAAAATGGCTGAAAATCTATATAACCGGAAGTTATGGGTTCTTGAGGCAAATTTGTTCCTCATGAGGAGAGGCATCTCTGTGCAAAGTTTGAGATATGTCCATTCAAAGTTTGCAATTTCAATCGGTTGCTATAGCACCCCCCTTTGGCCAATTGATGTAATATTGCTTCATTCGCATCCTCCCATGACCCTCTACCACTGTGCCAAATTTCACATGGATTGACCAAGTCAGTGAGGAGAAAAACGTGGAACAGACACACAGACAGACAGAGTTTTCCTCATTATATAGTGAGATAACCGGGGTTTTTAGAAGTCTCAGTTTCAGTTCAGTTTATAATACCATATCATTGCCGCATATGTTGGAGCTCATTTGATAACCTTGAGAGATGTTGTGTTTTCACTCACTGTTCCTTGGAAATATCAGAAAACTGTAAACAACCGCGTTCAACCCTGTCCAGGCATGTGATGTGATGATAGAGGCAACACTCGCCGTGGGCAGATGTGAATTTGGGTTCTTGTTTATCACTGTTCTCAGTATCCAAACACACTCAGAAACTCGGTGCAAAGTGTCTTCTGAACCGACTGCAAAATACATGTCTTAACACTAATACTCTGTATATTTGTTAACCAGATGCATATAAATGAAATAATATGTGAACAAATTTAGTAGGGTACCATACTGGCTTAACTTAACAGCTGCTTTTGAGTGTCCCCAACTAAGCCAGCTATGGATAGTGCAAATCCAAAAAGGGAAAAGTCTCAAATTAGAATAGGGAATTTAATAGTGCGTGGACAGATACATTTGTTTTCACCGCCAGTGCTGCAAAGTTAAAGTAGGCTTCCAAACAACCATACATAGCCCACTGCACAGTAGCCATCTTGTGGTAAAACATATCGATGAATGCTCATTTAGAGCTATTAGTAATGTTGATAATGTGATGACAGCTTTATTGGTAGTTTAATGGATGTCTTGTGGGTGTGGTTTTGGCAGGTGGTAGGAGGCAGGGTCACACTAAGGGGTTTGGCGGTATTGGCTCATTAGCCACTGTTAGCCACACTTGGGGAGAGAGCAGGAGAGGCACGCCACGAGGGAGACGCCAGAGGCAAGACATTCTGAAGACAAAAAGATATTGAAAAAGCGTTTGACATACCACCACAAATTTTCCATGTAAGTACACGTTCACTCTGAGCACCCATGAAGAAGAATGAGCTGGCCCACTGCTCCAATGGGATGGAGTTCCCACGGAGTCATCCTGTCCTAGTGAGCTGGTCGTGAGGAGCAAGAGCGGTGGCCTGGTAGTGAGTCAACCACACACACACACCCCCAGATAGGAAAGGTGGCACTCACCCAGGGAAGTCCAGACACATTTCTCACATCTACTGCAACATGTAGGGAGAGGCACTAATTTACGGGCTTGCTAGTCTTAGTTGATGAGGTTTCATGAGCCAGGTTTAGCATACCAGTGTAACAGTAGCTTAATTTGGACTTAACTTACTACTTTTTTTGGTCAAAATTGCCTCTTTAGATTGTAAAGCTTGCCGACCCCTGCACTATCACAAGGTCATGTTTTTCTTGTCTTGTTTTGCCCTTTCATTCTCATTCAAGAATCCCAGTGGAACAGTCAGCCTGCACTGCACCATGTGTTTTGCACCCTGGTGACCAACATGCAATTATAGCAGTTTTAGGGTTGACTCAGTATGACACAGAGATGATGGACAAAAGCTTGAGTGCAGATTTTTGGACACCCTCCTCTTGAGATACTGAAATGTTTGCTTTCTGGGAATTTCTATCAAAACAGTGATCTCCATGTTTAACAGGACTTAGGGCCCTCAAGTCAAAAACACATCTCAGGTAGCCAGAAAAACACGTTTAAAGTCCAAAGTTATGCAGAGTGACAAATACCTCAGCTGTGTCAACTGTCACTAAGAATACACCCAGTTGTGTGCACCCAGGATTAGTTAGTAAGAGTTGCTCATGGCAGCTTGGTAAACTTCAAATTATTCTGAATTAACTGAAATAAAATTTTAGTTAAATGTATAATCTACAGTATAAGCTATAGGTCTAATCATGACATTACTATGATTTATGTACTTGTGTCTAACTGTGGTCATACTATAGATTGCACTTCAGGTTATCACTAACCTGTAATCTATTGTGCACTCTATAGTCAAACACAGATATGTAAACATGTTCACAGGTTTGGACAAACTCAGACAGACATACTGAACACACAGGCTTAGACAAAAGTCATTTTGTGTGTCCACGCTGCGAGGCCCCATAAGTGACTCTAAATCTCTGTAGCTGTCTGGGTTATCAGGGAGTATGTAAACAGACCACTGTTTCAGCTCAATTAACTCAGAAACATGTTGAAATTTATGGTTGTTGCCCAATAGGTCGAGTCAAGGTTAATTTATATGATCTGTAATCAACAACTCATAGTCTGTTGTGTGTCATAAACATGTCTCTGTTCTGTAATGTTGTGTTAAAGGTGAGTGCAGTAGCAATAGATCAATTTTCTCTCTGAAAAAATGAAGTGTGCTTCTTCAGGGTTGACTTCTCATGTTCTAAGACAATCAGCATCCCCTACAGCACTTACAGTACTATTACAAACAGAAACCTTTGGGATTTTAACAAAGTTAAACAATTACTACATTGTGAGCACAGAAAAAACTACAGCTCTCATCAGGAACACTTACTAGAACGGCACAGTACTTACTTTAGCTTAACATGGTGTTGTCCATATCCGTAAAATTCATCACAACTCTCCTCTATAGCATTTTTTCCAGCTCAATCACCAGAATAAATGTTGGCATTGTACATTTCCGCAAACCACTGATTTGTTATATTTAGGTTAGGTTTAAGCACAAAAAACACTTGGTTATGGTTAGGAAAAGGTCATGTTTTGGCTTAAAATACCCGGTATTGTCGCCACAACCACTGCTGGAAATGTGCCGTCCTCGCCTTAAAAAATACCCAGTTGTTGTTGCCAAAAACACCACTAGAAATGTCATGATGTGTTCTTTAAAAACACGTCTGGTATTGAACAATGGTCTGCAGCCATCTTGCTCTCATGCCATCCACCATCCCCTTTTCCCCCTGAGGATAATCTTAGCTCATATACATGTAATCTGAACAACATCACTTTTTAAAATGACACGTATGAAAATGTACAAATATAATGTACCAGGGGTTTGCAGAAATGCACAATGCCAACATTTGCCTCTGGCGACTGCGCTGGTTTTTCAGTTTTTAAAATTGCAGTGTCTGCTGTCTGCAAACTGCTGTCTTCACCAGAGTTCAGTCATCCTCTCATCTCCTGCTGCTTGCAAAAGTCTAGGGCTCATGGGAAATGCTGTTTGTTGAAGGCCACTAACAAATTTAAATATTAAATAAGCAACAATATTAGATTGCTTTTCAAAGAGACAAACATCCTTATATGAACATATAAAGTGAGCCAATGTTGAGAAAGGCTCTGTTACAAAGCTAGACTTTTAATTATTACTGTTACAAATGTCAGTGGGATTTTGTATGAAGTTTTCTTACTACTGGAACAGAACCTGGAAATTCCTGTTTCACTTCAGCTCTCCATTGGTGGTTATGTTGGCCTGACCGTCGGTCAATCCACTGCTTTGGTCCAGACTAAAATATCTCAACAACTGTTGAAATGATCACTATCAATTTCTTTACAGACATTCATTGTGCCCAGAGCATGACGACCAAAGGACTTCGGAGATCCCCTTTTCCTCAAGAACCACCATGCTGTTGAAATTTGGGATTTTACAGAACATTAAATGGATTGCCATTTTGTACATATTTCTGTCTCCCTCAGGATGAATTGTAATACTGGTAATTTCTAACTGTATGAAGTCATACCTAACTTTTCATGTAACGCCATCATCAGGGGGAAAAAAAAGTTATATAAAAATGATTATTTTCATTAATTTATCCTTTAATCAGTCAAATAGTTTCTTGATTAGGCTGATTGATGAGTTGTTTTCTATAAGATGTCTAAAAATAGTAATAAAGCCCAAGGTGACATACTCAAATTGCTTGTTTTGTCTGGCTAGCTGTCCAAAAGATAAAGATATTTAGTTTACAATGACATCAGACAGTAAAAAGCACAGAATACTAACAACTGAGAAGGTGTAACCAGAGAATTTTTGACATATTAGCTTGAAAAACTTATCAAAGGAGTTGTAAATTATTCCAACTGCCCGATTGTTTCAGCTGTGGTCCAGTACTTTGGTTTATGACCAAGAATCTGCAAAACTACGCAGCTTCCTCGAGGGCTTTCTGACAGAAAAATATCAATTGGTTGAGGTTAGGAAAAAAGTCATGGTTTTGGTTAAAATGAATCAGAAAGGGGTTTCTTGGAGAAAGCCTACAAGGAACACGCTAAACTAAGACGGTGAACCTGGTAAATATTAGCATTGTTATTGTGAGCATGCTAGCATTTAGCTCAAAGCACCACTGTTCCTAAATACATCCTTACTGAGCTGCCATCGTGGCTTTAGACTGTTCTTTTTAACATTCAAAAAACACCCAGCCCCGTGTCCACTACAGCGCTTTTTTCAAAGCTGACGCTCCTCAGGAAATGCCCAGTTGGGAGTGCTTGAGAGTGCTTTGGAGGTGCAACATTTTTTCACCCAAGACGCCTTGGTTACATCTGGTTTCTATGACACGGAATATCCGCATTCACTCTAGATGAAGGGAAGGCTAAAAATACACTTTCCAGCTCCTGGAGGATCCCAAGGTGTTCCCAGGCCAGACGAAATATGTAATCCCTCCAGTGTGTTCTGGGTCTGCCCTCCTACCAGTTGGACTTGCCTGGAACATCTCTAATGGGAGGCACCCAGGAGGCATCCTGATCAAATGCCCAAACCACTTAAACTGGCCCCTTTTGACATGAAGGAGCAGCAGCTCTACATCAAGCTCCCTTCGGATGTCTAAGCTCCTTACCCTGTCTCTAAGGCTGAGCCCAGCCACCCTTCGGAGGAACCTCTATGGGGCTGCTTGTATATGCAGCCCCATTCTTTCGGACATTACCCATATCTCATGACCATAGGTAAGGGTTGGGACCTAGATGGACCAGTAAATCGAAAGCTTCCCATTCTGGCTCAGTTCCCCCTCCAAGAATCACCACCTTAATGTGATGGTGGGGTTTGCATGTCCCTGTGATCCTGGGAGCTGTGTTGTCCAGGGCCCGGTAGGGTTTCCTAGGGCAAGGTGGTCCCAGGGGAGGGGCCAGACTAAAGCCCTGTTTCCACCAAACACATTGGTATGGTACCTTTGGAACCGAAAGTACCCTTCAGACATGGTACCTAGACCCTTGCGTTTCCACTGTAAACAGTACCCTTAAAATTGGGCGGAGTTGTTGTCACTCACTGCTCCATCCAACACTCACTCTATTTCCTCATTACCGGTGACACAGATGGAAGTCTGCACCTCGTTTATGGTCCACAAAATGAGGTTACACGCCAATATTTTCTGAATAAAATATAACAGGCTGCAGTGCGGATCTCTCTTGATGGGATACTTAAATATAGCGGGTGTGTGCATTTAGTCCTTCTCAGGCAAGCTCGGAGGTTTAGTGTTGCCGAAGCCCGACACTCCGCGACGCGTTTTTTTTTTGAGGATTAGAAAATATGCAGTTCACATAACCCGGACGAAATTAATATATATATTTTTATCACACATGTTGCTAGGAGGGCTAATAGTAAACTGTTAAAGACAAACTAAAATGAAAGTTGTCTGTGTGTAGTCTACCTGTTTAATTTCAAATGTAGCTGAGGCAGCCGACCTGCATGTTTTTTCATGCTTACATAATGTTACTCAGTATCATGATGTCAGGAGTGATTTATTTTATTGACATGTTACGTTTGTTTCCAGTCAGATATCATTGAGTTTATATAGTGACCTTGTTTTTGTTAACATGACTGCCATGGACTGCATGAAACAACGTCCTATGTGTTTTCCTAAACACTTGACCTCAAAGGAAAATGTCAGGAAGTGAGGTGTGTGTTTGTGGAGAGAGTGTGTTTAGTTAATGTTAATGCTTCTGTGCATTGATAGCACTGATAGCTTTTTTTAATTCTGTGTTTTGCAGTATGTGATGTTACTCGGTCCAACACGTGACTAAAAAACTAAAAAATATATATATATATATATTTTTTATTTCATATGTGAAACAATAAACATTGCTACTTTTACTACATTGATTTGCATTTGTTTAAAATCTGTTATTACCAAAGGCGAAAAAAATAACAAAACAAAACTTTCAATAGGTTGCTTGCTGCTGAAAATGTCTGGCCCATTAACATTTTCTAGTTTTAAAATCTGGCCCAGTTGAATTTGTAATTGAATAACCCTGCCTTACAGTGTCCTGCACATTTTGTATTGCAGTGAAAAGCCAGAGTGTACATATGCTGCATGGATGATTTTGACCTCACTGTGTGTATACATGCAGACATGTTTTGGCAGGAGTGTGTTGTTAATGAGTACTTAGGGGAAGGTGAACTTTCAGTGTTTTGGGCAGATCACCGTGACCTGGGATTATTATCTGTCTGCTCTGCCCTGTTGTTAGTGAGGCAGTTTGAGAGTGGCCTTGGCCTTGCTGACAGACATCCTGGTCTTCTTATGTTCCACATCACACGTTTTGCACAGCATCGATACTGCTCAAGCATTCTGACGTCAGGGGAAAGAGAAAAACACAGATGAGCATGGGTGTTGATACTCACATGTCAGCGACCCTCACCAGACAAACACATGCAGGTAGACACACATCCATCTTTTTGGTGACTCAGCACACACAGTCACAGGTCTTTTTAGTGTTTAGTCTGCCTCCTCACAACCTCTACACATTCACTTACGTGTCACAGTGTAAGGTGGAGAAGGCTGGAAATTTTGTGGTGGATAGTTTGGGATGATGCAAGTGAAAGAAATGTTCAACTTTGCATTTTATTCCCTGCCTTGTTCAGCTCACCATCTGGTGTGTTTGGCCATCAGCTTATCTGCCCTCATGCTATCCTCTCTGGCTACATCCTTCCACTTCTTGGCAGCACTTGACTACTGTTGTCAACTCAGCACAAGCCTATCTGTCCGCTCGTCTGATTACAGTAATTGATGGGATTTGTGTGAAGCACACTCAATGCCTCGTAAGGGAAAGTAAACACGCACGGTCAGTCAGTCAGGTTCAAAAATGCACACAAACACAGAGGTTAAGCTGTCAGAGATGGGGGAGTTTAAGGAGGGTTAACTCGGAACGTTACCCATGTCACGGGGAGAAAGGATTACACAAGAGAGAAAAAATGCACACAGGACTTTAGAGGCAGGATGAGTATGTTGTCCTCCCATTGGCTCGGAACAGGGAGTTCAGGTCCAATGAGTGGGATGGAGAGGGACACGCATAAGGCAAACATATCAGTTAACTCATACTGAAGCCAAATGTGAAAGACAAAAATTGACAGTAACTTAAGATAAAAAGCGGGCACAGATAAGGGCAGTAAACATACTATTTGCCACATAATGCTGAAGAAGAATGTCGTTACTGAGTTTTGCCCTCAGCAGATTTGGACAGCACTGTATCTAGCCTTTAATTATTACCTCAGTCAGTCTCTGGGACATGTCAATAATGTTTTTTATCACTTGCAACTTCAGACTTATCACTAAGGTATTTACAGCTGTGATATATTTCATTGCAGTCCTAGTTTAGCTTTATCTTCTACAGTTATCTCAGAGTAGCTCTGTCATTTTTACCAGCATGATCAGAACAGATGTTGTGCTTGTCAGTGATTAATAACCACAAAAATGTGATACTGCTGCTGACAAGGTGTTAATATGGGTCAAACTGAATACTTCACTTCTGACTGTAGTTAACCACAAGAGTGTGAGTATAGTGTCACTTATCATTCCTTTACAACATCAGAGCAAGCAGTTATAATACAGATATTTTAAAACATGACCTGCTAATCCATATACATGCTTAAATGTAATAACCTTAACTAAATTGAATCTGGATAAACTGTTGACGTACACCAGTCCCTTAAACCAAATGAACAGAGACTTCAGGGCTGCCATGTTGTTTTGCCATTCAAAATTGTCAGCAGCAACAGAGCTACTCTGGCTTTGGCTTCCCTGCGGTGTTATTTCCACAAGTTCTGTACATTGTGGTGCGCTTCTATTATTAGTGGCAAATAGATGTTGCTTGTATCATGAACAAAAAATGCCCTATAATGTTAATCTCATATGGTTTTAGTTTATAGTAACATGAGGCTATGATGTAACCGGTGGTGATTATGCTACCTCATTTGCACTCTGCGGAGAGCAATGGAGAGCAAATAAATTGACATAAGCAAAGACAGGCATAAGTCGCTAATGCTTAAGCACATAGTATGATATTTGTGTAACATTAAAATGTCAATCATATTTGAAGGCAGCTGCCTGGTGTGTTTCCTGTGTAAACAAAGAAGTTATTTTAAAAGACTGACCGCAAAGTTCTCTCATCTTAAAGGAGCTGACATTCAGAGCGTATCCAGGATTCAGAGTCTGGGGCAGGATTGTTTGCACATGGTTCTCAACATGGAGGTGGCAGGGCCAGCAGCTAGAGGCTAATGCTGCTAACTCCATTAACAGTGCTAATAATGGCAACGGTGCTGACACAGCTTACAGTGTTGACCAGGGGAGAAACCTGAGAGTTAGGTTGGATATTTTGCCAATACTGGTGCAAAAATGATACTTTTAAATGGTACCGGTAGCTAAACGGTGCCTGAGCCGATACTGATAAACAAAATAAAGCACAAAACAACAGTTAATGAGATTGAGGACAGCTTTGTTGGTGCACATTTAAAGGGATAGTTCAACATTTTGGCAAATTCGCCTATTGCCGTAATCCCTAATAGTCATATGAGTAGGTACATTACCTTTAATTGTCAGTGCGTGCTGTTCTGAGATCGGTGTGGCAGAGCTGCCCGCTGAAATGGAGGTGAACGGGACAGGTCCCTCTCTCCCTCAAAACTAATCAATTGTACCATCAAATGACTCCAAAACGCTCGTACCAAAAATGCCAAAATGTCAAACTATCCCTTTAAGCTTTAATCTGAATAATACATTTGGCCTAACAATTTAAAGTATAATTAAATATAGAAAAATGGATAATTACAAAACACTATTAACAAATTCACTTCAAATAAATTCTAACCCAACTACAATAGTTTGACACTAAAGAACAGTCACATTAATAATAAAAGCAAAATAGATTTTTAGTTGTGATCAATGATTGTCGCCCTAATTTACGAGAAACTCAGCAGCCATGCAATAGCTGGTCCACCTTAATAGTCCACCTTAAGTGAGCCTTGTCAGATTCCCATGCAAGGCTAACTTAGCTCCCTAACTTTGGGGCTAACTCCCTGTATTTTAATCAGCAGGTGGTACGCAAGACACAAGAATCTGGCTTGGTTCTTGAGGTGTTACAGCATTTAAACATGGACAAATAGCCTAAACTGCACAGGGTTTAACTGCACTCTCTCTGCTTCAGTTGCTGCAGCCTCACTGCCACCGACACAAACACACTTACGCTTGCTCTCTCTTTATCTCACCATTCACACAATCTGTCACTGAAATGAGACACTGCTAGGTACTGGTCATATAGGCTTTCAGGACCCAACCCTAGCAGAGGGTGAATGGTACACTTTGCTGCCGCTATCAGCGTTAACTGCCATATGAGCACAGAGCAAAATAATGGCAATTAACTAGCCAGTGCAATACACGCATGCACTAATATGCACACATGGCTGGACCGTCTACAACAACAAGGAACAAGGAAGCTCCGACAGCAGCACACAAAGAGGTTGCATGACTTCATTCTCTATTCAGGACGCCATTACTCCCCCATATCCTCACATAGCAAATAGTAGCTTGATACTATATCAGTGCTCTGAATGTCACACACAGTCTTTTAAGTTTTTTATCTCTTTGCCTAAAAAATAATATGCCTCACTACTCTTATCTGAATCGGCATGTAAGGTCAGGCAGCACAGTTAAGGTCACCCAAAAAACTATTAAAGCACGTCCACATGACTAAAAGGTCAGTTGAGATGCATTTCATGTGACCTGTCTGCTGCTTCCATGTGGGCAGATGAGATAAACAACACAGACCTTTGTGTGTGGATGTGCATGTAGGGATTTGTGTTGTTTCCTCTTTGCCTGCAGAACACATGTTTGTCGTTTATATTGACAAAAAGTGAACTGTTAGTGTGATGCATTGGGTTGAGTGTCTTTTTGCACTAATCTAAAACCTGACCATGAGTTTTGTTCATGTTTTGTGTGATTGTGTATGTATGTGTGTGCATGTGTGTGTGCATGTGTTTCAGCATGACATAATGTACATTTAGCGCTTGAAAGACTTTCTTACTGTATGTTCATCTCTGTGTATACTGTGTAAGTATATCCAGAGGAATGCAATATACATAACATAGGCTACTCAGTTGCAGCTGTGTAGCATGCAGCTGCAAAGTTATCCATACACAGTTACATGAACCTGCACAGGCAGACACACCCACATATTTCAAATATTCTCCATACATTTTGCAACATGTGTTACATGCGATTTGCTATGGTGTTTAAAAACCACACACTGATAAACCTGTGTGTACTGGAGAGCGATGCTTTGCACATCTTTTACTTTTTATGTCTGCTGTTGGTTTTAGATATTTTAACATGCTGTACTTTCTGTGATTCAGAGAAGGCATGTTGCCTTTCTTTTTATTTCTGAACAAGAACTTCCCTGCTGTTCTTTAGAAGTTCCCAAAGTGTCCCGCAAGAAATCTGCAAAGTTTTTGGAACATCCTCCCCTTGGATCTTAGAGCAGCAAAGTTCCTTGGAATTTCTTGAAAAAACCCCACATCTTTTAAGGTTAGGCAGGACAACTAAAACCATGTGGTCAAGGTTAGAAAAAGATCACAGTCATGGTCAAACAATAAAGATGTCAGTGCTTTCTACTGTGTGTGACTACAGGTAAACCCAGGGGGCTACCACTACTACAACCTCACATTTATTTACTCACTCTTACCCTATATAAGGGGTCATACCACTTTTTGCACTGCCACTGAAAGTTTTCACTGAATATAAAATGTTGTTAGTTAGTTAGTAGGTAGGTTTGTACGGAAGGCCTGAGATGCAAGTATGGAAAACAAAATTCTGGTGATCCATTTTAAGTCTCATCAAAATTGTTTTATATCCTGTGTTTATGAGTTCTGAACTACAAGCACACTTGCATCGAGCCAAGGGTGTATAGTTAAAATGCCTAAATTAGTTTAGGACATATAAAAGTTAAGAGTTACAAAAGAAGAGCACTGACCGCTTTGCTTAGGGCATGACTGGAAAAGTTGTCCACCAGACTCCTTTCAACTCCTTTTGTCAGTTGACTCCTTTTTCCAGTTACACCTGAAGGAAGACCCAGTGTGGGTCGGAACCGGTCGGTGCTCTGCTTTTATAAGTTTTAACTTTTCTGTGCATTAAACTAATAAGGGCATTTTAACTATGCATCCATGGTTCAATGCTAGTGAGCCTGAGGTAAGCCCAGTGCTTTTCCTTTTTCTTTTTGCTTGCTTTTAATTGAGTTCTTGCAAAAAAAAAAAAAAAAATATATATATATATATACATATACATATATATATATATATATATATAGATATAGATATAGATATAGATATAGGACGGCACGGTGATGTGGTGGTTAGCACTGTCGCCTCACAGCAAGAGGGTTGCCGGTTCAATCCCGGGTGTGGGAGCCCTCTGTGCGGAGTTTGCATGCTCTCCCCGTGTCAGCGTGGGTTTTCTCCAGGCACTCCGGCTTCCTCCCACAGTCCAAAGACATCCGTAGGTGTGAATGTGAGCATGAATGGTCGTCTGTCTCTATGTGTCAGCCCTGTGATAGTCTGCCGACCTGTCCAGGGTGTACCCTGCCCCTCGCCCGATGTCAGCTGGGATAGGCTCCAGCCCCCCTGCGACCCTCAAGAGGATGAAGCGGTTAGAAGATGAATGAATGAATGAATATGTATATATATATATATATACATATATATATATATATTTCAGGGGTAATTTTCAAGTGTTTGTTGTTGTAGTACTCATTTTGACCACAAGAGGCTGACCTCTACAACATGTTCTCAATAGGACTAAAAGCATTTGTGTTTTCTTTAATGTGAGTTTTAATTTCTCTATGAACTTGAAACCAAGGGTACAAGGTTATAGCGATATGTAACATTATATCATATCTTCCTTTTGGCTAGAAATGTGTTTATGAGCAATAATCTACCATTAGTGCAGATTACAATTAGCATATTTAGAATATAGTGGTGCACTTCAGCCTCTTGTGGCCGAAATGAGTATTACAGCAACAAATGCTTAGAAAAATCAACTTGGGGAAAAACATATAAAAAACCCCCTGCAATTTTTATTTATTTTTATTTTTTAACCTTTTTTCACAGATTTAAAATAAGTAACTTACAATAACTATGCTGGCGTTTCAACATTTTGTCCCACCTGTTTCACAGATGAAAAAAAAGGAAATTCGAAAGAATTTCTTGGCAATACCTTTGCCAGGAAACAATTCAGATCAGACTTTGAGAATGGATCACCAGACCTTTTTTTTCTCATTTGCTTCACACGGCCTCCATACAATTCTTATGAGATAAAGTGTGAGAACTTGTCACACAATCACAAGTTCTCTCAGGCTTCCATTGTGTACCAGATTTAGTCCTGGCACAACAGTAATTTATAGCAACCCAACATCCATGGTAGTTAATAATATCTGCAGTTTGATGTCTGGTGCTTGGAGACAGTGTTTCTTTGGTAAATTAATAAAGATTGCTGATGATGATGATGATGATGATGATGATGATAATGACACCTCAATTTCAGAGCATTGTCCCACTGTGGACAGTATGCAGGATAAGCAACTGGTCGATTAAACAGAACAAGTAAGGGGCACCGGTCTCTCACACATGCTGAGTTCTCATTGAACCGTGGCCAAACAGGTATGTGGTGTTTTGTTGTACAATTCACAGTCCTCTCTCACTCCATTTCCCTTTCATACTTCCCACTGTCCATACAGCTAAAAAAACAGAAATCCTTCATCCCTTTACTGTCTGGAATTTTGCACTTTCCCTCGAATATCTCCCCTTTTGCACCAACTTCATTTTCCTTGTCTTACTAGCCATCTCCCCAGCAGCACTCTCTCATTTTCCACCCTCTCGTCCCTGCTCCTGCCGTCTGTCTTTGTCATTCACTCCTCCTCAGTGTTGCCGGCCTTGCTCTGTGATATATGAGCCTCAAGAGGCGTTTGTGCCTTTAGGTCCTGTATTGTTCTATTCTGGGACATTGTCAGGAAAACTATGCAGCAAAGCAAAAACACGTTATGAAATCATGACTGTACACATTTATTTAAATATGCAATAAGGAAAAGAAATTACATTTAATGAAAGTTGCTGTATAGATTGTGTTTGGGTTTATATATCCTTTTGAGTGAAACGTACAAATGTGAAAAGTAGCAAGGTATTGTATGTGAGGATGTGATCACTATGGTTTCTATGATTACAATATTATTCACTATACAGTGAGTATTTGCTGCTTTACCTCTGGTTTGAATGCTTCATTTCTCTAGTGTTAGTATAGTAACGCCACCTAGTGGATACAAAGCTAATTTCAGCACAGAGCAGCTATGCTATCCTACAGACTGTGAATGAATATGTAAAATTTTAAAGTAAAATAAAAATAATAATAGTACAGAATTTCTTCAGTATTAATATGCTGCATCAACTCAAGATTGCAACAGGGTTTAAGCAAGTTTCAATCACATAAAGTTAAAAGCAAACAAAGTACAGTAAAAAGCTTTCAGTATTGGTATATAAAGATATTAATTGTTTGTATTTTAATATTATGTTTAAAGTGTTGTCAACAACTATTGTCAGAGCAATACTTATTACAAGTACTTCAAATCTGAGTGAAATACAATTAAATGTGCAATGTAAATAAACCTGCCTTGTGTAAAGTTATTTATTGCATTACAATTATTTAAAGGGGCTCTATGCAAAATTCAGAGCAGATGAATTGTCTCTACACAGTTCTCAACATGGAGGTGGATGAGCCCGCTGCTAGCAGCTAATGAGGCAAACTCCATAAACAGTGCTCAACAACAGCAACAGTGCTTACAGAGCTAACGGTGTTAACCAGGGGGTACCTGGAGAGTGGACACTGCGCTTCCACAACATTGCCGTTCTGATATCAGTGGTAACGGCCATATCAACAGAGTGCAAAGTAGTGGCCATGAGCTAGCAGGCATTAACATGCAAGCGCAGCAGAACAGGTTTACCACAACAATCCACAGAGAAGCTCGGACTAAAACACATGGTGGAGCCATGTTCATTCCCATGAAAGCATGAAGCCAAAAGAGTTCAGTCTCCCAGGTATAAAATCAGACAGAACTTCTGCATCATTGACCATTTTGAGTTGCCTTGTTACTGAAATGTATAAATAAATTTGCCTTACCACTGGGTATCATTGTCTTCTGACTAGAGACCAGCCGAGCGGCTAACCTCTGGCTTAGCCCTATGCTAACTAGAATGAGGATAAAATTACTTAATCATGCTGCTATTCTGGACTTTCAAAATGTTTGATCTGACTGTTTGGATCAAATCCTGATAGTGACATGGGTCATTTTGACGCTCAAAAAAATTTACCCACTGACTTACAGATGTCTCTTTCCAAATGTAGGTCCAACAGCATCATGTGACAGACCCAGAAGTTGTAATTGTACATTTTGGCAACCATGTCAGATTGGCTTAAAAACCTGGCACTGGTCCTGGGGGCCGGTTGACTTCATTCTTTACTCAGGACGCCATTACACCACTATATCTTTACATAGCAAATAGTGGTTTGCTGCTTTATTAATGCTCTGAATGTTGCACACAGAACCTTTAGATACTTAAATACCACCAATTTCCCCTGAAAATATGTTGACGATAAATCTATTATTTTTGGATGTTCATTTCCAACAAGTCACGGTAAACAAGACAGACTTATTTTTTAACAGCCTCAATGCCTTTGATGATAGCAATAGAATTTGTCATTCAAGTACATCTATGTTGCAAAACAAATCACATTATTTACATGTATTTGCAATTGACTGTGGTTTTGATTGTGGGCATCAACAGTCATTCAGAAGTACCAGGTAGGCTCAGACAAACAATTTCAAAATGCCACTGAGTTGGTAAATGACTTGGTTTGTGGTCAGAAAGGTGTGCCACTAACTGGGAGAGGATATTCTTTATCAACCAAGTAGACTAACAAGCATGTGAGAGTGAAGGGTAACATGTTTACAGACTGGGAAACAAAGTGCTAACAGAGTAAACAGCATGTGGATGTTGCATGCCGTCAAACAAACAAACAAACAAACTCAACAAAAATGAGTCAATATTTTAGCGGCAGATAAAGAGAAAGGGATTAAAACTGACAAACCAATGCACAGTCACATATTTAATCATCACAGACTCTCAACATTTACAGTCTTGTTAAACACACACACACACACACACACACACACATAAACATCCTGCCATGACTTGGCCATAACCCATAAATTATGCCTGTTTCCCACGTCTTGATCTACAGAGAGATAATTCTATAATTAGGTCAAATCTCTGGAATCTTCACCTTTTTTCCTTAGTTTACTGACTCATTGGAGGCTTCTTGATCTCGTCTTCCTCCTCCAGCTGTGTGTCTGGGTTGTCGCCTTCTGTGGTGCCAGACTCTTCCTCTGGCTTCTGTCCACCCCACCGCTGTTTGCAGTGAGTGTTGAGTCGCTCCAGGATGTCAATAGAGTGGTTGATGAGGAGGGCCAGCCAGGCCAGGCCAAAGAAGATCCATGAGGCCATGAGGATGCTGTACCACTCTGGGTAAGTTTTGTCTGGATTACTGTCTGTGAAGGGAAGAATCAGTTAATACAAAGCAAAGCATAATGTGTTGAGCAAACACTAAGAAACAGAGTTAAGTTATGCAATCATTGGATCACAGTGTGGCTACTTTCTGTTGACGATCAGCACTGAAGTGTGATTGCTGCACTGTACCTGCCACAAAGTCTCCGAAGCCGATGGTGCTCAGAGTAATGAAACAGTAGTAGATGGCTTGGGAGAAAGTCCAGCCCTCGTGCTGCTGGAACACAATCATGGGCACAACAAAGAAGAGCACTGCTCCAGATAGGTATGACACCAGGTGGACAAAAAAGCGGGTACACTTCTGCAGTGAGATACAGAAGGTAGAAACAAGTCAGGTTCCAAGGATCTGTCCACTTGAAATGTGTGAGACAAAATTGGGTCCTGCTGCAGAGCTCCAGGCTGAGGCCTACCTCTGGTGTTGGGACTATGGATATATAAACATAACTGGATACAATGTTTGAGGCAGGGTCCCTTTCACTCCTCAATAGCTCATGAAGCCAAAAAAAGTTGGCCACGCTACAATCTTTTAGCTGAGCGACTAACTTCTGGTTTAGCCACCTGCTAACTTCAATGGGGATAAAATGATTTAATTGCGTAGCTCTCCTAGACTTTCAAAATGTTATCGGATCAAATCCCGAGAGTTAAATGTGTCAGCCAATCAAAAACATTATTCACTGATTTACAGATGTCTTTTTCACAATGTAAGTCTGCAGACCGAAACCTTTTGATCTAGAAGTTTTAATTCCACTGTTTAGCCACTAGAAAACTTGGCTTCAAAGCCTGGCACACTTCCTGTGGGCATGGCTGGGACCTATCTCCATTCCCAGACCGGTGGTGAAAAATCATGTTAGTTAAATCACATCTGTTTATCATGCTTTCTTATCAATCAATAAGGTTTCATGTTTCAGCTACATTGTCATACTTATCCTTAATAAATAAGTGTATTAGAAATGCCACATTAAGATATGCTAGCTAGTCACTAGTTTGCCCTCCATGGTAAACAATACAACCTAATACTTAAATATAACTGTACCTTATAAAGTTAGGTAACGTAACAATAAAACAGTAAATGATTGTACTAAGCTTATGAGTTATGAGTTACTAACATAATTTCAGCTTACTTCAGCATTAGTTTGCTGACAACATTAGCATCGCTAGCTAAGGTTAGCGAAATCACGGTGGTACCATAGGGTGTACACAATTTCCTTATCCAAGCTTGGAACTGTACAGGGTCTGATGGAGGACCTGGGCCTGAGCCTGGAGCTATGCAGCTACACCCTACTCCAAAAATTCCACATTGATCTGAAACATACTTCACTGTTAGACTAAGAGATTAAAGATCTCCTCACCCTTCGCCCGGTCTTCCCCTCCAGGAAGTCGGAGATGTTCCTCTCTATAGCAAGCATGTATTTGCCCACCCTGTTGAGCACCACCATGTTGAGCGGGATACCAAATAGTGCAAAGAACACACAGAAGATCTGGCCAGCAGTAGAGCTCGGACTCATGTTCCCATAACCTGTAAAACTATAAGCTCTTAGTGTGGTGGAAGGAGAAGAAAAATTCATTCAATAAGTGGTTTAATCACTCAATCAATTCTTTTTGCCTATAAGGGACTTTGCTGCTCAGGGATGAGTCTCTCAGATGGCTCTTGATCGCAGAAAGTTTTTCACCTCCACAGAACTTTACCAACCAAATTGTTATGTTGTAGATAGATATTCAAAATAGAGTTGAGATTTGGGCAAATATACTGAAGGTTCAAGTGCTTATTCTTAGTCCTTAGGTTAATTGATTATTGCCCCCAAAGGTTCATTAACAATCATCTTGAAATAAATACACAATGAAAAAAACTAAGAGGAGCACTGTTCTTCAAAATCAAAAAGAAAATAAATTAAAACAAGCTGTATAAGATGGTAATTTTTCAAATTAGTCCAAATGATTCATACTGACAAAATAACAACTTTGTTGGGTCTAGAATTAGGCAATAAGTCAAACGTTAAAAGGTCCAATGTGAGGGATTCAGTAGCATCTAGAGGTGAGCTTGCAGACCTGAAACTTCTGTGTGTCAAGTGTGTAGGAGAAGTACGGTGGCTGAAGCAAAAACACAAACGGCCCTATATAGAGCCAGTGTTTAATTTGTCTGTTCTGGGCTACTGTAGAAACAACATGGCCGTATCCATTGAATAGGACCCGCTCTATATGTAGATACAAAATGGCTCATTCTCAGGTAACAAAAACACAATGATTCAGTGATTCCAACATAAGTTCAAAACTGCTTATATGATGTGTTGACCAGGTTAAAGCCTGATATTATCACATCATAGTTGTTTAGGTTGCACGAACAATTCTATCAGCTGGTGATGAGGCATGATTGAAAATCTCTTGTGTTTTATTCCATGGTGTCTGACCTATAGTTGTGACCACAGTGGCAGCAAACACAGCTGAACTGGTGAATTTCCAGAAGCCGTCCGTGGTGTAGTTGCCTTTCAAACTTAGGCCCACCTTGGACGCATCTTGAACAACCTGAAAGAGATAAAAGAATTCCCAACTGGGTTACTCATTTGAAACGATGACGTATTCCATGGACTTGGGTCAGTTTTTATGACTCACGGTTATGTAACTCCTGTACTTAGTGATCCAAAACTTTCAGGGTCTTTAGGTCAATATAATACAGCTGTTGGCACATAGACCCCTGTCAGCACTGTGTCAGGCAGAGCAGATATGTTGACACAGTCTGTTACATAAAACTCTTGAGTTCATCACCAGTGTGGGAAATTACTCCAAGAGAAATACATAACAGTCTGAGACCTGTGGCCTAGTTATCTAAGACTGCAAGTTTATTATTAATTATGATGTAGTACTTCCTTATCCCAAGTGTTGCCTGATTTCAGAAACAGACTTTATTGAAATTAAATCTGATATCTTCATACCATAATATATGCTGAGGACGCACCTCCTCTACGGCCTGCTCGGATTTCAGTCTTAACACAATGCAAATCTAAGATCACACATCAGCTGGCAAAATGAATAATCAGTCTATTGTTTTTCTTACTCTGCAAATAGCTTGCAACATAGCATGCTTTTCTCCAGAATGGGTGTGATGTTCTAAAAAAAAATCTCACCAGTTCCTAAGAAAAGGATTGCACAACAACCTCAAATGGTTTCTCAAAAACCCCGAATGTTAAAGGTTTTTAAAACATCTTAAACTTTGTGTCATTCAGATACTGATATATGCCCATTTTGTTTTCCGTTCAAAGTATTGAAGACCACATTTACTTGGGATATATGCCCATTTTGTTTTCCGTTCAAAGTATTGAAGACCACATTTACTTGGCGAGTGGGGCCTTATGAGTGACTGCCACCTTGAAAATATGCCAGTGTTCAAAGAAGGGCTCTCATTAAATTAAAAAAACAACAACATATAAATAAAAAATATATATTAAAAAAATTGCCATTTGCAATGTATGTCCTTGAAAAAGGCAAACCCATCTCTGTCATGTTTATATTTTCTGACATGGGACAGACAGAATGACTGACTGACAGAATGACACACTGACAGTTTCCGTGATTATGTGCAGCATACCATACCATGACTTAGTCATACCAAAAATTAGAAATAAAACATCANTTTCATGTCTCTACGACATATGGGGCATGAGATATGCCCATTCAAAGTTTGCAATTTCAATCGGTTGCTATAGCGCCCCCCTTTGGCCAACTGATGTAATATTGCTTCATTCGCATCCTCCCATGACCCTCTACCACTGTGCCACATTTCACATGGATTGACCAAGTCAGTGAAGACAAAAACGTGGAACAGACACACAGACAGACACACACACATACACAGAGTTTTCGTCATTATATAGTAAGATACAGATTTCTGAGTAATATGTAAATTGATGTTATCCAATGTCAAGTCTCTGATCATGTGACAACTCGATATGTGCACAATAGCATGCACTAGGACCTGTCATAATAGCGCACACTGGGGCCTATCATAACTACCTTATGCCACTGTCTTTAGCACATAGGTTTTAAGATTAGTGACACTGTTTATGCAAAATTCCTAGTAACATCATAAATATTGTGCCTCTTTTTTTGGTGGCAGGAGCGAAAATTAGTCACCCTCAACATTTGTTGCATCATAGTTTCAGAATGTTGAAGACAGTTGCAGAACAATTAGATCCAAAAGAGGATGCAGGCTCTACAGGACGATTTTGTTCTTTGGCAACTATCACGTTTTTCCCAAATGATGTACAGATTCTTTGGCATTTTATCATCTAAAATGGTTTGAAAAATAGTGCATATACTTAAATGGGGAAAAAAAAATCCTCAGCTGAACATACCACTTGACCCCCCCCCCAGGGTTTGGACATCTGGCTCCGCCCCTGCTGATATTTGCATGGGAGAAGTTGCTACTGTCCTACAAGTGATTGCAAATGGCCGCCCATTGCTTGGAACTGTTTTTAGTGACAGATTAGTTAGATGATATTGTTTAAGCAAATTTCTACTTGTAAATATGAGTTATTTAAATCAATAAAAGTGGCTGTTTTGGCCACTTAAGAGGAGTAAACGGTCATTTACTGAAACTGTGTAAAAGCAGTGGTCCAGATGTAAATCCAGTGGTCTCTCTGTAAAAGCCACAGGCTGACTGGCTGATTTGGATACAAGCAGATTTTAGCTGTGTCACTGTGAAGTGACCCCCTTACATTTACATGTTAGAATGTCCCTGGCAAAAGGAAATTAGCACCTGAGTGTAACATGCTGACATCTATATGACTGTGTAGCCTATATTGCTGTTTAAAACAATTCCACATCCCCTCCTCACAGAGCCGGCCCAAGGCATAAGCAGAGATATTGGATAAAGGAGATACCCCACCGTGGGCTTATCCAATGTTAAGAAAACGGTTACTCTACGGTTACTCTTCCTGTCTCCTAAGTGGGCGTGGTTAGCTCTCCCTCCAATCAGAGCCTGTTCTCAACAAGAGAACAGGATAAAGGTATGTTTGCATGTCTTGGTAATGTAACGTTTGGTGTCGAGATTTTGAAAAGTTTCCTCAAATTAGGAAAGTCCCTAATTATTGTTGATATTTTGTTCCAACTACGTTAGCCTATAATAGCAAATTAGCTAGCTAACGTTAGTTCAGAACTAGAGACATTTCTCTTTTAACTGGTAGGTTAGATAGCTTACTATTCAAGCTAACGTTTTTGTGTTTGTGCAATACTTTGAATAAGTTGATTCTCGGTGTATATATTCTGGGTCGCTTTTTGGCATTTTGATAACATTTGTTAGCAAATGTTTAATAACAACTAACACTAATTACAGACGCGGTGACGTTTGCTAGCAATATGTTTTTGCATTAATGAATTAACTTAGTTAACTTATAGTTTGAGATATGTTGTTTGCTGCAGAGCATAGTAATTTATGTGAGTAAATAAACATATTCCTTTTACATCAACTCCCTATTATGCTCATAAGTTATATGAAACTTCCCCAGGAGCACTGTTAAAGTATTTTGGAGGAGGCACTGGCTATGTTTCCATCCAAAAGTGATTCGAATCATTGGGAAATGCGCATTAAAAGAAATACGAATCCTGTGTGTTTCCATTAAATGTACGGACTTTGGTGAAAACTACTAACTCGCGCGAGTTTTCCGCAGAACCGGAACCACAACAAGTCTCGCATTCTTCTTCTTCTTGTACGTTTTCTGGCGGTTGGCAACCAGCTTGTAAATGCATTACCACCTTCCCGATGGATATCACCATGGAGAGAGGTGCGCTACGTCAGACTTAATTCGAACATAACTGTTTCCATCCCCCGTTTTGCGAATCAACATTTTTTCGAATCAACCAAATCCCAGCTAAAGCAAGCGTATTTTAGTTTGTGCGAATCAGGGCATTTTAATTCGAATTTTGGCGTTTCCATCATAATTTTCCGATGCGATATTTCTAGATGCGCATCTAAACAGGCTGATGGAAACATGGCTAGAGTAAAACATGAAATAACTTACAGTAGGTGTGTGGATGATCAATAATCAGTATTATTGGCAGTAGGATGATCGATAATCAGTATTATTGGCAGTAATAGAGGGCCCCAAAATCAATTTTTGCTTAAGGCCCCATGGAGACTTGGGCTGGCCCTGCCTCCTCACCCTGGCAGAAGGGGTGAGGATTCTACTTTATTAACCTGCCTCTTTTGATGTCCCACACCTCACCTGAGCCACCTCCTCCAGGCCTTCTTGGTTCAGACAGGTGTACGTTGCGAGCACCCTCTTTTTGTGCGACAGTAAAAGACTGATGTCCTTCGTTCCAAGATCTCCCTCCAACTTCCAGAAAATCACACCGCCGATCAGCACATAAGTGATGTAAACCACCCCAAGCATGAGGATGGAGGGCACCCGTGCCAAGTTGAACACTTCCTTTATTCCCATCTCTGTTCCCCTGGTGGCACTTTTGGATCCAGGCAAGCTTAGCGTCTCAACCTCTGCAGCCGGGGGAAAGCGAGGACTGAGAGTTTACCTGCTTGGCTTCTCGTCTTTCCGTGCATTGCAGGCAAATGAACCTCCATCTGCACTACTGTTTCAATCACTCCAATGGCATTTCATGCAAATCCAGTGGAGCAAAATAAGAAGAGGGAGAGACACACTAACAGAGGTTGGGCTGTAGGCGATGACTATGGGTGAGGTCAATTTTTGGAGTGTCTGGCCAAAGTGAGCCTTTGTCCGTGAAGTCATGGAGTTTGATTAGTTAAGGTAGGAATTAATTCAAGACCAGTTACAGTAGTTGGTGTGTGGTTTCTAGAGGCACTGCACAATCTCGAGAACTGAGAGAAGTAACTACTGCACATGATACATCAGACTATATTTCACTTTCAGTTATGTTTGCATTTTATTCGTCAGGACAGCAGTTCTCATACTGACCCGTCAACCCAGTCGCCTGAACAAATGTTGACATATCTTCAAACCACAGATACGTAATATCTGTACGTGTCATATGTAGCAAATATGTTAAAACCAACCAACCCTAACCAAAAGCCAATTGGTTAGGGTTAGGAATCACAGCTGGAAATGCAGCAATGTCTCGGTAAAAGACAACCGCTTTTGTTGATTGTTGTCGAACAGTAGGTCTGCTGCTAGGCGGCGTCTCACCCTGCACCATCCACCATCCCCTAAAGTCAGCTCACATACATGTAATTTAAACTACTACCATCTTCACTGTAGAAATGTTGATATGCTACATATGTAATTCAGATGTAACATATCCGTGGTTTACAGAAACGTGCAACATTTTCCCTCTGGTGACTGCGGGACTGATTTAAGACAGAAAGTGACCGTTTTTGCTTCCTTAATGAGGGATAAAGTAAACATATTAAAAATGGATGACAGGCAAAATCCGTCCTCCTGTATTCCAGCTGCCTTTCTGGGATCAGTTGTGTGTGCTCTCAGATCAACCTCACACCACCATCTTGATTAATGTGTTTGTTCAAGATAGCCCTCTGTGCTCAATTCACTGGAGTTTACCATCAGTACACAAACCCAGATGTGGCGTCACATGACCACACACACACACGCACACACACACACACACACACACACACACACACACACACACACAGACAGACAAACATGCATACACACGGACAGTTGCGCAGTGTGACATTAGAACATTGTAATAATGCAGTGGGGCAACATTTAACAAAAAGTACACAAAGAGTACAAAGGACACAGATTCATTGTTCAGCAGTTATTCACAACTCTTGCTGTTGTCCGAGGATGGAAAAACATTACAGGATTCCTACCTGAGGCAAAATACACATTTTCGTATTGAGACTTTTACTCTGGGCCTTTATTTATCAAGCTGACAAAAAAAAATAAACGTCCTATTATTTTATTATTTATGTATAACATGTGATATATAATATGTTTTGTTGTTGTTAATCTAATATCAATTGCTAGTATAAAACCATTAAAAGCACATTTCTGCAGAAGAAACTTTCAGTAAAATGTAAGGATTTTTAAAGCATGTACAATCAAGCTGTTGTGAGTTAAGTCATGGCTATTGTCTATTCCTACTTAAGGCACACATGATTAATCACATGATCACTAGTGAGTTCCTCTAGGTTACTCCTATACGACGTTGTCAGTTTGAATTTTTGAAGTAATGTTATTTTTTTTATTACACTCAGTGAAAAAACAAAAACAAAAATTAAGTCTTTAAGAAACTTGCAACTTGCAACTTAAATGTAATATTTAGAAGTGTGATAAATACGGGCCCTGATCTGCTGTACTGTCTCTGACTCTGGCTTAATTGAGGTAGAATTGGTAAACAAAAACCTGTAATGTTTTTCCAGCTTTTTGTAAAATATAATACATTTTCCACAAGATGAAACACAATTATAAAGTCAAGCATTTAAAGAAAGAATAAACATGCTGGGGTGAATAGGCTACCTTACAAAAACATTTTTTGCTATTAGCTGCTACATTGGTCAGCAGGATCAGGGCCACATGAAGTTTGACTTTAAACTCAAAATTCTGACATTACTGAGTTTAAAGTCAGAATTTTGACTTAAATCAAATTCTGACTCAAAATTCAAATACATTTTTCACATGTGGCCCCAATCCTCTTCCTTATTGTGCCATGCATCATAATAAAACAGTCACACTAAATATGTTCTATACAGTGAATATTACATGTAGATAGTCCCGTCCACAGTCCACTGTCAGATCTTTGACGTGTCCTCTAGTTTACTGGATGACACGTCCTCTTCCTCTTCTTGTTTTTTAAAGCTTGGATGAGTCAGGCCAATTGCATGCTCCATTATTCTGGCTCCTATGTTGAGGATGAGAGCAAGCCAAGCCAAGGCAAAGATGATCCATATGCCTGCAAGGCTACGGTACAGAGAGATGTAATCCTTGCCTGGGTCAGTCCCTACAAGAGTCGACATTACCTTGTTAGAACGTGTTTATTAATCCCAGACAGAAACATGTCTGGCTTCATACATTAAAATGACAACACGGTAATTATCTCAAAACATTAAAAGGCATTGTTTTTCTACTGTGGTCCGCTGTGGTCTTTCTACCACATAGTGCTTGTTCGCTCTCTCTACTCACCCACCACATAGTCTCCAAAACCAATGGTGCTGAGAGTAATGAAGGCGAAATAGAAGCCCTCGCCAAACGTCCAGCCTTCCACATAACTGAACAGCAGAGGGGGGATGACCAAAAACAGCACGCTGCCTGCGATGAAGAACAAACTCACTGCCAGAGCCTCAACTGTTTGCTAGAAAAGAAACGTGAGATCCATAGGCGTCAGTTGGGCATGACAAAAAGGATCATTACCTATTCTTGGCATATCTTAATCTGTACAGTGATTTGTATCAAAGGCAAAGCAAAAATGACTATGAATCAGATGCTTTGGGGGGGAAATCAAGGGAAGATGCATTCACTTAAGAAAACAAAAAAATAAAGCAATACAAAATAAATAAAAAACAACAAAAAATTGCCCGTCTTTTCAGAATAAACAAGATTTTTATTTTAGAATTATAAAAAAAAGTATTGTTGTTGATGTTTTAGAATAATGACAAAGGTTTTCATGAAAAAAATATGGTGTTGTTTCTCTGAATAAACAAGACAATTATATTGTACTTCTGAGAAAAAAATTAAATGCTTTTTATGCAAAATTTTTGCTTTTGTTTTTCTGAATTAACAATACTATTACCTCAGAATTTTGAGAAAGAATTTCATGGAAAATTTTTGGTTTTTCTAAAATAATGACATAATAATCTTGTTAGTTCTGAAAAACAGAGCAGAAATCATTTACTTATTTATTTCTCAAGTGAATCCACTATGACTCTATGGGAATCAGTAAGTACCTTGTGTGGAACAACGGAGACCATTCCCCTCTCCAGTCGCCCCAGATGGATGGTGAGACATTTTCCCAGTTGTTTGAGGAAGGCCAGGTTCAGTGGGATTCCACACAGTGCGTAAAACACACAAAACACTTGACCAGATACAGTGCTGGGGGAGAGGTTGCCATAGCCTGTGGACAAAACAATGATTTGTCATTGTATCGCATTAGACGGTTCAAACACTGATGGATATGTAACAATGCTCACCTATAGTTGTGACTACTGTGCCTGCAAAAAAGAAGGAGCTACTAAAATCCCAGTTGCTGGGGTTTGTTGAGTTGCCCGAGGGGTTCACTCCCTTTTCCCAGGCATCCAAAATAACCTGCAAACACACAAAGAAGTGTATTAAAATCCCAGAATAAGGTCACACGTACCTCACTAATGCCTACCATTTACTCTATCAATCACTTTGGTAAATACTTTGGATTATGACACACTTATTGATTTTTTAGGTCAGGTTACTGTAACACCATTTATTGCTATGTACCTAACCCAATCATAAAATCGATCTCTCAATTTCTCTGCCATTCAGAATTCAATGAGCCCTTTTCATCATCATATTTACTCAGTGATGTACAGACTTGTATACAACCTATTGTCAATAATGACTATTTTGATAAAGACAGACAAGCATTTAAAAAGAAGCTGATAAATTTGGTCTAAAATGACAAAATCCAGATTACTCTCACATAATAAATTGTGAATGTTCCACATTTCAAGAACTCTCCATTGTACATTGTACTTAATTCCTTCAAGAACTGTAAAGAAAGTGAACCTCAACAAACTTCTCCAAGGCTGGTCCATCCAGACAGGTGTAGTTAGCCAAGAAATTCAATTTCTCCAGTTGGAAGTGGTTTCGGTTGTTGTTCTCAGCCTCTCGCTCCAGGATCTGGAAGATGGTGGCCCCAATCAGCAGATATGTGAAGTGGGCCAGAGCCAAAAATGCTGTCCAGCTCAATTTGACTGGCACAAACTGGAACCTCGCCATCAACCTTCTCCAGCACCGGAATAGACCTAAAGACTGATGCTTAATCTCAGGAAAGAGGTTAATCACTTCAGGAAGGACTAACAGTCTATAGTCAACAGTCTTGATGAAATCTTAGACCTTATGAGTAGCTCCCCAAAGGTAGATCCATTACTGTACACTGCAACATTCTTCTCCAAAAGTGCAAACAGGAAATTGTCAAGAAGGAGACAAAAATGTACTTAACGGAGAACGGAGAGACTATTAGAATGCTGTTATGGCAACACCAAGAAAAAGTTGGTGTTTAGTATCTTGGGAATGACAGCTCTAACTGGATAATCCTCCAAAGGTTAAACATCTCGTCGCAGTGCTCTTAGTCTGATTGGTCAGAGTACCATAGATGTTGGGCTTTGACTTATGGGTTGCTTGGGTAACGATCAAACTCCTCTTCTCCATTAGCGTGACATCTGGACTCGCATACACTCTCAACCGTTTCCACTAATAAGGAAGCGGTGGCAGCATCTTGTCAGCAGAACAAAAGTTAATATTTTACCTGGCTGCTGTTGGTTGTCCGTGCACCCACAGTTGTGGAGTGCTGATACCAGAACCTTTCAGTACTATTCCACATTGTGGGGACTCATTTTATTGGGAAAGTGTGTTTCAGCCACAAACTATTGATGACATTTAACGATTGATGAATTTACTATGTAGAAATTGCTGTTGAATTTTGGAGAGGTGGAGAGAGCACTACTTGACTGTGGGCCATAAACCAAAGAGTTGAAAGATGTGTCATTGGAGAACCTAATGGGGTTTTATGGCTGCAGTGTTGAGAGAGCTGACAAATGCCTGAAAGGATGTAAGAAAAGCATCGACTTTAGAGTAGATCCCAACTACAGCTATATTGATTATCAAAACTTTCAGTCTTGCTCTGTTAGGTTGGTGTCCAAAAGTCACTGTTGACCTGCCTGAAAAAGAACTAACTTCCATTTCGGGTGGAGTAAGAGTGTAGCAAGAACATAGTAAACAATGGGATTTCTTTGATGGCCATATATCACACTACATTATGTGATAGAGTGCAGGAAGGAGTCCTAAATCCCGCAAATGAGTTACCATTTTAGCACTTCCAGTTCCTTTATCTTGAAGTCTATGTTTTTATTGAATGGGTTTTTGGTTAAATGCCTCAAATGAAGTTTGTGGTTAACACAAGCTAGAGACTTTAACATTTTGTTCGGCAAATTAATATGTCAGTGAATACCCCACTCCTGAATTTTGAGGCCTTTATTTGTTTTAAAAAGGTGGCTGCTAATAATTGGTCTTAAGAAGACCAGAGATTCTTAGGTATGCAAATTTTATTTTCCTTGGAAGGCAAAGGCATGGCCCGCCCTACTCTCCCTCTGATTGGCCAGTACTTGTTTCCTTTACTGGTTGGGTTGGTTAGGATTAAGAAAGAGGCATACGTTTGGTTAGGGTTAGGGTAAGAATATCAGGGTAAGCCAATCAGAAGCAGAGTGAGGTAAAGTAGGGCGGATTATGCCTTCACCAACCTAGGAAAAATAAATTTGCATTGGGGGCAAAAGTCATCATGCCGATGACATCGTGGTGTAGTTCATTTGTAGCCAAATGTTAGTTTTTTATTCCTGGCGACTGTGTTTACGTGTCTAAAATCATAAAAGTGGTGTTCATTTATGAAGGTTATATTGCTGAACAAAATGTAAGTCAGTATCGTTACTATCATAAACATTTGATTGCCACAGAGCTGATTTTCTGCAATAATCCAAAATCCAGTGGAAAAATTCAATCGGCTATTTGACGATGCAATCAGGCTGATGCTAACCTCCAGGTTGGGCTAAAAATACAAAATCATCATCCCTGCAGCATGCTATATATTCCTAATGTGGCAGCAATTAATAAACACACCATCTGGAGGCTAAATATTTATTGGTGAATATGAGAATATATATATCTATATATATATAGATATATATATATCATCTGGAAACAAGCTGAGAAAACCAGTTGAAAGTTATGATGTGGGGGTCTGTAAACCATTAAATATTTTTTGAATGGAAGTTAAACGCATATAGACTTTCTATGAAAAAGAATATAAAATCACTTTACATGTAAATAAACCATATTATAGTTATATTTTTCACATTTTCATCTTGCATTTGTGTGTATATAGTAAAAATAAGCCATCGTGCCTAACAATGTCCCATAGCTGATCTAAAATCACTCACACCATGGCCTCACCTGGCTTACTCCTTATTTCTACAACCTAGAACTGTTTTATAGTAATATTTCAAGCCATTATGACTAATTATGTGTGCATTCTTATATGGGTGTGGGTTATTTTCTTGTATTTTGGGTTCCTGGCAACTTTATACTACTGCATTTGTGCTGATATAGAGATACCATGCATGTGGTGAAGGACAGTTCAAAAGTTGCTAAACAAAGACAACAAAATGAAAGCACAGAAAGTCTGCAAAAAGGGAGCCAAAATCTACATAAACTAACGAGGATTAACAACAGAGTTGACATTTGAAACTGAACAATAGTCTGATATACTATATACTGTATGTGAAATGGTGGAATTTTGCTGAAAACCCAAAATATTGAGTGTGTTGGAGGAACATTCCCATTATTGAAGGAAACAGTTTGCGGGCTCTTTAAGCTAAGCCATTTCTTATATTTGATAGTTACACCCTTCATTAGCTACTGCTGCTATTTAGTCGGAGGTAGAAGTGTTTGTGGAGTTTGTGTTTAGTTTGGTATCAATTAAAAAAGAGCCTTAAATACAGACAGGACAGGAGGACAGTGATTGATGTGACTGAGAGAAATAACAGATACCATGACTTGACCAAGAAGGTTCCTTCTCCATGGCAACTCTGCCTGGATGCAAATTGTGCAGCTGCTTGTTATCTTTCAAACAAATCAACGCAAAGCCATGCAAACAGGTTGTCCCAGTCTTCACAGGTTGTCTTATGTTTGGGTAGGTCTGTAGCGAAGGCTGTGACGTGACTGGATGGGCTGATTTTGATTACAGGCTGACATTGATGGATACAGTGAATGTCAGGAGTCTGGGGCAGTGGCATGAAACTCCACTGCTGTCTGATGGGATGGAATTTATATTCATGTAGTGACATGGTGGTACGTTTAGTGCAGAACTGTTTGTTAACTTCTTTTAGGCCACTCAAAATCTAAATTGTAAATTGGCCAGTCCAATGCTAATATCTTACTATATAATGACGAAAACTCTGCCTGTGGGTCTGTCTATCTGTGTGTCTGTTCCACGTTTTTCTCCTCACTGACTTGGTCAATCCATGTGAAATTTGGCACAGTGGTAGAGGGTCATGGGAGGATGCCAATGCCAATGCAATATTACATCAATTGGCCAAAGGGGGGCGCTATAGCAACCGATTGAAATTGCAAACTTTGAATGGGCATATCTCATGCCCCGTATGTTGTAGAGACATGAAGCTTTGCACAGAGATGCCTCTCCTCATGAGGAACAAATTTGCCCCAAGAAACCATAACTTCCGGTTATATAGATTTTGAAAAACACTTCAAATCGATCTCTTGCTAGGAAGTTTGACCGATCTGCATGAAACTGGGTGAACATAATCTAGGGACCAATATCTAAAGTTCCTTCTTGGCAAAAGTTGGAAAACTTACTAAAACTGAGCTTCTATAAGGCAATGAATATTGCGGAGGGCGTGGCTCATCACATAAAGGTGTATAACATCTCAAGGGTTTCACCAATCACCACGCAACTTT
>NC_065519.1:34759060-34766110 GCF_006386435.1 Epinephelus moara
GAATAAAAGTTAAGCTGACATCTGCTATGTTTGAATCAATGCCATAATAATCTGGGCTGCTCGTATTTTAAAATAAGGATCAACAGGGCCAAGTAAATGTGGTCTTCAATACTTTGAACGGAAAACAAAATGGGCATATATCAGTATCTGAATGACACAAAGTTTAAGATGTTTTAAAAACCTTTAACATTCGGGGCTTTTGAGAAACCATTTGAGGTTGTTGTGCAATCCTTTTCTTAGGAACTGGTGAGATTTTTTTTTAGAACATCACACCCATTCTGGAGAAAAGCATGCTACCAACAACAGAAAAATGCTTGAAAATGGCTTAAATGTGACCGATCGCTGTGGCTCCCCCTGTGGCCCAATGTTGTTTTTTTTCTAATCTTTGGTATGACTGAAGGCCCGTTTCCACCGTGGGAACTTTGGGGTAATTTTACGGGGCCGGGGCCGTTGGTGTGGGAACTTTGGGGTAATTTTACGGGGCCGGGGCCGTTGGTGCATGTCTCCACCGCAGAAACCACCCCCGAAGGACAGAGTTCCGGAACTTTTACAGGGGCTAAACAAGTCCCTGCCTCGGAGTTGGTATTCAGAACGGCCCCGAAAAACTCCTGGGTGGGGCTTGGGGTTTACTTGGTGCTGATTGGATATACTCAAGGCGGGATGTGACGTCAACAGAAAGCGACAAAATAGCCGGAATTTTTAAAACTCAGCAGATGTCTTCTCCTCTCGTTCATAGCTTCCACTGCCATGTAAATGAAGAGACAAGCCAGAAACCCAGCAAGCACCTCAGCTCCTTCCATGTTGATAATCGTCTTTCTTATGTCTGCTTTCTTCTTCTTACTTCTGCTTCGTACTTCTGCTTCTTCTTCTTTGTTGTTGTTGTTCTTCGTTTGTTTCTTTGCTGCGTCGCCCCGGTCAAAATGGTCGCGCAACGATTACGTCACATCCAGAGCCCGTAACTTTACAGGAACCTTCCTCCTACTCCACCCTCTCAGAGGAGACACGGCGGTTGAGAGGGTCGAGGGAGAGGACGTTCCTGTAAAGTTCCTGCCCCCCAAATAGTACCAGGAACTTCTTCAGTGGAAACGGGTCTTAAGTCATGGTATGGTATGCTGTACTCAATGGGTATGGATAGTTTCATTTAATGTTAAGTGAGTGATATTATCTACACTGAGCCACCAAATTAAATGTTGCCATAATTGACTGTGTGATGATCATTCAGCTCAATACACAATGATCAATACTCCATGCAAAGAAATGTTTGTAATTTGAATTTCAAATACTGTATCTTAAGGAAGCTCTGCACAGACTGGAGGCCTGCCTACTGCCCAGTGCATGCTGGGATGGGCTCCACCTCCCTGTGTGCCTGAATAGCAGTGAGCACAGATGAATATTAAGGACCATTAGCAAAAACACTGCATAAAAATTGATTCTGCACATATAATTTGCTTGTATCACCACATGTACTGTGCAATAGGCCACTTGCAAATATAGGCTCATATTTCAGGGAGCCCTTAGAGCCACAGTCATCTCCGCAATACAGCCTTTGGAATGTAACAAGCGTGGATTAGTATTGGTGGTATGTGGAATGAATTTGACTACTAATGGACTTCAAGGATTGAGGTAATCAGGGTCCACAACTGAGCAAAACTATATCAAAACATCCGTTTACAAACTCTCACATAACTCATGCATTATAATCCAAATCTCATTTATATATGTTCAATACTTCCCCAACACATGCATCTTTGCTATTATGTTACGATACAAAACACTACGAGAAGCATGCACTGACTGTGCTTGAGCATGG
The DNA here is from genome assembly GCF_006386435.1 of Epinephelus moara. Lineage (NCBI taxonomy): Eukaryota > Metazoa > Chordata > Actinopteri > Perciformes > Serranidae > Epinephelus > Epinephelus moara. The sequence goes on from NC_065519.1 coordinate 34,760,871, forward strand.
GCGTATTGCACGTGCTTGCCAAGCTAATTCTATGTGCTTAAGACTATCTGTACTGCTGTGTTTTAAAAAGTAATGTTTTTGATTACTTCAGTTCATAAGGAATGCTCGCCTTTTTTGGATTCCTCGTTCACTGTGAAGGCATGGGAGAAAAGGTGATGCTGTGAATGACTGGTGTACAAATGGTCATTAAGCTGGTGAAGTATTCTTTTAAAGGTAAACTTATGGCTCTATGTCCCTATATTTTTGTGTGTAAGTAATTAATAGAAACAACTCTATTTATTATTATTATTATTTTTTAATTTTTATTTTTTTTAAATTCCCCCAATACTAAGTGAGAGCGCTGCAGCCGGTAGCTGCTAAACAGGCAAAAGCGTACCATCAATGTACCTTCAGTGGATAAAAACTGACTGGTTACTGGTTGCACTGCAGCCTGTTTCATGCTCCAGGCTGCATCACTCTCATTTGATGCTGGACCAATAAAAAAATTGGTTGTTCCCATTAGTCACTTAGACACAAAAACTTGGAGAAAATAGGGTCCAGGCTGAAAAATGCATCAGATTCCCATTAGAGAGGTCATTTTCCAGGGTCATTTCCAGTTGAATTTCATGCAAAATTTGCCAAAGTAACCCCATACTACAACTGCCATTTGTAAGAGACTTACTGTAAAGGAAGAGCTGTAAGAAAGAGATTTAGCATTAGTGATGAATAAAGAAAACACCAACTTTGGCTAGCAGAATGTTCACAGAAATGTAAAGCTTCTGCTGGGTTTAAAATCACGTGGCAGATAAAGGCAGATGGGCTTTTATGTGGGACTAAACAACTCATACTATGTGTCTGTCAGTGCCAAGTACACTGGCCAAGTAACTCATAAAAGGCTGCAAAGCACTACAGTAATAAGAATTGTGTCATCTTGCACTATTTTGGTCCATGGCATTTTGTGTAAATTTATTTTTCAATTGGTATTTTGTGAAGATCCTTTTTTACAGAATATCAGAAACAATCAGGAAAACTATTACAAATATACTACATACCTCTATTTACAACATTTTACACAATATGTGTTACACTGTTGTTAAAAGTACATATAACATGAAACCAGACAGAAATATGAAATGCACACATGTGGAAACTTCCTGTGACCATTTAAAATAGTCATGATTCATTTCTTCTTTAAACACATTACTGGAGCCGACGGGTTTCCTGTTGTCCGCTCCTTCCTCTGATATCTTCAGACAACATTTGTTCAGATCAAATGGCCGGCACAGGCTGTGATTTATACTGCTGCCCATTATATGACTGGCGTGCTTTCCGGGAGGCCAGCAAGTGTGTGTAAAAATCAGACAGGATGTGTGTTTGGCAGGGGGATCTTTTTATGAGAAATCAAGTATGTTTTGGACTCTTCTTCACACATTGTCATTCATGTCTAATTTACGTTTTCAGGACAGATGTGGCAGTCACACAAGCAGTCAGATGACGATAACTTCAGGCCTTCATCAGAACTTCATGTTATTAATGAGGCTGGTCTGAAATACATAAAAAATACAAGGCAGATTAGACATCAAGTTGGAAGGGTTTGAGAAATAAGCCATCAAGAAATTTGACAAGACAAAGAGCTTTTCTTGATCCTACAAATTAAAAACTAAAACTAAAAAAAATATTTTCAGAGTAACAATCCTTGAATCAAACATCCCCTAAGTATGACTTCAATTACAATAACAGCCTACACTCTGAAATCTGGCTGTCTCTTTTATTGCCAGGTTCCCTACACTTCCCAGCATGCACTGGTGACTTAAAAGCTGTTTTGATGGGAGGGATAGCACCATACAGGGGTTACCAAACAACCAAGGAGAGGGGCTTTCCTGTCAAAACACAGTCGCTATGCCAAGGTAAAGAGGCATGAAATGAGTCCTCCTTGCCTGAAGTGGGGAAAGAAAAGAAAGAAAGACTTAAGAGGGCAAATGTGCTCCTCAGCCCGACTGTTTTTCTGTCTGCTGTCTCCGCTCATTTGGCCAGCGCTCTGTCTGTTCACATGACCTCAGTCGTTCTGCATATCTGGTGGCAAGCCACAAGACAGCCAAGTCCACTTTTCTGTCTGCCAAAGTAAGCAGCTGCACAAGGGTCAAAGGAGAGGGGAGAGTGTAACAGAGAGAGGAACTACGTAAGAGCAAAAGATGAGTCGCTGTGGAGCTAGAAAACGTGAGGCTGTGAAGGGGGTGAGGGTGTTTGTGTGAAATTATGGGATCCTGACCAAAATAGACATTCCCTACTCGTCACGCACTGCTGCCAGAAAAAGCAAAACTGAATCTGAAATCACTCTCAGCTTATAAGTGGTCGCTCATCAAGTGTAAAATGTTACAGATAGTTTCTAATATGGAACATATACTATCGAATGTGGTGTATGTTAATTAAAAACAACTCTAATAAGCTTGAAGCAATACATTGATGGTGAAGTGTTGTAATGTATCACACCACCAGAGGGCAGCGCTGAATGCAAAATGCATATTGTGTGAAAGCTTACATCATTTCTTGCTGTGTGTGTCTGTGTGTTTGTACTTTTAAATGCTATACAGTGAGGACCAAACAATGTATTTTAGCAACAGAGTGAGGACATTTTTGCAAAGTGAGGACATTTTGGCCGGTCCTCACTTTTTCAAAGGTCTGTTTGAGAGTTAAGACTTGGTTTTAGGGTTCAGGTTAGAATTATTGTTTAGGTTAGGGTAACGGCATTTAGTTGGGATGGTTAAGGATATGGTAAGGGGGTAAGAAATGCATTATGTCAATGAGGGTCCTAACAAAGTTAAACGTACAAGAATGTGTGTGTGTGTGTGTGTGTGTGTGTGTGTGTGTGTGTGCGCGCCTAAGTTTGCTACCTTGGGACACACGTTCAGACTTAAGACCAGTTAACTGGGGACAGCTTGAGCAACTGAGGACAAAAGTTGTGTTAATATTAGGGTTAAGTTAAGGTTAGGGTAAGTGTTAGAATATCCAAGTTATGTCCCCAAAAGTGAAGTAGATGTGTGTGTGTCAAGTATAGTCAATGTTTATTTTTATAGCACCATATCATAACAAAACTTATCTCAGGAAACTTTCCTCATAGAGCAGGTCTAGGCTGTACTCTTTTCATTTACAGAGATGCAACGAATCAAATGAATTAAAGAAGTTCTTCACAGTTTCTGTAACACAAATCAGGATTTATATTGCTCTCACTTTATATATGTTTGTGTTAGGGGGGCATAAACTCAAAAGCCCCTCACCATTCTGAACACCTCCTCGGTAAAATGTATCAACCGTTCAAAAGCTTTAAGGAAACAAGTGAAAAACCTTAACAGGTAACAGCTCCTATCACAGAGCCTCTGTATGAAACAATAGCATCTTTGTACTATGAGTGGTTGCTGGAGAGATGAACAAAAGCATATATGTTATGCACTGAGTGTTTTACTGTGGTTGTAAAACGGTAGTTCCAGCAGCAGCGTTCGAGCGAGACCCCAGCTCTTTGATTTGTTAATAGAGTTTGGAGACATTACTTCACAAAGAAATAAAAAAGTTATGGCTGCGTTCATAAGTGGAGAGAAAACAACGCACAGCTATAAAATGTACAGGGCTAGGCTGTATGTACAGATTTAAGAGCTACTGTAAACATGTGGAATACGCTACTGTAATGTTTGCCTTTGTGCATAGACGTGAAAGAAATGTACACACAGTGGTGAAAATACACAATTCACTTATTGTTTATCATTATGTACAATTATTTTTATGGTCTTGGGTCAATCAAAAAGGCAATATTGTGACAGGGTTAAAAATTAGACATCAGAGGCCCCAGTTATTTCAGAATAATATCTTCACAGAAATTTCCTTAGAACGTTGAATGACCTGAATTTTGGTTTTAAAGGGCTACAAATTTAATGTATGTGCCATAATTTCATGAAAAAACATATCTGTTGTTTTCCAAGCCATCCATTCATTTCCAACATGCCAAGCCCTCCATGTACCTCCACTCAGATGAAGGAGTGAAGTCAGTCACCCTCCCATCCAGGGGCTTATCATGGCGTGCTGGGACAGCTGTCACGGGAGGTACGCTTTTGGGGATGAAGCTCCTGAAATGTAATAATTACAATTTTATGATGATGAGGGCAAAGTGTGACAGGCAGTTTAATCCAGTAGTACTTTATAGTTAACAAATACGAGATTGAGTGAAGCTAGGCTGACCTGAGCTCTTGAACAGGAGCAGTGGAACAGTCTGGATTTGGGTCTGGGTCTGCTGGGGAGTCTCTCACAGTGCTGCTCAGACCTGGTGCGCTGTATCACAGGTAAAGAGAGCATTTCATTTATACTGTTACAACATAATCCCACAGATTATCTGTATATTGATCCATAGGTGCATTCATTGAATCTACAGTAGGTATTTACAGTACCTACCTTTTTGTTTGTCAGTATTATCACATACATGTCTTAACCACAAGAGGGAGCAACAATGCAAAGTAGTCTGCACTCTAACATTTCATGCACAGGGTTTCTGCTGGTTTATCAAGTGAAATTTAAGATGTTTAAGATCTTTTTTAATTCCACATAGAATGCAATTTAATACCTGTTTCCCAATCACACTGGTCAAAGAAGGAAAGTATGATGGAAACCAGTAGGGACGATTTTGGCCTGAAGACTTCCCAGCAGCATATAACAATGATTACTGCTGATATAATTAATTACATTAATAAAACCTGGAACCAGATAAATGGAAGACAATGGATAAACAAATTAAAAGTTACTAATAACTGACAGTTAATCAACATTTCACAAGTATAAGACAATGAGCTCCCTGTAGTGACCGGTTTGCTACACATCTGACAGAGCTGACTGAAACCCAACGGCGCCGGAAGCGGGGGGGCCAGGGGGCCATTGCCCCCCCCCACTTTTACCCTCCTGCCACATTATTTTTAAGCTGAATCAAAGGTCCCTATATTACATTACTTACGGTAAAAAAGACTTTCACTCTTCACTTCCACTCATACCGTAGATAAAATACAGAGAGGGGCCATAGAGAGAAAGATACAGCCTCCAGCAGGCACTCAATTGTGCGCACCTGTTACTGCCTCACCAGTCTGGTAAAGCCTCGAGCATCCTCGGCAGGCTCCGGGTAGACTCTCAGCCATCTGGCTCTATCCAACAGCACCTAGCACTAATCCCCACTAACCCTGGCACCGTATTGTAAGAACTCCCCAGTTATAAAAAATAGAAATAAATCA
>NC_065519.1:34767455-34796045 GCF_006386435.1 Epinephelus moara
TGGGTACAGCCCTATCCATAAAGGGTTCAAAGTGTTCAGGTTTCATGCAAACACTGTTAAGAAATAAACTGTTTGCTTTTTTCCTCCCAAGATAAAGTTCGTGATTAAATACATTATCTGACTCTTTGTCTTTCTTCATCATCTTTTTAATGAGAGAGGACGAGTGTGTAACTTGCTGCAAGATTCTGCTGCTTTCACTAAAACACACTGTTGCCGCTGTTGCGTAAGCTCACACTCAACTCAGGCTGTACTTCAATCCCTGATCACTACGCACCTGTAACTAGTCCCTACTATTAACTGGACATTACACAAGTAGCCACGCCCACACGGTGACAAGCCCCAGACGCACAGCANTGATCACTACGCACCTGTAACTAGTCCCTACTATTAACTGGACATTACACAAGTAGCCACGCCCACACGGTGACAAGCCCCAGACGCACAGCACTTTTTGGCCCCCCCACTTCTGAAATGAATCCGGTGCACCTGCTGAAACCCCAAAGAAAAGGATTTAACATCCTCCTGCATGAACAATCAACTCTCTCAGCCATTCAACTGTTAGTTTACAAGTTAGTAACATTTTGTGACAGTCCACAATGAGACACAAACACATTTGTAACCAACCACAGCAGGAAAGAGAAAATATTCACGACTTGTAAATCAAGGTTAAAACTTTTTAATACATTCAAAGGTCATTTTTAAAATTTCGTAGACTTTTTCATGAGCATTCTCTTGTTTACAGAGCTGTTCTTGGCCTATTTTCAGCATATTTATGTGTGTACATTAAGCTAAAAAATGAAAATGGCTATGCTCTGTGTTCACAGAACATGTTTTTATTGGCAAAGCAGCATTTATGTATGTAGCTCCTTGTATGTGGAATCTTCTGCTGAGGGACTTAAAGTTGCACTCTTTTGTTCCTCTTGGCCATTTCAAAGCACTGTTGCATGCCAAAGTCAGGGTGTATTTTAGCAGGTCTTTGTAATCATGTGTAGTCGCCTCTGTTTTGTGTTTTTATAGTTCACTTATAGCATATGTTAACATACTTTTTGGCTTTTCTTTGTAGTTATCTCATGAGGTCTTTTATATTGCTTGTTTTAGAGATGTGTATTTTGATTTTGTATTTTTGCTCTATGTTGTAACTTTATGTTGCTGCCTGTCTCTTGAAAAACAGAATTTTAATCTCAGAAGGTTTTCTCTAGTTAAATAAATGTTAATAAATAAAAAAATAAAGTTGTTGAGGAAACTGAATTAATTAAATGCATTTTAACACCTGCAGATTTCCTGATGCAGTCTGAGGAGTGAAGATAGACAACATCTGGACATATATTGTGGTCATTGTTTCTGTGCATGTGATACAATATCTGCCAAGTCTAAACCTTTGCCATGGCAGACTTGTGATATGGGATGTCAAACACCACCTGTGTCATTGCAAATTACAGTGGGAGCACTGATTGGTGAGGCGAAAAAACACAATGACATTACCTTTCAACATTTGTTTAGAATTTCTTCCACGGAAACAAACAGTGAGGAGCTGCAGGTTGTTGGCCATTAATCAAGTGCTATTCAAGCACAGATGGCGAGAGGGTAAAAATAACATTAATGAAGTGAGCGGGAATGAGTCAGTGAGGGGAAGGTGTTTCTTTTTGTAACTTGGCTGCTTTCTGTTTGTAACCAGTTGGCTCAGTAGAGAATACTTAAATTAATGGTTAATAACACAATAACTACATCTAAAACTAATCATCCACACTTTTAATAGGCTACATTTACATCTGTCGGGAGGACGGAGAGACAAAAAACAGTCAAGATCGTCAAAATGTCTCACCAAAATCCTGGAGTGCTGGGTGAAGACGGCTGCAAGGTTTCATTTGGCGACCGTGTGTGACATCTGCCTGTGGCCTCTGACTCCTAGTCACAATCAGTGAGAAAATCATTTTTTTGAAACACTGCTTAGCAAAAATATCATTCCATCCTGATGACAGTCCAACACAATGTGGCCATATGTAACATACAGTTTGAGGGAACAGAAGACCTCAGGTATTTTGTGTTGTCTAGCTCCATCATATCTCTTACTCAAAGTCTGATTAATTACATATGTACTGTTTTCCAAAAACAGAACAATAAACATTTGAACAAAGCTGTTTAATAATGGCGAGGAAAACAGCCTATTTCCTGTTTGGAAGACAAAAAACTGCACATGTCAGGTCTGTCTGTCAGACTTCCTCCTCTTTCCATTTGTCATTTGGTGATAAATTCCCAAACCTAGCTCAGATGTGAGTGAGATATTGTTCTCCATTCATAAGATCAAAACCAAAGCATAAACGCCAGCAGTGTCTGCTGGTCAGATGTTGCAGCTGAACATCTTTTTTGTGGTCAGTTTCCGAAATGTGCACAACAGGCATCAAGGCCTAGCAAAGTGTGTGTGACACCAGAGACTTAGCTCTGTGTTATTCATAGTTTGGGAATTTTAAACTCAGCTTTCTGCACAAACGCTACAAGCTTTTGCAAACACTGTCCTTCACCACAGTGTAAAAGTCCCTGAATTATTTAAAGGGATTGTTCGGATCATTAAAAGTGGGGTTGCATGAGGTACTTATCCCTATTCAGTGTATCACATACAGATGTCAGTCGGGATGCCCCAAGTTTGGAGAAGCAGGCAGGAATGTGACACAGAATCTTAGCAATGTACTGCTGTAGGGGGTGTCAGCATTAAACATATTTTAGCCACCTAAAAAAATCATTATCAGTTTATGTGTACACAATATTTAGAATATTTTCACTACTTTACCTTACCGTCAGACAATGATTTCCGATGGGGAACTGAAGCCATTGTGTCACTCTCTTCAAAGCCAGCCTCCATTGAGAAAAACAGTGATTTAACATTGCTGAACAGAAGAACTGCTGGTGTAACTGCCTCAATCAGTAACTCTTATTTTTGTCAGTGTTGACTTTGCCATTTAAAAGGATTAGTTCAGATTCACCAGAGTTTCACTGTTAACAAAAACAAACTAACTGATTGAGGTTGCAGTAGACCAGCAGCTCCTGTGTTCAATGAGGCAAAAAATACTATTTTTGCTAAAGGAGTCTGGTGGTGGAGCATAGATGGAAAACTGAAGCTGTTCATGGCTTCATCGCTGGCATGGGCTGTCTGACAGAAAGGTGAAGCTGTGAAAATATTCTGTGTGCACACTTAAACTGTTTTTTTTTAAGTGGCTAAAATATATTTGGTGCTGGCCCTGTCCATAGCAGCACATTGCTTAGCTTCCATGTCGGCCGACTGACATCTTCTGTATGTAATACACTGATTATGGATACGTACCTCATACAAGCCCACTTCAAAAAACCCAAACTGTCCTTTTAAACACAAAATTATTATTTAGGACCGAAATAAACACTGACTCATTTCTTATCCCCCACTGTGTTGCTGAGAAACCTCATGAACATGTTGTCCTTGTTAGCTTTCTAACTGCAGAGACCATATTGATGCCGCTGCTGTGTTGTCTCTAAGCTGCTCTCCAGGCCCTTGTTTGGGTCACATGGAATTCTGTAAAAAATGAGTTTCCGTGTATTTTCCTCCTACATATCTTCCCACCAGGGCCCATTCAGCGTGATGCTGAACAGAGGCTGCAAGGGTCACACTGGTGCCATAAAAGCCTCCAAAGTCAGAGACACATGCATATCAACTTACACGCACACACTAACGTGTCCATAGAGGCCAATAATCAGAAAACATACAAAAGAAAACATCCATAAATACAAAGACGTAGATGAACAGACATGGCTTCCTGGCTAATTTCAGAAAAATATCTTGGACATACTAGCCTTGCCATTATGTCATGCTTACAGAAGCTTTATGTGGTGTTGTCACATAGATAGGTAGAGAAAGGGAACGTCATTCACCTGCACGCTGGAAGCCTCCTGGCTCCACCACTTCTGGAAATCCCTCTGGAGCTTGACCTTTGCCCTCTCCAACAACAGCTGCAGGTGCTCAATCTCTGTCCTCAGCTCTTTTAGACGGCCAATGGCGCTGTTGTACCTGACGGCAGATATTAGCAGCACCAAATTCATCTTTTGTCCACATTTCACTGCATCAGCTGTGTCCAATCAATCTAATCGAGGAGAAACTATGAAAACATTTGGGATATAATACATTAAAATGCAGTTTTTACTACACTCACGCCTGTTTTTCTTGCTTAATATGTTTGCACAGGTTTTTTTCCACTGGGTCGACCTCCTCCTCAACTCCTGGGTGATTCCCCATTACACCTATAGTAGAGTTGGATATACAGAAGGCATGGTTTGAAGAAAGACAAAAATATGGACACATTGCAGATAAAATCACAAATACAGTCATAATGTTTTCTTTTTTTTTTTTTTAAGTCCAGAAGCTGTTAAGTGTGTATTGTGAACACGTGAGATTTCCTTCAAAGACAGTGTTTTAAGCATTGGCCCTGGATAATAGAAGCCAGGCGGCTGCGAAGTGTTCTCTGATGCGGGACTCAAAATAACAAGGAAAGCTTTTGGTGCCTAAACTGGAAGGGGATGTTTGTGTGCTTTACAACCAGATTTCCTCATCAAAGCATGTATGTCACTGATCAAAACAGTAAGACAAGAGTAAATGAAGGCGTCTTAGAGTTGTGACGCCCAGTCTTTTGGTCACTAAGCTTTCAGTCAGCAAGGACTACTGCAAAGGCTTTGAAGTGGCCACTGTTGTACATAGAGTAAAGAGCAATCACAATGTTTACTGCCCACCTCGGAAAGGATTCAATATCAAAAAGATGATAAACAGAGTTTAAATTTGTGACAGCTTTGTTCATCTTGTCAGTTGATACTTGAGCTCGGAGCCAGCTGTCTGAATTCAAGTCCGAGTGTAAACCTGGATTCTCAGTAAAGCTATGTTCAAACTGTAAGCCTCAGTGCTCAATTACTGCTCAAATCCGCTTTTTTTGTTTGGCTGTTAACATTATTTTTTAAATGTGGCCAATATCAGATTTCAGATTCTAGTCCTGAAATCACCTGTATGTGCACATGAACAGTATGAAAGATGTCACATGCAGCGCGCTGTCATACAGGATGTAAAAATGGAGGCCACTGGAGTCCTTGCTTACAGTCATTTGTAAGTCGATGTGCAGAGGAAACAAGCAAATTCATTAGCAGATGAGCAGACAGAGAGCACTTTTTTAAAGATATTTCTTTAGGGCTTTTTTATTGCCTTTACTATAGCTTTAGAGTGACAGGAAAGGGGTGTAAGAGAGGGAGAATGACACTCAGCTGCGGGTTTGAATCAAACTCAGGCTGCTTCCGAGGACTTTATCCTGCACACTCTTTCCCAGGTAAGCTAGAGGTTGTCCCAAGGAGCCAGATTTTTAATTATGACTTTTTGTGGAGCAATGGCTGCTGCTTCTGTACTGAGCTGTGCCTGTATGTGGAGTCGGGGCCAGGAGTGGTGGAACTGCGATGTGAATGGCTTTACTGAAACAGATTTCATCCAAAATTTCTGGATGTCAAGGAGAGGGCTACTTTTAACTACACCTGTCAGCACCTGACCACAAGACTCTTGCAGCAGCATACTCATTTAAGGGACCTATTTCTCAGTGATGTAAAGGTCGCATTCCGCTTTGACTATTCAGACTGCTGTTGCTCAGACCTGTATCTGATTTAGGACCATTTATGAAAAGCAGCCCAAATTATATTTGTTAAGGTCTGATTCCAGGTGATTTTTGCTGTTTACACTGTTATGAAAAAAAAAAACACGAGCAGAAAAATCACTTCATGGCCTTATTCTAAGTTCTATAAAAGGCAAGAGTGCGAGGTGGAGATTTAACACATGATGCATTTAATTGCCTCAAGCGTCCATGCCTTGTTTAGCTGTGTGTGGGTAGACAAAATTGGATATCATGGTGCTCATGGTTAAGGCTTTGCTGTGGGAATATCTATTGTAAGTTTGATCTTACCATGAGCTGCTCTCTGCCTCCTCTGCACCTCCAACTGCTTCTTCAACTCATCTGAGAAAGAAAGAAATTACATTTTTAAAACATTTTCCCCCATTACCACATTAAAAAAGTATGTCTTTTTTTTGATTTGCATATGTTTAAAAAGACATCTTCCGTTACAGTATAACACTTTACCACCACCTGAAACAAACAAATCCATTGTAAACACTGTGAAGATTAGAATCGACCAACTCCTAAACTTTATTCTCCACACATTACATTAGAGCTATCTTTGCCGATCCTGGGATAACAATTAAGGTTCATGTTTTAAAAGTTATATCTAATGAAAAGCAGTTGTTTTGAAAAAAAAAAAAAAAAATCAAAAAACATGTTTGTAAGAAAGTATTATTCTGAAAAAGAGACATACATTGAATATTATACAATGACTCATTGCAAGAATGACTGAGGGTGCTGGACGATAACACATACCACAATTCAGGATTCAGTGCCTACTAAACACCTTCCTCACGCCTCACATTTGTAACAAAGAATCAAGTCTCCAAGTCCAAGCTGAGAAACCACAGAGGAGATTGTATAACTTTATCCACAGGCTAACTTATCGTGATGAATAAACTGAACTTCATGGGTAGAACTGGTGGAGAGTCTCTTTAATGTAGCAGCTCGTAGCCATAGCTGTGATCTTAAGACCCTGACACATCAAGCAGACGGTCAGCCGTCAGTGAATAATGGACCGTCCGGCACCCTTGTCAGTGTGGTGTGTCCCGAACCGTGGACCCTCATTGACGCTAGTCACTTTTTTTTCCTGTCGATTGATCAGGTTGAACTGCCGTTGGAGATGGCGGAGCCCACAGGTGAATGAAATCACTCTGATTGGCAGTTCAGCTCAGTGCACAAGAAGAGAAATGGAAGTGAGGAATGTAAACAAAGAGTTGAAGTCAAGAGGGAGTGGGACAAAACAAATAAGATAAGATTGTTTTTCTTTAGCTCTTGAACTCTTTAGCAGAAACATTTCCTTATAAGTGCTAACTGGCTAACTAGCGTCAAGACAGTGTTCTAGTTTCCCTTTTTGAGTGATAATTACAGACTACCGTCGCCTGCTGTCAAGGAGGGGCATTTCCTTTCACACAGGCGCAGAACGTCTTTGCTAGCTGGCTGTCAATTGTAGTCTCTGAGGTGTGCTCATGTGCAACCTTTTGGATGAGATACAGGCAATGTGAAGCAATGCGGCAGGCGGCTTTCTTCGCCGCTAGTTCTCTGATGTTAGTTTGGTGTGTCTGAACCTTTAGTCCACGAGGAGATGTCACTGTAAACACATCTATTGTCTCTGAATTCTCTTCACACAAAATATTAACTTAGGACAGGATGTACTGCTGAGTTACACACTTCCACAGTCCTCAGAATGAACTTTTGTGACTCCACTGAGCCAGGAAGTAACATGAGGGAGGCTTTTTGGGTCACTGCCTCTCTTGTGGCAGTAATACCGGGTTAACATATGGGTAAGTAATTTGTGTTCTGTTTTCGCTGTTTCTCTTCCCCTAATTGACGTAGTTAATTGCCCCATTAAAGATATTGAGTTTGTGAAGCAATGCCTCAGTGGCAAAGGCCAACTGTAAAGTAAATGAACTAGAGATTATTGTATGGGTCATATTTGAGGCCATTTCTGTCCACATTAAATGACCACATTAGTTTGTGTTGGAACATTCAGGGATGCATTTACTATATGACAACAAAAGGAGATAATTTCACATTGGCAGTTTATCACATAGTGAGTAACGTTAACGACCAAGATAAAAGACAACGAGTCACTGAATGGCAGTTCTGTGGTGAGTTTCCATTACAATCCCTCAGGTCGTATATACAAGTAGACAGCGCTGTGCTGTAGCTTTTTATGTAATACGACGCTGTCGCTAATCTAAAAGCCGAGGTCTGAGCTTCAAAAATGAGAAATCCAGATGAAGTATCATTTTGCTGAAAAAGAAACAGGGTGTGGGGAGCTACCTTTTCATGCAACACCTCTAATGGTGCCATAAAACAGCTGGATCAGAGCTCTCACTTTAAGAGAAGATGAAGACACTGAAAGCATTTAAGACAAACATCTGTCCTGCTGATGTGACCTTGAGTATAGCAGAGTCTCTCATAGAGATCCTGGGATTTATAAAATATAACAATATTATTATTACAGACTCCAGGTTGAGATTTACATCAGCGCTCAACATTTTACTGATAAATGTTTTGCAATCTGCCCACGAAACACACACACACAGAAGCTCATCTTTCAAAAAACACCTTTTTAAACACAGACCACTTTTGGGGGTTTCAGCAGACGGTGGAGACGTGAATGGATGATGTGAAACTTAACAAATGACACACAGGGACATATTGTGCCCACGATGAAACTGTTTTTCCTAATGCCTATGGAGCATGAAGCAGGGTTTGGGAACCCTCTCACAATGTCTGCAGTTCGAGTAGCTGAGAATGTAAATGAGCTGAGACGCCCTGTGGCTTTACATTGTGGCCAGCCCAAGTCTTCTAACAGGCACAACTTTCTCTAACATGACCCATAACTAACCGATGTATAGTCTCCTACTTTCACAATAACATAAAAGGATTAAGAAATATTTATGCCGTGAGTATGCCATGTTGACAGGGTGAAGGAGTGCTGGGAGCACATTAACAGAAACATAAAGAGCACATGGGCCAACACTACCCGTGTGGCTTACATCGGTCATGGCATGCACTGAAGCTTTTTTAAAACCCCAAGGCCAAGCAGTTACACATGATGACTACCTATATTTGGCAGGGTCATAGTGCAACAATTGGAGGTGCTTTGTGCCTGAGTGATGTCCTCCCAGTTCCAGATGATAATGCAGATATATTATATTCTGCTCAAGCAATCTGGTGTGAGAATAAACTTTGTTGCTCTTGGCCATACTGTTAAAAATATACATATCTCAGTGGTGACTGAATTTGGTCAGAAGATCCTGTTTAAGTGCCAAAAACTGCAATTTCAACAGTGCTTCTGACCTTCAATGACAAGAAAAATTCCATACAAGATTAATTTGCATACGTGTCAAGTAATAGTGGTGTGCGGTGTGCTTGCTGCAATACTTCATTACACTTGAGTGCTCCTATCCCCCTTCCAGGACAAGACTGTGGGCTCAACACCGCAACCTCTTCCAAACCATGCAGGGTTTCCCCCCACATCGTCGGGAGACATGCCGTCGTCTTAAAAGGCCGGTGTCAAGCTACAAGCCTCAATAAATATTTGGTGATTTTCGTGGCCTGGAGGTTAAACGTGATATGCCGCACATTACTGCAGTGAGCTGGAGATCCAAGGATCATACGTACCATCCAGCTTCTCAGTACCTGGGTGGGTGCTGATTCAAGTCTATGTGAAGAATGAACGCATCATTACAGGGGAACTACGCCCATTTTCAAAATTCATACTCTGTGCCTATGGTCCAAGACAGTCCAAAAATAGGGTGTAAAGTGTGGAGCCGCTCCACATACATGAATTGGGAAAGACATTCTAGCTGACACTGAGAGCTCTCAGGAGAATGTTCTGAGTATATGGGACATTTCTGTTTCAGATCTGAGAACATTATAATATAATAAAGCTCATTTGGGTATAAAGAAGAGAATAAACATTCTGTGGGTCATAAAATCAGCCGTCCATTCATTGTCTATGGAGCAGCTCCAGATTTTATACCCTATGACATCACAAGTTTGAGACTTACTTCTCTGATTTTGGGCTATGTGAGAGAGTAGCTCATGTTCATAAATATTGGATATAATGGAAATTTTAATTTAGGTGGCGTTTCCCTTTAAGTCAGTACACAAAGTAATAGGTATTTCACTGCTAGAAAGACGGCCTTTTCATAAAACTGGGCTTTCTATGCAGGCACAAATACTTTTGATATTGGTGCTATATGCACAGAGAAAACAGAAAACAGGCTGTGGCATTTGTTCTTACTTAAAGGGATAGTGCACCCAAAAATGAAAATTTAGCCATTATCTACTCACCCAACAGAGTTCAAATGACGTTTTTCCAAACAACTTTTTATGTCGGGGCTTCAGGACACTTGGATCACTACGGATGAGCAGTATGGAGATATTTTGTGGTTTCAATTATGTGTTTTTGGCTGTTTGAATCTGGGGCGCCGTCAGCCTCCATTAGGTGGAGTTGTGTTGCTACCCACTCTCCCCTTGGATCTCCGCAAGTGATGTGAGGACTCTAAAACTTCACCTGAGCCTCCATTGTCATATAGGTGAGTAGATAATGGCTGAATTTTCATTTTTGGGTGCACTATCCCTTTAAGAAGTAGGAAGCCTACAAATACCAGAAAGCACTACACTGCACCAGACCAATAAACACTCCCACTCGGAGATGATGTAATGCGAGCTTGGCTGTTTTGACACAGGAAACGAAATGGTGGCCAGCTGTTAACAAACAATCTGGAATTACAGTTAAAAAGCAAGCTGAAAAATGTTTCTGAAAACATTAGAGATGAGAAATAACGTAGTAAAACAATATTGGTTCAAATTTGATCAGCGTTGTCTAATTTTACCATTTGATCTCAGTTTTTTCAGCCTCGGTTTGTACAATACAGAAAACAGTATGGCGGCCACTTCCAGTTCACAAACGGTCGTACTACAGTGAAACAGTGCACTAAAATATGTTAGGGAAGATATATGAGGTGAGAAATAGGCAATATAGTAACAGAATCTTGTTTATATTCAATCAGCACTGCCTAGTTTTACTATTTCATCGGAGTTTGGTCTGAGTTTGAGAGAGAGGTTCTCTTTTCCACTTCTATACTCTTTGTATCTGTGGTGGCGGGCACACAAAAATGTGGTAGTACAATCTGTAGTCTGGGCAACAGCCCTAGAGACAGTGGACCAGTTTGAGCTGGTAGATGAGCAGGAAGATTTGGGAGCTGGTGAGATGGAGGGAAGTTTACCACAGTTCATTTACACATAGTACTACCCACGCTGTTATGATCCAGAGCTGGCTGAAAATCTGCAAAGTATCTATTTAAGTGCATATCTATAATTTGACTAATAACCTACAACCACAAAAGTTGCATATTTAAAAGGAAACATACAAATAAAGAGTTTTTAATACTAAACCAGAAATATTACAGAAACCACAACCTGTAATACAGAAATCAAGTTACTTTCTTCCTGCTGTATTTCTTCTCAAGTGCTTTGGAACAATCTTCTTGGCACTGATATATGTTTTAGGCTCCAACAGACCTTCCATAAAATCTATCTGAGAGTCTTTTGGTCACTTTAGCAAAGGTGAGCAGAGGATGAATGTGGGATACCCAAGCAGTTACCAGATGCCTCATCTCAGACTTTACTGCATAAATCCCCCCACATCTGGCAGAGAAATCAAGAGACGCTGCTCATTTCCAGCTGCCATACACCTTTTATGCAGCAGAAGATGTGCATCGCTGATCCCTCTGAATAAATATATATCCTTGCACTTTTTGGACCTAAGGGCTTGGAACGTATATGCTCCTCCAGTGGGACTGGATTCCAGAGCCATATGCTGTGGCCAAGAACAATACTGTAAACCAGGGAAATGTTTAGACACTGATGTCTCCACGGGCTACCGCCTCTCCCTTTCTCCCCTGCTACTGACCCTCATGCTGGGTACATCCATCAGAAAAAGCAGCACAAGGCTTTTGTCTATATTATGCTAAATGTTTCCATGTTCTACATTAACCATGAGACACAGGTAGTGTAAAATTTCCAAGAAGGGCTTCCAAGATGGCAAGGAAACACACTGAGCTAAACATTATGGTACTACTTTCCATCCAGAAGAGGCAACCACCTTCCACTAAAAACACTGTCTCTCATCTCGGAAGAATGCAGCCCCATGCACCTAACAACGTAATAATATCTGACAGCATCAAGATGTTTTGTGGGTATCGTTCCAAATTTGAAAAAGCTGAAGAATTCAAATGTTAAATCTTATTAAAAAAAACCCTACAATAATTTACTTTCAGTGTCTCCATACTACACCCACACAGTGATGATGTCTGCAGAGCATATTTGAAAAGTTAAAATTCTACATGATGTCATAGCTGATGTCTGTGTGATGTATGACACGTCTGATATACGGCTGTGTCAGCACCTCGTTGTCTGAATGCTAAAAAAAAGTCTGAATTCCGAGGGTGATAAGTGTGCGTTGGCATGTATGAGGGTAACAGCCGAATGCTACCAAACCACCAAGCGTGATCTGAGGCAGCGATGATGCCAGGCACTGGTGTGAGGCAAACCTATCCATTTCAATGGCATGTGAAATGAGCCACAAACACACACAGTCCAGGGAAATTCATAAATGTAGCTTGCAATAGTAAATGCAAACCAGATTGAGCCCTAATAACACATTGTAACTGCTTTGAGTTTACTGGAAAATTCAACCAAAGTGCAGTGAAATCATTTAAACTTATTGACACTGGGGACAGTGCTTGTGTTTACGTAGCCCTGTGTAACTCATTATAATACATTACTGAAAAAAAGTTAATAGTACTGTGACAAATCAATATGGAGTCATGTTTAACAATGATGAGGACTTTTCTTTTATCTTACTAAATAATCACAGAGGCAATAAACAGACACTTTGGGGTGGAAGTAATGAATTACATTTACTTGTGAATGTAACAAAGTCATTTTGTGTCCATTCTTGAGTATATTTTTCATTAATTTTACTTAAGTATTCTTTTTTACTTCAAGTCAAAACAATTTTATTCATATGGCCCAACATCACATATTAAAAACGTGCCTAAAGGGACTTTAAGTTCAAGTACTGTACCATGCTATATTTCAAGTCGCATCCATTACAGAGTAAGAGCAAAGTCACATGAGTCAGTCATGATAAACTGAGAGAGACTGGAATAGAAGACAGAAGATGAATCAGCAGCTGCATCAGAGAAGAAGCTGCTAGTGTGTTTGCAGCTGCAGAAGGGCAGGGGTCCACAAAGCTTCATGTCTAGAGAGGTGACACTCTGCATTCAGCAGACACTCTGGAAAATATTCATGTTTTATATGTTAACACCCACTAGTAGTGTCTAAGGCAGAGTCCTGTACCAGGTAGGGTACCTGCAGTTACCTGCCACATAACCTGCAAAAAAATTGTTTAACAGGTAAAAAATGTACAGGTATGTGCAAGGGTAAAATTGATCTAAATGCAGGCAGGCAGTGGGTGAAAACAAAAATGTGTTTGCATTTTCTGGAGACATAAAAAAAATGATTGTGTGGTATTTTTAACATTTAAATCAGCTCATATTATCAAGCCTAATAAGCCGCCAGGATTTTCTTAAACTAGCATCAAGCGCAGCCAGTAAGAGGTTTCTGCCATGCTTGATTATGATTTGAATTCATATTACATGATCTAATTCCACAGTAAAGTAGTGCAAATAAAGCCCTTTAAAGTGGAAGCCTGTGTAGCCTGTGTGTTTCATGACGAGTCGGGTCATGGAACTTATAATCATCGGTCGGTTCTGGTACTGATGTTTGTGGGTGTGGGTGTGGGTGGGTGGTTTGCAAAACTGGACCCGTGCAGGACTCTGGTGTAATGAAGTGCAAGGGATGCAGTCACTCCTGGGCCAGGCCTAGCAGTTTGTGAACTGTACAAAAAAATGCATAAAAATGCAACAAAAAAAGATAAAGGATGACGTCAATATGGGTTATGGTTACCGTCACCGCGCCTCATGATAGGGAAACAAAGAAAGTCACATCTTCCTAAATTTATCACGACATTAATGCACCACCTGGCGAGCAAGCTAAGTGACCCTAATCAAACACACCCACAATATTCTGTGACCAACTGGTGCATGCTGGGTCTAGCTTAATGCTCATGGTGGATCATCCAGCAGGGACTTCTACGTTCACTAAGGAATTTAGTGAGTTGTGAATGATCTCTCGACTGTTTTTGATCATCCCCGTTGTGACTACACTCATTCTACTTAATATGCCTGAAAACTATTTGAGAAGTCCAGCGGGACAAGAGAGGTTGAGTGGACTGATAATATTATGCACCGGAAATGAAAATGAAAATGAAATGAATAAAATGAAAATTAACCCCGTATAGATTTGGAGGATTTTTTTAGAGCACAAGGCTCTCAGAATGCTGCTCAGACAGGTGAGTAAGACATCAAACTCATTAACAGTATATATGAGACACATATATACACATACATACATACATATATATATATATATATATATATATATATGATCACAACAGAGAAAGTCCAAGGTAAACTGCATAATCACTCAGCATTGACTGAAGCTAAGGTTTATGCCAGGTCTCATTTTGGCATAGTAAGGCTACCTGTCAAGGACATTGCTGAGAAGAACACAGGGGTGTGCTTACAGAGTGGTCATAAAACAGCCTGAGCCAGGCTAGTAAAAAGCACAGGTTGGAAGACTAGGTGGGTGGAAATCAGAACGCCTCTCAGTCCTGGAAAAGTTCAGGAATGTGCTGAGCGACATTTCTGCACTCCAGGGAAACAGAACCCCGACAGTGTTCTGTTCATTAAGATTTTCCAGGCAGGTAGGCTGGTGTCGTCTGGGACACAGGGAACGTTAACAGAAATTATCAGCGTTCTTCAGGGCTTGCAAAATAGTCTCTGTTTGCCATTAGGATAATGATGATGATGACAGTGAAATGTAAAATTGAATGTTTTCACAGCTTCTAAATGTAATGTGATTTCTGCAGAGAGACAACTTACTTATTCTGCTTCTAGCCTCACTGAGTTTCTTTCCAATTCCTTTGGCCTCAGCTGACCTATTCAACAAAACGCAGGTGTTAATGGGCAATGGAAGCAAAAGAGACATTTAATAAACTGACTGTGGTAAACTAACAATGAGCATGCCATGTGCAATATCTTTTTCATGTTGAAGGCAAATAAGAATTTGAAAGTATTTGTAGTTAAGTACTGCATAAAACATTACCATATCTCTGTTGACATGTTACTCAAATCTCATAAATAGCCACACACTAGATAATGGTTGTAAATACATTTTTAAAACCTAGCAGCCTCTGCAGGTTGTAACAGTCCCAATGAAAATGAAACATAGCCAACTGTAAGTTTTCCTCAAAGGCCAATGTGCAGCACTTGCTTGGTTGGTCCTGTTTTGACAGCTATCAATGAATTTTTTGAAAACGCTCATAGAGTGCCCGCTTTGAATGCTGTCACTTGATTGAATGACTGTTATCAGGGGTTATTAGCCTCATAGATATGGATTAGAAGGGGCCTGCTAGACCCACTAGTAAGTGATGACCTCTAGTGGCTGTAGTAATTATGACTGGAGCAAAGGAGAAAGTCATCATAACATCTGGTAGGAAGTCAGGGAGATGTGTGGGTTAAACAATCACAGGACTTTCACTCAGGAGACCAAGGTTTGTGCCCCATGTGAAACCACAAGTCACAACCTCACGTCACGTCACGTCACGTCACGTCACGTCACGTCACGTCACGTCACATCACATCACGTCACATGTCATGTCACAGCACATGTCATGTCACTGGGAAGAGAGAGGCAAGTGAGACATGAGCGCTGTGTAAGCATCCTGTTATGCACTCCACACTGACTCTGTCTTCCATAAACATGCAGCTGTCTGTCAGCAGCAGCCTCATGGAGTCACTGATACATTTCATAAAATGAAAGCAAATCTTTTCCACGAGACGCGCGAGTGACAGACATCAAAAATGCTTCTAAAAATGTTTTCAGTGGGGATTGGCTGACAAATCACTTTACATAACAACTGTACTTTTTATAACCCAAACCATGATCTTTTTTCTTAATCTAACCATCTAGTATTGGCACCAAAACCAAAAGTGAAACCTAATGAAGCTGCTCCCAATGACATGTGATAACGTGCATTCAATGGGCTGATATCGGGTTTCTAAAGCCCCTTAAACCCACATCTCAGAGGCTGATAACCACTGATAACAGGCATTCAATCAAGTGATAACATTCACAGTGGGTGCAGAGAGCTAGCAAGTTATGCTTTAATTTTCAGTGTGGTTTCACTCGGGCATCTGAATGGAAAAAAAATCTGCTGTACAAAACCACATTTTTATTTAAGGTAGTTTTCTGAGGTACAGCAATGTTGGTGTCCTGTTAATAAAGAAGTTGTGTTGTTGCATGTACAGTATATACATGTGTAGCATTTATGTTTGTATGTGGTCTATAAGGGGTTTTGAAATGACCTGTTGTATGTTCCCTCTGTGATTTATGAGAAAATAGCATTGAATGAGAGCTAAGCATAAGTACCACATATGACACTGCTTACATTGCTCATACAAAGGACGGAAGTAGCTCAGTCCATAGAGACCAAGGGTTGGGAACCGGAGGGTCATCGGTTCAAGTCCCCGTTTGGACCAAATATGGAGCGTGGATTGGTAGCTGGAGAGGTGCCAGTTTGCCTCCTGGGCACTGCCAAGGTGCCCTTGAGCAAGCAACTGCTTGGGACACCTGTCCATGGGCAGCCCCTTTGCTCTGACATCTCTCTAAGTTTAATGCATGTATAGGTCCTGTTTGTGCGTGTGTGTATTTTGGGTCTGTGTGTATATGACAAGAGTGAAAAAAGTTGAATCAGCACTCTGGGATTAATAAAGTATATCTTCTTCTACTGCAGAACAAGGCTGCCAGAAATTGGGCAACATAAGCATGCAAATTTATCAAAACTGTCCAACAACTTGTCCTACTGGTCACTGACCTCTGTTTGAGTAGCTCCTTGTTGTCTTTAATGGTCACATGATCCTCATGGTCCCTTATGAAGATCTCAAAGGCCTCTTGCTTTCCCATAGACAGCTGTGGACCTGATACAAAAAGATCAAATATTAATAATCTAATTATACGAAGCTGCAGTTACTATCACTTGGTCCATGCTGAAAACATTTGCTAAACTTTAAAATCTAAACCCAAACCTATCCGAACTACTATCCTAACAAGACTGCATGCCTGTCATACTACTGAAACAAATCAGCTAACTAAGGGAAGATGTGTCGGGTCCTGAGCCCTGAGCTGTGCACATTCCCACACATCCACAGGTACTTGATTGCAATCTGGAAGCCAGATGCGAGCTCGAGCCCCACTGATACTTTTGACCTACCACCTATTACTACGTAATTACAAATCTAAATGTCTATTAGTCTGCCATTCACTGTTTTAAGAGAACATAAACACAAATACAAACAGCAACTCTGAGCATGCCAGCATTACATGGTGGATGCCCCCCACCTGACTTTGGCAACTTGCCACAAGTGAGGAATCTACATCATTTTGGACATAACATCCTGCTGATTGTTGATTTTTTTTTACAGGCTTGTAATATAATTTAATGAGCATTTTTCTTACAGTGCTATACATCTGCTTCAAATATTTCTACTACAGGAATAAACCAAAACACACTGATTATTTGCAAACATCAGATTTAATTGAAAATGACTATTTGCCAATGACTGAAGGGTCACATTGTGTGTAAAAGGGAAGGGGAAAAGAAGACATTATGCCAAATGTGTAAGGCAACACTGAGCTCCTCTGCTGTGGCAAGGTGGCTTCATAGGTAACATATTTTAAACAACATTTCATATCACTGAATATACTTTGAAAACGAGCACAGACCTTTTTTTTTTTTACAGCGAATATTTTGACATGCCACAGCAGAAGATGTGTAACCAATAACATTAGAGATGACTTTATCCATCAAGTGTCCCATTCCATTGAGTCAGGATGCTAATTACCAGGGTCTTAGAGGTAGCTCACCTACTGTAGATTGAAGGTAGTGGTTTTTAATGTTACTGATCATTATTATTATTTAAACCTGACAAGACAAGGTCTACTTACTCTATGGGGTATGGTGGCTGACAAGGCAAAAGAGCTACAATGGCCCAAAACATTTCCATAAGGAAAAACATGCTGCAGCTTCAGAAACTATACCAATTTAAAAAACACAAAAATCCAGGAAATTCAAGACAAATACAATGAAAACGTTCTGTAAATGATAAAATTGTGCAGCGGAAAGCCAAAACAAATACATTAACAGCAAATGCAGAAACAATGCAAAGTCAAAAACACCCAAAAATCGAATGCAACAGAAAATCACCATGTACCCCATCAACACAGGACTCCAGACCTCTAGGGGGAGCTCAAAGTGGAACATTTTGATTTTCGACCCCAGAGGGACCAGATGAGAGAGTGTGTTTGATATTAAGGTGGGAAGAAAAGTGGTCTAAAGAGGCGACATAAAAATGTAATGTTACCATGGATGTATAAAGAGACCTGGATACAGCTTTGAAGGTGGGACCCTGTTCAATGCCATGAGAGTTGCTCAGTGGCACATAAAGCTGAAATGGTTCAACTGCTGCAAATAAAAGTACCCACATGATCCAGGGATTATCGGCACTGCTTCCAAACTGTACGGCCCAAAGAGCAGGCACACGGGGGACTTCTGCTGGCTGAGCTGGCTACTTCCAGTTTAACGCTCCATTACCTTGAACGAAGATAAAATGAGTCAATTGTGCAGGTTTTGTAGACTTCCAAATGTTATTGAAGCGAATGGATTAAATTCCGATAGTGAAATAAGTATCCACTGATTTACAGATGTCTCTTTCACCATGTAAGTCAATAGGAACAAGTCTTTTTGGGCCACAGGACATCACTAATGGTGTAATTACACTCTTTGGCCAAGAGGAAAATTGACTTCAAAGTTGGCCTCAAGCTTCCTGGGGATATGAATGTTATGTATTCTTTTACAATTGGCTTTAGCCTTTTACAATATTATGAGAGGGCAACAGATTCATGTGGCTCTCCCTTTCGCTGTATTGACTAGATATGCAGCGTTTTTCTATTGCATCTGTTTTTTGTTTTGTTTTAATTACTCTGAATTGTTTCTGTATTTGCAGTGCGTTTGCTGTCCATGTATGTGTTTTGGCATTTGCAGCACATTTCCATTGTTTTCCGTTGCTTTCCGAGTGATGCACAAGTTGACCCAGTCACAGGTTGACCCATGGGTCAGGCAGTCTGGACAGTCCAGGTAAGCTTATTAGAAAATATTATGGGTTTTGGGCAGGCGGGTCATAAAGTCACAATGCAGCATTATGAGTAAGTTCTTACAGTTTACAGAAACAATAATCCAGCCATCTTCTCCTCCTCTCTCTGTTTCTCTCTCTGTCTCCCTCACACAACAAGCTCTTTACTCGGTCCTGCACTCATGGTTTCCTTTATCCAGTCATAATGCTCGGTAAAGACATTTCCCTCTGCAAATATGTAGGTCTAAAACCATGTCCTAACAGCAAGCAAGTCTAATGTCATATAAACAAACCACTGCACCTATCACCTGTGCGCTAATGTAAACAAACCACATGGGTTATCAGCTGTGCACTCGAGATCAGAGGCTTAAGATGTAACCACTTAAAAGATGAGTAATTGCTGTCTTTCTGTTGTTTGTACTTTTTAAAAGAGAAAACACACGTTTTATATTGTGATATTTACTGGAAATGACATACAATATAGCCAACAGCAAGTAGGCCATTACCAGAAACAGTTTGTGGGTTTGAAGTTTGGGTTTGGGGCATTGATTAATGCATATGTTTACGGGTCAGGCGGGGCGGGTTGGCTCTCGTAAACGGGCTGGATTGGTGCAGGTTTTAAAAAACCCCCGACCAAGGCATCACTAGTTGCCACTAAATCATACTGGCAGGTAAATATTAAAACTGTACCATAATAATCAGTCTGTGTGGTCGTTTGTCACTTTTCACATACTCAAAAACGTGAAGTTGCTTTGTGGTGATACACTGACTCTCAGAAGTTTGGTGGAGCATTCTCATTCCTCTGAAGAGAATCACCCAATCTATCAAAGCTCTTTCTCAACCTGACAAATCAAATTTACAGTAACAAGGTCTGTGTTTCCAACAAGCCAGCATTTCCCGGTACACTATGTAAGACAGAACTGGACAGTGCATGACCTAATCTTATAAAAGAACACAAACCAGCAAGATTTCCGAAAAAAAAACAAAAAAAAAAAACCTAAACCCAAAGCTTCACAATGATTTCCAGTTTCCATCCTTGTTTAAATGTGTGTATCTTTGTGACAAAGCTGTTCTACCCAAAGACATACACAAGACAGTAACTCATGTGAGATTAATTGTTGGACAGTCAGGAATTTTGTTTCTTTATTTTTGGAAAGTCCTGATTGAAACCAGCAGATATCTCACAGTCATACACTGTGTTGAAAGAGCCAACCTCAACAAATCAGTTGAGGGGGTTTCTTGAGGGAAATGCACTCCGTTCGACTCTTGTTAAAATAGAAAAGAAAAAAAAAGCAACATTCCAGGAATATCTAAGAGTGATATGACATCATATTATGTTGTACTAACATAATTTGTGGGGTAATGAGATCACATGGACCTTAGGCCAACTTTCCTAATTCTTCTTTTCCGTGCTTCGTGTGCTGACAAACCACAGAGGTTTTACAGGAGAGGAATGTGTTGTGACTATTGTTGCTGTTTCAACAAATTTTAGAAATAAAAATACCAGCAAAGTGAAGTATGACCAAACTGTTCCATGAATTTATGAAAAGAAAAATGTGTTGGAAGAGGCCAACTGTTTGTGGAGAAAAACGTGTGTGGTTAAAGGTGAAATGTGCAAGATATGTACAGAATTTTAGTTTAAAACATTCAAAAAATGAATTACCATAATCAATAGAGAGTGAAGAAGTAACAGTTTTGACTTTATGTTAAAGACGTCCCTGTGTTACTTTAAGATATCTACTGAAATGACATCACTGACCAGCTGGCCTCGGCCCCGTCTTGTCTCATAGCACTTATTCCTTGAGAGGTGCTACTGAGTCACTGTAGCGTCCAGTCTGCCCTCAGTCCAACGTAAGAAGACAAAGCAGTCTAACTGTCCGAGCTGAAGGTACAGCTCTCATTTAGTGGCACAGTAAACACAAGGGACTCCCCCAAAACAGAGTTTCACCAGAGGCGGTGCCTTACATCCTCCATCACACAGAGGGTTGTGTGCCTGATGTTCTTGTCAGCTCGCACTGGGTCGTTGGTAGTCTCGCCACTTTTTGGATAAGCTAGCAAAAACTGTTACCTAAAAAGCCGTTTATTAACCTAATCTTAGCCTTAACCACAAGATTAAACTACAGGAGACCTCCTGCCTAACTGTAATTTCAAACAGAGATGATTTTATTTTTTGTGATCACCAATTTATAAAAATACACTTAGAGTTTTGCTCCTTGTACTGCTGGCATGGCTGCAACCGCAACTAGACCTTCCTCAGATTTCCAAATGACTTTAACCTAACTGCTGATGAAGTCTCAAATTGACTATCATAACATTTTGCTGGAAAATATGTACAACTCAACAGCGCTTAAATATTTTGACATTTAGGACTAAATTATGTTGAACAACAAAAATCTTTGTATTCTGATATCAGTGGAGTATCTTGCATCAATAACTTGAATAATTCAGGAATTTTGTTATGCATTCTTACAAAGGTGCACATACGTTACCATATAAAGTATCAATGCACACTCAGAGCACGGGCTGAGACTGCATAGTCATGGAGCTGCAGCTGCTACAAGCGAAACGTGCACTGCTACATCCTGCAAAACTACACCCATCTGGATGAAACCCATTTTTTAAGGGAGTACTGTGAACAAAAAGAGGACTGAAGCTATTGGCAACCAAACCTTTTTTATCATTCAAAACACCCGCAGTATAAGTTGGACCAGCTCTTAGAATTTCACAAATTTGGTCGAATATTACTTATTTTTACCCTGCTGTTAGCTAGGAGTCGGCCCGGAGGTGAAAGGCTGGCCCCCATAACTTTGGAGCATGTGACTTGGCATTATCATAGACTGTACAAAATACCTTGAAATCACCCACTGGTGTGTGGACTCCCGTGTTGAAACCTCGAGTTTTCAAATGTTGCTCTCTTGTTTTTTAGAGCCAGAGGTGACCAAATTTGGACAAAAGGGTGGAGCTGCAGCTGCGCCTTAAATATGAGTAACTTTAAGCCTCAATAAAATGTAAACAGATGGGTTATATACCCCCCTACACACAGTTGTCATGAATGGGAAAATTAGCTATAGAGACTAAAAATATACATGTTGCTTGGGTATTATACATTGCACTTTTGATGCGAAAATAATATTTTTGGTACATTGTATGTACCACTACTGTGGCCTCCTGCAGGGGACAATAGTATTTGACTTACTGAGGTGTCCTTTTGTCTCAGGCTACTGCTTAGATCACAGAAACGTGTGGAGGGCCTGGTAGAACCATCAGCGTCTCATTACATGCAAGCAGGATTTACAGTAAGATCTAAATCTCCCTGTAAGTCTCAAGTCTCCTTTGACTTTCTATGGGCTTAATACAAGGCTTCACCAGCCTGAACTACAACAGGAACACCTTGTCCATCCATTAGAGAACTTTTTACACTATAAAAACAATCTTACTGCAGGAGCACAAGCAGAAGACACGGTTCATCTGAAGACAATAAATTAACCTCAGGAAAACTCACAGCGGCATCTCAGAGTAGTCTTGTTATGTGTGCTGACTGCTTCCGCAGAGACAGTGGTCATCAGGAAGAAAGAAAAATAAAATCCCTAATGTTCATGTTTTATTCTGTGCTGGCAAAGCTAAGAGCCAGTACAGAAGGATGCATTATGGAAAGAGGAGTCGATTATACGCCATTCAATCAGCATGAATGGTTTCCATGGAAAGGTCATCATCATTACATTTACAGATAATCTTCAGGGGACAGCAATTACCCTCACCGTAACCATACAGGCTGTTGGCTACAGCAGCGGCGCCCTCAGATTAAACCTAAATTAAAACATACATAAACATTCAGTGACCCATCGAGCATGAGGAAAGGATAAGTGTAGGGCATTTGTTTTGAATTAGGACCAAGTAAAGAACAATGATCTAATGTGCATATAGTTTGGTTATGAGTCTCCAAGTGGGTCATGGAAAATAGGCGCTCCAGATGTGGAGCACAAGATATATAACAGTGCACTGTATGAAACAACTGTGTGTTTCTAATATTTGCACATTTTGCATATTTAAGAGGAATTCAATATGAAACAATGTAATGGCCTCTTGCAAAAGCTTTTGACACTGTAGTATTAACTGGTGCTTTAAAAAAAAAATCCTTGACACCAGGTGTGCTCCAGGACTCCACACTGTAAAAGTCAGATATATTTAAGTGTGAGAAGTGTCTTCTCTGATCCTCCTGGAACTGCTCAGTGTGTTCTTAAAGCCTTTGCTTCCCAAAGTGCAGAGCCTCTCTGGACAGCATCAAGCTTTCACTGCTAATCAACAGCTGATGGAGTGTGTTCTCCCACATCGCTGGTTGCAAACAGAGCAGAAAGGGACAGAAAGTGTGAGAAAAGTGGGTGAACATTCCAGACTGGACATGTAACTGCTAGCAAGGGACTGCTTGATCTGGGAATATTTGAGGGGTTAGCAACTTTTCCACAACAGACTGGACGATGAGATACAAAGCTGTTGGCAAAAGTACGTGATTAAGTCACTGTACAGTCTGTGTGCAAAGACCTTTACATACTGCAGGCCTTTTTATTTCTTCAAATTGTTTTTGTTACAAGTACTTTCACACAAAACGAAAATGTTACACTGGGAAAAATCGCTGTAATTTTTTTTCATCAAAACGAGGTCAATTTTGTGAGCTTTCGTACTGCAAATAAAGGCATCAGCCAATCATGTTGCGTGAAACGGATGTCACAGCAGTGTCACGACGATGGCAGACCTGTTGCATCTCCACTGGTATGAATAGTTTTGATGTGAAATATTCACAGGTTAGTATGCCTCTTAAATCTGTCCAGGGGATTGTGAGGATGATTTGGGAACAGAAATATTTTAACTTCTCCAGACAAAGTTCTTGAAAAAACAGAATACATAATTAATGTATGAGGGAAGTGACGATACAACTCTAAACAGTACATTAGCTTCACTAGACCAAGTCTCATTTATCAAAGGTAAAATCTGAGTTGAGCCCGACATGTGATCATTGCAAGCTGGCACCTGCTACATTAATTCATATGCTGTGGGATTGACCAAAACTTCATTTGATTCCCACTAACACCCAAACTAATGGCAAAGTGACACTAAGTGATTTTAAGCAGACATAACAGCCACTGATTTGAAAGATCCCCTGTGAAAATTATGAAACTTAAGTGTTGATATCTATAATAGGACATCTACTAGAATCATATGTGCTGTAGCTGAACCCACTGTCCATGTTGTTAGCACTTCATAAATGAAAGTGCGATAGTAAATTCTCGTTAAAAGTAAGGCGTAGGAGTAGGTGATCACACAGAAATGTTTGAGGGCTGGGGCGTCGGTGGCTTAGTGGTAGAGCAGGCGCTCCATGTACAAGGCTGTTGCCACAGCAGCCTGAGTTCGACTCCAGCCTGTGGCCCTTTGCTGCATGTCACTCCCTCTCTCTCTCCCCCTTTCACGCTTGACTGCCCTATCAAATAAAGGCTAAAAATGCCCTTAAAAATATCTTTAAAAAAAAAAAAGAAATGTTTGAGGGCTACACAAACAAAGTCTAGGGATCATCATGTACACTTAGCAGTTANCTTTGCTGCATGTCACTCCCTCTCTCTCTCTCTCCCCCTTTCACGCTTGACTGCCCTATCAAATAAAGGCTAAAAATATCTTTAAAAAAAAAAAAGAAATGTTTGAGGGCTACACAAACAAAGTCTAGGGATCATCATGTACACTTAGCAGTTACCGTTCCTACAGTATGTCAAAATCATCTAGGGGCCTATTTCCACAAAGTCAACAGTTTTCTTTTATTTGTAGGCTATGAAATGCAATAAGCTATCACTAAATATGGGAGGAAACAGCCGTGAAAATGTCATTTTGAGGGCGGTACTGCTGACTTTTTGTGTGTCCTAGCCAAAAGTAACTTTTATTCAGGAACTCAAGAATTATGATGACAGCCTAGATGATTCTTCACAATGACTTGTGTTTGTGAGTCCGACAGAAACAACCCGTATCCTCTCGTATTTGATCACCAAACAGCTGGATTATTTACATGTCATATTTCAATGTTTGGATTTAGTTTAACTCTTTTGTGGATTGCATTCAGCAAATCAGACCAACTCAAATACTGTAGGTCATGTAGGTGTTTATGGTTCTTGTCATGTGGACCATTAGACACTGTAAAAACGTGAGCATTAAATTTGCAGTAAACATAAAGCATACTATTCTTTTAAGATCATATACTGCAATATATAAAACCCATCCCAATCGCCAACAGAAAGTAACACTGTGGGGTTAGGTTTAGGCACAAAAACCACTTGGTTATGTTTGGAATAGATCACGTTTTGGCCCCCCCTAACCCAGTTTTTGGGGGCACAATCCCTGCAGCAAACACAACCTGTCAGTAAAAACCGCTATTTGTGCCTCTATCCCAGCCGGAAAAGCAGCGATGTCTCAGTGAAAAATGACCACCTTTGTGGCACTAATCCAGCAGGACAGACAGTGACATCTCAGTAAAAAACAACTGCTTTTTGTTGCATTATCCTCGTCTGAAAAACAGCAACAGGTCGCTACAAAACACCCACGTTTGGTGCCTAAAAAGCTGCTGTAAACACAGCAATGACACTCTTAATCACAACCAGTGTTGTTTGTTGGTCTCGAACAGTGGTCTGCAGCTTGGTCGGCATCTTGCCTGGGTGTTACGCTATTCACCATCTCCCCCTCCTTCAGATGACAAAGTCAGTTCATATACTATGCCACTTTAGAAACACTGATATGATATGAAATCTGCAAATGTAATGTATTTGTGGTTTGCAGAAATGTACAATGTCAACATTTTCTTCTGGCGACTGGGCTGATAAAACACAAACAGACAGCATTATAAAATAGTCATCATTGTCTAAGTATGTGGTTGTAAAGCAGCAGATGCCACTCAGTCAAAGGTCAACCAAATGGAAGCCGAACCCGTAGAGGTCATCACGACCCATAAAATCGGAAAGAGAGAAAGAAAGAGAACTTGCGGGGGCAGGTGAAAACAAATCGTCTGGTGAGATGACCCAAATGATCATGCTCGCTCCCTATTTGATAACAAACCATTGGGAGAGACTAACACATATGGCACATCATTTATCAGTGGTTTTATAGACCACAGCTTTATGGCCATCCATCACAGTGCTCCTCATTGTCCATTCGATGAATGACTGATTCGCTTACTAATTCTCACTGGACCGAGTTCAAACATGTGTTTGTTTTTTAATAGGCTCTTCTTTCAGAGACCCTGTTTGCAATTACCTCTCTGCTGGCCTTATTACCGCACTGGGCACCATTACACAAAAATGTCGAAAAGGATGAGGGAGCTGTGGTTAGCACAGACAGGAGCGCGGCCTCAGTGTGATGAGTTGCTGGCTCATACTCCTGTGCCCGATGGCTATGACCGAGCTCGTTATAAGGGCTCAGGTTTATCATCACACTTAAGGCTCCACTTAACCAAAATTAAACAGGAAAAGCCAAATAAATGCTGCCGCTGGTTAGGGAGTATATTCCAAAGCTTGATTGGCTTGACTGTCAGCAGAGTCCACATTCCTGTTACATTTAGACCAAGTTCATGTCTAAGAAAGTTACAAGAAGACTGACAATCCAAGAGAGGTTGCAGTCTGAAGCCTCTGCTACTAACTCTGCCATCTCTGAGACTTTATTGTACTTTCATTAAAGTCTAGACCCTCTGAAGAGACGTGCCATGGCAAAACTACATGGGGATAAGCTAATCAACTGCAACATTGTGATAACACTCAATTCAAGACCACATGTGAAAGTAATCTGTCAGTTACTGAGTCTGGAACTGAGAAAACCATTTAATTAGATCATATTTGCAAAATATTTGTATATATGCACCAAAAAACACCCATTTTAAATATCCTCTGGCATATTTGGTTATATGAGATACAGTATATAAGCATATGTATCCTTGTATTAGATGTTTTCTCAAATGAAGTGGATCCAGATATGTTATCCCAGTCAGGTCTGAGTAGTGTCTCTTGTGTTTACATTACAGCATTCTTGACCCTCTGGTCTCTGCTTCAGGTTCCAGTAAGTATTATAGGTTTAAACTCATCAGTAGCAAATTACAGGTTCAATATTCTGTACTGTCCAATGTTGAACTGCCGACACGATTACACTAAGACACTTGAATGACCTCTGAAAGGAAACTCCCGATACATCATGCAATCCCACTGATGACACTGTTTAGAAATAAGACAATGTTGGGAGCTGTGGGATGTCAGTCTCTTCGCTGTGCAGTGAAATCCAGAAATCAAGGATTTGTCATGCCCCACAGGCACACTGAAAATCACTATGACCGCATTTCAATTGAGAAAGATTATGTGTCTGTACTCTTAGTGCCTGATTTATAACAAAGTCCTTACTTCTTCCAGGTCAGACAAACTGTCATGTTCAATGGAATAAACATCTGGAAAAAGTGTTTAATTTATACCAGTGCTTTACTAGTTCCCATTGGATACTTTTGACCAATCTTACTATTTAGTAGCAGTGAGCAGCAACAGTGCAGCGCTAAGGACCAACTCCATTTCTGAGGAGTATCACCTTATACCTAAAATGCATATGAGAACACGGACAGTGCATGCTCCTCACAGAAAGGCCACAGTTGGACCTGGTAGAACCTTTTTGCTGTGAGATGACAATAAAAACCACTGAGATACCAAGCTGCTTGAACGGTGCAATTATAAAGATCTGGTTCACCCAATACAAACAACAATAAAAACAACAAACAAAAGTGTGAATTAAAGACATTATATAACCACGCAGATTGTTATTAACCACAGTTCTGATACCACCCTGATAAAATAAAAGTGGGCGTGATGTTTTTCGCAGAGCTTGCAGCAGGCAAAAAGACATTTCAAAGATTCAACAGCAACGTTTTTTTCCAGAGACAATGTCCCTGCTAGCTCACATTGCTGTGGACAGCTTTTATTGGAACTGGGGTGGAAGCGAAGTCTGATACCTCAAAACCCTATCTGCATGGCTAGATAGACCCCATTTTGTATTGCAAAGAGAGTTACACCATATTCCTATCACGCCACATCTGGAGGCTGTAAAACCATCTTAAATCTTTGAATTTCAAAATGTTTGTGCACAAAAAACAAAATAAAATGAAAAACTAAAGTTTCTTCAAGTACCTCTTTTCATGTACTGTATAGCTCGTCCCTCATGATCAGCTGAGATGGTGTCTGTGTTTCCTTCCCTTAGTGATGGCGTTGTTGACAACCTCGAGGCACTCCGGGAGGCCAGGCTATGTCCGTTGGTGATGTCAGCCAGCTGAGCAGCAGCATCCTGGGCCCTTTTCTTCTCCTTCTTCAACATCCTAACAAGGACACCTGTAGGCACTAAGTTAAGGACTCTACTCGTCTTTCCTTTGGACAAAGTACTGGATGGAAAAAGAGATTGTTCACTCAATTGCACATGAATATCAAAGCACCTGTTTCAACTGATGTTCAGTGCTTAAAATGTCACAACTTAAAGGTGCTGTATGTAAGAATGTGGCCAAAACGGTTACTGCACTCAAATTCAAAATACTGCCG
>NC_065519.1:34796159-34994746 GCF_006386435.1 Epinephelus moara
GTGACTGGTAGACGGCGGTGGGTGGCGCAACAGGCCAAAACACAAATTCAAACATAAACATGATTTGCGGACCGTAAAATATTTTTTTAAATGCGAATATTTTGGCTGTACTATTGTTGTTGGTGAGATCAGTATGTTATATGAACATTATTCCTTAGGAGACATATTAGGATGATTTTATGACTATTTGCTTTAGATTTCTTACATATAGCTCCTTTAACTTGACAACAACACTGGAGACCCCTTTCAGGTTATAGGGACAAGCAAGGTTCTTTCAAATATTCAAAACAGTTAATTTCGGACTGAACTGTCATGAAAGTTAGCCCCAAGGTGACAATATAAAGGAGAAGGAAAGCTTCCACTGTGATTTCTTAAAGGAATTCTACATCTCCACAGTGACCATCTGTACCAGTATATCAGTAGTATCAGATGTATATCAATGCTCATCCTATTATTGTATTGTATGACTTTGGTTTAACCGAATTAACCCTTTAAAACACCAAAGTCACACTATGACACAAATAGACTGACTGATCAAGCCAGCAGCTCCTGTGTTCAGCGAGGTTAAATTTCTGTTTTTATGAGTGAAGTCTGGCTTTGAACAGAGCATAGATAAGTTTCACTTATAGTTTAATTTCCAATAGGAAAGGGCTGTCTGTTGGGGGAGTACTGAGCATACAACTTGATAACTTAGTTTATACTGCATCGGCTGTGTGAGAGTTAGCAACTGGATGTTTTGTCACAGTTTAGCTGTTGTTAAACGTGTTTGCCCGTGACTTCTAAAATTGAGAATTTTTTGGATTCTTCGTTCACTGGAAGCATACCAGAAAAAAAAGTTTACTTAACAAATTCAAGGTAACAGAGAGATGAGCAATAGATACACAAATGGTCATTTGGAGGGTGAAGTATTCTTTTGAAGGCAGCAGGCATCATTGTGGGCTTTTAATAATGACAGAGTGCAGACACGTGCACAGCGTCTGACCTTACGGGCTCGGGAAGATGCCATGGTCTGGGATGAATCAGTGGAGAGAAGAGGAGCCAGAGAGGCTGCAGATACTCTACCAAGATTCCACAAAATCTTCTCTCACTGATGATGTTGTATGTATGTGTTTGTCTACTTGAATCCAAGTGTAGCTGTGTCTGTTCATCTGGGTGCACCTGTGTGAGTGTGACAGAGTAATTGAGCGTCTACATGAGGAGGCTGAAAGGCAAGAACTGCCTCTTAGATCCCTCCACATTTTTATTGCCATGACACGTTTCACTGCTCCATGTGCAATGTCTCTATGCATGAGGACAATTTACTATAATCATTTCCTCCGTTCCATGTACTGTACTTTGCTTCCAACTCTACAGCACTATTCTGTATTTGATCAACTGCCTTCTGCTAAAACTGCTTTCAGCTGGCCTCACATCTTTTTCAATAATAAAGCATACAGCAGAGCACAGATACGTTCAGCACTTTCAAATCCAATTATCAAATTGACGCCTGGTTGCTGTGCTTCATGACATGAAGAGTGGCTCCTACTGTATTACAGGAGCATGGATGAATTACTGAACAAACTTACTGGGCACAGGCCCAGGGCCCCAAAGTGTCAGGGCCTGGCCTTCAACTGCCAAATGTCACACAGCTGAAGAGAGACACAGAGACTCACAATGACTACAAAGGGGCAAAACAACCACAAAGAGACACAAAATTACTATAAAAGGCTAAAAACACAATAAAGAGATGCAAAGCCACCACAAAGACATTCAAAATGGCTACAAAGAGATGCAAAGCAATTACAAAGAGACATGAAATGACCACAAAGACACACAAGACAACTCCAAAGAGATTAAAAATAAATTTATCAGAGATGCAAAGCAACTGCAAAGAGACTCAAAATGGCTACAAATAGATGCAAAGCATGTAGAAAGAGACTCCAAATGACAACAAAGAAACACAAAATAAATGCAAAGAGAAACAGAATGACTACAAAGAGATGCAAAGCAACTACAAAGAGACACAAAATGGCTACAAAGACACACAATGAATACAGAGAGATACAAAACAACAACAGATAGATACAAAGCAACTACAAAGAGACACACAATGACTACAAAGAGATACACAATGACTACAAAGAGACACAAAACAACTACAAAGAGACAGAAAATAACTAAAAAATAAACACAATATGACCACAGGGACACAAAACAACTGCAAAGACACCAAAACACCACAAAGAGACACACTGACAACAAAGAGATGCAAAGCAACTACACAGAGACACATAATGACTACAAAGCAACACAGAATCACAGAGAGATGTATAATGACTATAAAGAGATAATAATAAAAAAATACTAAACAACTCGAGTCAGTATGTCTTACTCCTATGTAGAAGAAGTGGTGGGGCCTTCTGCATGTCTGTGCCCAGGGACTTATTGTCTCATAATTCACCAATGTTTCCTCTACTGGTGAGGAAGGAGAAGACGGTGCTAGCAGAGGCATTTTCTTTGCAATAAAGACT
Organism: Epinephelus moara; assembly: GCF_006386435.1. Taxonomy (NCBI): domain Eukaryota; kingdom Metazoa; phylum Chordata; class Actinopteri; order Perciformes; family Serranidae; genus Epinephelus; species Epinephelus moara. The sequence continues at coordinate 34,798,670 of NC_065519.1, forward strand.
GCCGATGGAGGGGAAATTGTAATTGTGTGAACTAGAATTGCATGGGGAAACTATATAAGGGAAAAACATGATCAAGCCATTTTACATAAAGTTGCCAAGATTGCTTTTAAGACATCAACAGAAAGCAAGAAATCAAAGCTCATGTTAGCAGGTGAAGGGGCAAAAGCTTTGCTTAAGTTATTCTATGAGAAGTACGCTTGTGAAAAAATCCAGCTGAACATTCAGTTTGATCTTTCTTTACATTACCTACATGAATAAAACATTATAGTCTCGTAAAATATTCATTCAGCTCCTCCTGTGTGCCTGTTTTTCCATTATAAATGGAAGTGTGTTTGATGGCCTAATCACAACCCATAATTTACAGACAACACATTAGTCTGTTCTCCAAGCATGGTCCTATCATGAGATTAGCAGACATCTACTTGTGGCCAGACTGTGGTGGTCAGCAGATAATTTGGGATGTTCAAAGAAAAAAAAAGTCAGAATGTCATTATTTTGGATGATGAATGGACGTAGTTTTGAAGGAGCTGGAGACGTTAATTTATATTCCTGTCAGCCAATACAAAGGGGATGTCAGTGGGAACAATAACATGAGGGAACCAAGTCTCCAATTACAGTTTCCAATGAAACCAACCATGCACTCTTCTCAAAACTGCCAAAATCTAAACTCGACACAATTCCAAATGACCTATAGAAGCCAAGTTTTACAGAGAAATATGGCTGTTTCTGCGGGTCCTATGTCATTGTTTCATGCAAGTCATTACTTCAGACTGTTGTTCACCAGGTTTTTCCATTATTGAGATCCCTGGCATCTGATATCTTCATTTATGCTGAACACCATCATAGACTTCTAGTATAGGATGAAAATTTCTCTTGGGGGTTGCACGTCAGATCTGTGGGCTGCTTCACATGCCATGCACTCAAAATGTGGTCGGGCTCAGCTCATGATGTGCATTCCATCTCTCCTTCTCATCTTTCTTGTCACTCTCTATTATACTGTCCAATAAAGCAGACATCACAGGAAATAAAGAAATGCCTTTAAAATTACCACAGTTAGAAAAGGTGCAGTGCCAATCTCAGTGGTGCCACAAATTGCTCCAATTTCAATGTACCATACAATACAAGTATGCAAAATCTTTTAAGATGCTAGATTATAATTACAGTATTAGAGGACGGTTTGAGCATCGTGGGTGTCTCGAAAACAAATACTATTGGAGTGAAGCTACTAATAGCAAATCCACTCACTGTTCAGTTAGTATCTAGTTAAACAGAACCAGCACCTTTCAGCCAAGAGAAGGCCTATGTGGCCTCATTACAGAAAAATATCCTAACTGCTTGTTCAGTAGCCCAGAATGGACAAATCAGAACACTTGCTCTAGATAGGGCCATTTGCTTTTTTGCGTCGGCCACCGAAGTTCTCCCAAAAGTTTGGCACACAGTAGATGTTTTAGATCTGCAACCTCAACACTAAATGCCACTAAATCCTACACACTGTGCCTTTAACTTAAGTTTCAAAGTTTGGAAAAAATATATTTTCCTAGTACAGAAGCAGTTCCTAAACTTGTGGCTGCGTCCTGTCCTATCTCAGACCTTGTATTTTTTCTCAACTTAAGAAATCTTAATTATAACTGTAAATTTGATTCTTGCTAGGAAAGTTACTCTTGGCATGGTCACTCCCCGAAGCTTGCATAAACGGAGCCTGGGTTTGTTGAAGGTGGCAGTGCTGTTTGGATGGGAAAGCCATGTGATAATATAGGTAAGGTAAAGGAGGTTGTGGGCTCAGTGCAGGGAGCAGTAAGACCTGGCATTAGGGGAGTGTCTCTGGGATGCCAGAGATCACTGTCTAGCCTCCTGGAGGTGTCGTGGGACCAACTAGACGAAACACTGGTGAAAGGTGGTTCACACCTGATGACGTGTTAGTTATCACTACTCACTGGTCTGTATAGTTGAGCCTTGCCATAATAGATTATCATAGGGCTTAGGAGGTTATTCACTGAGCGCTGATCCTTTCTCTAGAGCACAAATGTCTTGTGCTTATTTAAACTTCAGTCTGCACTTGTGCCGTCATGCCTTTATCTACATTTAGAATGAATCAGTAGGCTACTCAAGATGGACAAGCCATAATATCAACAGCTCTCACTTGTCACTGGCTAGCTTGCTTGCTGTCATGGACCACAAAAGGCATGAGTTCAGTTTTAGCTATCAGGAGTCGGAGGCACTAATCGTGTCAGTGGAGGAAAGGGAAACCCCACTTTTTAAGGACTCTTAGTTGATTTTTTTTAGTGTCACCAAACAGTTTAAATAGCCTTTCAATCATTATATTCAGGTGTTGGAAGTTATTCCCATTTTTACTGCCATGCCTTACAGACTTAACAGTGCTGTCATTATAAACTGATAGAAGATTTTTTAGACTTAGGGAGTTCTCCGTAACAAGACCCCTGTTCCCTCCTCAGGTTTTGCCTCAAGCCAACTGAGGATATTGGCCTATGACAAAGTGTTGGTCTGATCATCTGTCACTTTTATTTGTGCAACACCTTTGCTCAGAGCAATAAATCTTGACAAATGTTCTACTGCAAATTTGTACTTTGGGGTTGTAATGCCCAATTCAGACATTACATTATTAATTAAGATAAGGTTAATTTTAATTTTGCCATACTGTATATCTGCATTGCAAATACTGTCCCTCTGCTTTTTTTTTTTTTTTTTTTTAAACTACAGTATAATGAAGCACATATTACAAATCTGTGCTGTGCCAATAAAAATGCTTATGCTTTTTATGAGGGGATTTATGAAGTGACTGTTTCTTTGCATATTTAAAGATGCACAATACATGATAAAGCTTTAAATAATAACTGCACCTAATTGCTAAGGAGCTTAAAAAATACCTGTGCTGACACTGAAAGTGACCAACACCACACCAGGGAACATAAAATAATACTAAGACATACAGTCCTCAACTCCAGCACTTCATTAGGCTGAGCTTGTCAACATGCACATTTTAAACAGACCCTGGCAAGGAAATGAGACCCATAATCAGTGACCTCTGGTGAGCATAAGCATGGTGATTATAGAGCCAAAACAAAGAATGTAACAGAATGCATGAACTGAATAGAAATTGAGGGATGAGTAGTCAACGAGGCCCCAAAACAACTGCTTTTGTAAACGTTGTCAAATTTATATGCTCTGGTGGCCTGACTAATGCCAGTCATTCATAAGACACATAATATGTGCCAATGCTAATATCAACTGCTGTGTCAACAGAACTATTCTATCTTTTATATAAAAGATTTAGTTATAATCGGTTTAATCCAAGACCAGGCAAACATTTCCAAACTGCAAAAAGAGCGATTTAAGTAATTTCTTTTAATCAGTGCTTATTTGCATATATGCTAATGGAGTATGCAGCTGGCAGCAAACCTGAGGCCTTGGCTGCATCTATGCTTGACCACTTAAAATTCTGGAAATTGCTTTTTGGATACAGAGTTCTCACAAAACCCACGTGGATGAGCTACACAGCTGACTCACAAAGTCACAATCAAGTGACAGAACCCAGCAAACAATAAATCCCTCCCAATTCATATTCATGAACACTATAACAGGACCAGTAATGATGATTACATATCAAGTCTGATGAGCCGCTGTTTCATCAGACCCAGCAAAAACATTCAAATTATGAGGTCCGAACAAGGTTAAAGGCATCAACCTGTCGAAATGTCAGGAAGCATTAGAAAAGTGGTTAAATATACTGAATGTTTTCTCCGCACTAAAACACAACTAAAGCAAAGTAAAGTTATGTCTGCTATCCTTATTGTCCCCACAGCCTTTCCTGACCAGTAAAGCAGAAAATGTCAGCCTGCTCGTGGCACTGAATGAAAAGTCAAGGGATTGCCAAAGCAATTAAGGTGCATTGTCTATGGATGACAGATTTTGTGCCAGTCCATCAGGTAGATTTCACTGTGGCTAAAAATAAGGAGCTTAATATCTTATATGCCACTACATTAACTACTACAGCCAGGAGCCAGAGATTTTTTTCAGTATAGGAGTCTTTGAGCAATAAATTGTATACCATTATTTTGATTGATTGTGATTTGGAGCATTCATGTCTTGATATAAGAAATCATACTGAACAATGACCAGAGTTGTTAAGGGACTCCAGGAAACCTTAGCCAATGCAGTAAACACACTGTGAGATAACCTCTGTGCCTTCTCACTGTTGCCATTCTGATTTAGTATTAGCCAAACATTTCTTGGATACATTCAACAGTATATGTGAGCCAAGAGAAAATAAAATGGAATAATCTGCTAGTTGTGAATGCTACTATTTTTTTCTACCCCAAAATGTTGTTACTTTATGTCCCTGGATCACTGCCAGTAGACAATAATAACACCTATGAGAGCATCGAAGACCAAGACTTCAAGAATTTGCTGCTAAATAACAACATAATGAAAGCAACTACCCAATTAATTTAATTATTTTGACAACCTGTGAGCCTAGTATTAGCCTTCCAGGTTCTATTTTAATAAGATGCTGTTGGGTAACAAACTCTTAAATGCAGCAACAAGGACACATTTTCAAAACAGCTCTGGTTCTTGCATCTGCCAATTACCATATGACAATAACAGCAATCAACAGCATAAACAGCGCACAGGGTTTCATTTAGAGGGTTTTGGATGCGTTCCACCATTGCTGCTCCACTTTGGGATTTTCTGTAGATTGTCAGCACAGATTTACAAAAACCCTTGAAAGCACAGTTTTTAGACACATTTCAGGGACTTGACTTTATAACATTTTAACACAGTGACAAAATTTGGAAAATTCCAAACGCTACAAGGCATTTTTCCATGGCATGTACAATGTTGCTCTTTAAAGGAATACATTGCTACACAACAACCATTTGGGTATCAATTACTCATCCTGTATTGAATCTGTGGAGAAAAAAATTCTAGTGTGCCACCAGTGAACAAAGAATCAAAAAAACGAGAAATTCATAATGAATTGGATTATAAGGGATGCGCATTTAACAACAGCAAAACATCCATTTACAAACCCTTACACAACTGGTGCAGTATAATCCAAGTCTCATTTATCCAGTCACACAATAACACAGACAAAAAAACAGATCGAAGCAGAGGCAGACAAGCAGCTCCCATGTTTTTACGAGGTTAAATTACAATTTTTGAGTCTGGCTGAAGAGAGTGTAGGTAAGTTTCACTTTTAGTCCAGTTTTAAAAGGATGGTTTTAGCGAAAATGCATGTGAATGCTCAGTTGCACTGAGCATACAGCTGGATAATGACACATTCAACTGCACAAGTTGAGTGCGATTTTGTAAATAGATGTTTTGATATAGTCTTGGTGTTGTTAAATGCAGATCTTTTACTTCAATTCATCAAGAATTTTCTTCCGTTTGTGGATTCTTTGTTCACCAGAGGCATGCAAGAAAAACAAAGTTACCTTCATGAATTCAGCGTAACACAGGGTGAGTAATTGATATACAAACGGTCACTGTGGGGGTGAAGTGTTCCTTTAAAGTCAGCAGTGTTTGTTAGTCCTCCTTGTTGCTCTATCATCATGTTAGTGGTGGATGTGTCATAACTCAAGCAGAGTCAACTAAACATTACCAGGTGCCCACTCCCATGCAGAGTCAACCATGCATGGGAGCACACAGTGGCAGAGGGTAGAGATAAAATCTTTTGTTTTACAGGGAACTCACCATAATTAACCCTGGGAGGACTCAGCGTCAGTCTGGGAACAGTAAGCCTGTACTACAGGAGCCGATGGTTCCCAGTAACTGTTTTAGCAGAGCAGGGGGTGGGACAGTTATACAGACATGGAAAGCATGGTGATTAGCTAGCGGATACAAGCTTAAGTTGTAGAAATCGTCTGAATCTAGAAGGTTATTAGGGCTCTGGCTGGAAATGATGTCATCCCTACAGGGTTGGTCAACCCAAACTATAGTGTTACAGGCTGTAGACAGACCACCCTGACTGAGGGATTGACAGTTTAGGCTACTGCAAATTTATATACAAACTTCACAATGAAAGAACATAAGGGTAATATGGTCAGCGAAGCGTATGCATTACTGGCCGAAATATGGGCCTTTAAAACACGCACAATACCAATTGTGGCAATTCCATTTGCATCATGTGAAAACCAATGTATGACATCTTGAGAGGGAAAATCTACAAAGACGAGAGGATTTCACATTACACACACTTGGTCCAAGAAATACTACGGTGAAATATCGGCATGATAATATTCTATTTATTTTGGAGAGCTGAGGTTTTTGTGGCTAAATAATCAAGCAGACATCTCAATTTTCCGACTAATGTGCTGTGATCTAATGACAAGCTGCAGCAAGAGAGGTTGAGGGAAGAGTAATCCCATAAAGCTATTAGAAATATCATATTCAAATGCAAATACCATGATTATGATTAATAGTAATTATGATTAACTGCAGTCATTAGATGAAGATCTTTCTGAGCATACACATTAAAACAACATTTTCTGTGTATTTTGGGGCACTGGTGATGAATGCAAGACTCCTTACATTTCATAATTTATGTGTGTGTAGAAGAGCTGTAATCCAACTATGCAATAACACAGGCAGATTTACTTTAGGATAAATACCTTTCTGCAAATAAAGATTTGACTCTTAACAGTAAGTGTTATTAAACTGTTGGAAGCAGACACAAATCTAGAGTGGAAACCAGCTCAATTTATTTTTGCTAATTTTCCCCCCATTTTATATCAATTTGGAATGCAAATTCCCAAAGTGCACTGGAGAGGGTGTAGACTCCAGTGTGCTTCCCTTAGTGTTGCCAGCCGCCTCTTTTAACCTATACTGTTTCATTTTTAAGCCATCCCCTTCAGTTGCACTCTACATGTGCACGCACCCCAACCAATCAGTCACAGTGAGGTAAAAAGGGTGACAACTCTCGCTGTCTTGAATTTACACAAACAAGCCTGGGAGTCAAACCTGGGTCTCTCTGGTAGTGAACAGGAGCTTTACTCCTGCACCACTGTGAATCCAGCAGTACACTTTGTTTTGCACTATACAGTACAGCAACAGTAAGAGAGATCTGAACACGTATAGCAAATCAGTGCTTCACTGAGAGTAGTTGAAGCTGTTCTGGAGACAATGTGGTGTCACACTGCAGCCTGACTCTTACTGAGCATAGCACAATGATAAACAAAAGACTAGCAGATACCACTTTGAGATTGCCTTACCAAAAATGCAATGACAGTATTGGCACTGAAATCCTATCTATGTAAATATACAGCATCTCTGCTTTACATCTTAAACTTACTGTATAATGCATTCAGTATAATAGTTGGGGATTTTAGCATTACCTTTGACATGCAACGTAAAATTGGTCACTCCTAGTACTAGTCACATGTATATCTAAACCATACTAATCCCCTTTAAACAGATATCTGCATATGAACGCAGAGTCTGTAAGACAATGGACAAGACTGGTATCAGAAGTGCTCTGGTTGCTATTTATTTTCTGAGTAGTATTGAGCCATCACAATTGAGCAGCAGGTAAACAGATAATGTGGAGAGAAAAAGATCCAGAACAAATTGGCCAAAATTCTCCTTACCCACTGGCTGTAATCAGATGGCGATTTAGCTTTTTATTAGCTTTTGAAAAAAATGAATCTGCAATTATATGGAGATATCTGTTTATAGAGATTAGCCAAAATCACCAGTGCACAGGAGAGGAAGTCTTGGCCCGCTCAAGATCCAAATATCCACTGTTGCCCCCACGGGCTACATCATAATCAGACCAACGACTTGGACCTGGATTCCAAGATTGAATGCTTATAGACTTGTTCATTGGAATATTACAACCTTTCACTTATATGGGGCATTCTACCAAATGTGTGCAAAGTTAGGCTGGAAATATTTTGAAATTTTGTATGTTTTATTTCCAAAACTTTGTCCCTATATATATTGTACCATATGTAAAGGTCACATATCTAGTAAAATGACTGTAAATTTTTATATTGTATTTTCAGAATGTTTTGGAATGTTTTTCCTCTCCCATAATTTGTCACTACCGAAACATATACTATTATATTACACAAAGAATATATATATCAACCTGTTATGCTTGTTCCTTCCCTTGTTTAAGATTTTTTTTTTTTTTTTTTTTTTTTTTTACAAATTTTGACTGAAGGTTTTCACAATTAAATCTATAAAAATTAATATTTTAACAAATTTCTAAGTTCAAATTATAGAATTCTTCAAAATCTAAATGCAATCTTTCTTTGTAAAATGCATAACGCTGACTAAATGCAATCTTTCTTTGTAAAATGCATAACGCTGATCAGATTAATTTCAGAGTTAATAATTGATGAAACAGAACATAAATGTAACCGATTAGCATCCTAATACTTTAGTTGATAACTCAATATACTTTATTTTTTACAAAACACCCAGTGTTTCGGTAGTGACTGCACTGTTTCGGTAGTGACTGCACTGTTTCGGTAGTGACCATTATTCTGTTTTTAAGGTTGCATCATATTTCCTTAAATGTATGCCTTATGGTGGGAATTACAAATTCAAAGACAAATGTTTTGTGGTCAATAAAACAATTCAATTTTTGAGAGGGCAGAGCAGAGTAGAGCAGAGTATAGTAGAGCAGAGCAGAGTAGAGTAGAGCAGAGCATAGTGGAGTAGAGCAGAGTAGAGTAGAGAAGAGTATAGAAGGGCAGAGTGGAGCAGAGTAGTGCAAAGTAGAGCATAGTGGAGTAGAGCAGAGTAGAGTAGAGAAGAGTATAGAAGGGCAGAGTAGAGCAGAGTAGAGTAGAGCAGAGTAGAACAGAGCAGAGTAGAGCAGAGTATATTAGAGCAGAGTATAGTAGAGTAGAGCAAAGCAAAGCAGAGCAGAACAGAATAGAGTAGACCAGAGTAGAGCAGAGCAGAATAGAGTAGAGCAGAGTATAGTAGAGTAGAGTAGAGCAGAACAGAGTAGAGCATAGTAGAGTATAGAATAGAGCAGAGTATAGTAGAGTAGAGCAGAGCAGAGCAGAATAGAGCAGAGTATAGTAGAGTAGAGCAGAGCAGAGCAGAATAGAGTAGAGTAGACCAGAGCAGAGCAGAGCAGAATAGAGTAGAGTAGACCAGAGTAGAGCAGAGCAGAATAGAGTAGAGCATAGTAGAGTAGAGTATAGAATAGAGCAGAGTATAGTAGAGCAGAGCAGAGTAGAGTAGACCAGAGTAGAGCAGAGCAGAACAGAGTAGAGCATAGTAGAGCAGAGCAGAACAGATTATAGAATAGAGCAGAGTGTAGTAGAGTATAGAATAGAGCAGAGTATAGTAGAGCAGAGCAGAGCAGAGTAGACCAGAGTAGAGCAGAGCAGAACAGAGTAGAGCATAGTAGAGCAGAGCAGAGCAGAGCAGAACAGAGTAGAGCATAGTAGAGCAGAGCAGAGCAGATTATAGAATAGAGCAGAGTGTAGTAGAGTAGAACAGAGCAGAATAGAGTAGAGCAGATGTAGTAGAGTAGAACAGAGCAGAATAGAGTAGAGCAGAGCAGAGTAGAGAAGAGTATAGTAGAGTAGAGCAGATTAGTGCAAAGTAGAGCAGAGTAGAACAGAACAGAGCAAGATTAGTGCAAAGTAGAGCAGAGTAGAACAGAACAGAGCAGAGGAGAGCAGAGTATAGTATAGTAGAGCAGAGTAGAACAGAACAGAGCAGAGTATAGTAGAGCAGAGCAAAGTAGAGCAGAGTAGGACAGAGCAGAGTAGAGTAGAGAAGAGTAGAGTATAGAGTAAAGCAGAGTAGAGTAGACCAGGGTAGAGTAGAGGAGAGCAGAGCAGAGCAGAGAAGAGCAAGACTTTGGACCACAAAATTATAGGGTTTAACTACTGACCATTCCATTTTGTCACTACCGAAATGATCATGTCACTACTGAAACTTTACCATAGGTTTCGGTAGTGACTGTTTCGGTATTGAATTCCTAGCTATTTTTCAGGATAACTAAAGAATGCTAGCAGTCACATGGCTAACAAGCACATGTTTTAAGAGTTGTTCACACAGAAAAACAAACAAACAAACAAATATTTTGCATAAACCCCCCAAATTTTTACATAATTGAAGAGAACATGTGTTCGGTAGTGACAACTTTAAAAGTTACACACCGATTTTCAGACTCAGAAATTCAGGAGTGTGGCTAAAATCCAGACTCAACCAGAGCATTAAAACTCTTGTGTTTCGGTAGTGACTTGAAAACAAGGGACACTACTTTTTTAGCATAGTTTCTTAATTTAAAAATTAATCCCACGATACATCTAAATCTTTCAACTTCTGTTTAAACTTAATCACAAAGATGTTTTAAATTAGACTTTTGAAAAAAATATGAAAAATGTTTTAAGTGTTTTTTACATCAATTGAATTTTAGAGGTCAGGGTTGGGGACAGCTACTTCCCAATAGAAAGTACCCTATAAATGGTGATTTTGTATATATTTAGTGTATCACTTTCTCATTTAATGTCCTGGGTTTAAATAGGCCATAACATAATCTTTGTAAATATCTATATAACATAATCTTTGTAAATATCTATGTCTGAATACTCAATTTTATTATTTTTGTTGTTTTTTTTTGGTAAGGGACAGCACTTTGCACAAAATCGGTAGAATGCCCCTTATAACAGAAGGAATGTCATTTCTGTGGCAGAAATGTCATGTTTTATAGCTTGATGATCAATAGCCTGATGGCTGTACCACATCAAAGGATACTGATCTCGTTATCACGTTGCGTCATCATCTCCTTTAATCTGGTCACTTCTGCTGCACAGTGGTGGCAGTCTTGAATTACAGCTTCCCTCACTGTTGCTGCTGGTGACGCCCGCCCATCACTCTGCCTATTTTCTCCACCTTGCTTGTCCATGATCATTATCTGTACAATAAACAGAAAGGAAAGATTGTTGACCTCTAATAGAAGTTCAGAGAATGGCTTATTTTTTCCCTCTTTGGCGGGATATGGATATATTAAAAAAATATGTTTTTAAAAATTGCAAATTTTAAGAATTGCATTCAATCAAATGATGTTTTTCATGTACAGCTACTCAAAGATATACAATTTCAAACCTTAAAACTGGTGTAAAAAAATCATCTAAGTGGGTTTCCATGACTTGAATTATTATTTTATATCTCAACAACCATCAACAGGAAAAGCCCACTGTCTACTACACTTGGGTTTGCTTTCGAGAAAAAACATATTCAATATAAAGAACCATCTAATGCCATGAATGTAAACAAGTTGGAAAAAAAACATTGTGGTCTCATCCTGGAAAGTGGTGCTCTTCTAAATTCCCTTATATTCCCTAAACATTAATTAAATTCCCCTCTTTTCCCTGTCTGCAATATAACTCTAACATTTCAATGATACTCCAGGTTTAAAGACAGGTGGGAAACATGTTAAAGGATTGCAGTTTTTTCCACATGGAAAAGAAGACACAGAAGAAGAGAAAGGCACAGAGGAGGGATAAGGTTGATCCCGGGAAGTTTTGAGGACATACACTGTTTGGAAGCACACTGAAGAAGATAGCAGAGTTTGGGCTGAGGATGCCACCACTGCCGTGTGACATCATACGTTCAGCTGTATATCATTGTGGTCAAACTGCACGTCTAAGTGCACAGTGCTGAAAAGATAAAACTGCAGATATGCACGGTGCTTGAACATCATCCTAAACCAAGGATAAGCAGAGTGTTGAGCATGAAAGAGCTAGCCACTGACGAGAACAAAGAGGACAGAAATCAAATTCAAACCAGATCCAAATTCCTACAGAATCACTGAAGTGTGACTCGGGTGATGCTCAGAGGAATGTAAACTGAACAGGAGATAGAGTTTGCGGATCATAACAAACTGAAGGAGAGATAAACAGACATTCAAGTGGGATCTGGAACTGCTTCTGGTGGCTGCTCCAACTCCAACCAAACCAGAGTGCAAGAACAGTGTGAGCACCGCAGTGTTTTCTCTACGCTCATTTAGCAGCAGTGGGCCATAGGCTGCTGTTTGAGAAATGTTGAACAAAGTCTATAACTGATCTGACTTTCTCCAAAACTTTAAGAATTTGTGTTTTCTACAAACATTTGGCAACCAACACATAATTACAAACCCTTTCCACGGCAGTCTGCATGATAAATTGTCAGTGAATTGGGCATCGAGCCAAACCCAAAATGATGCCCAGATTCTACTTTTATGAAAAATACAAAGGAAGTAATCTGCTCTTGAGGGACTGTCACAAAGATGAGGATGGAGGTGGATTGAATGCAATACAAGGATCTGTTTGCTGGAAGACTATCTGTGGACATGGAACCTCACATGGGACAGTGAATGGACACTGTGGTAGTCTCATAGAAAGAATGTTAAACATGTCGTGCTTGTACAAATTTTACTTGTCATGGACTCTTTACTTAGTTATCTATTTTATTTTATTACTCTTACTAGATATTTAATTAGTAACCCATAAGATTAGTTATCTTAATTTTGCATTATGCATGTTTTTTAATTTTGGTGGTTAAAAAATTAAAACTCAATAAAATATGAGTCACCAAAAAAAATACAAAGGAAACACAATTATGACATTAATTGAAACAAGTATCAGCTCCCAAGTAACACAGTTGCATGTTAGCTTGCTTGCTTGTAAGTTGATTTTACTATTTATGAATTACTGGTGGTTAATTTTCTGTTGATCGAATAATCCATTTGCTGAAATATTTCAGCTCTCATTTATATAACCATTTTATGGGAGACACACTGCACTGACAAATACAACAGGAAAAGGAGCTCTGTTGTTTGTAGATATGTCTGGGCTAAGTCTTTTAGCTGCTGTGCAAATTCTTAAGAAGTTCTGGTTTGAACACATGCATGTCACATAACACCTTGCCTCTAATTAGATGGCAAATAACTGCAAAACACCAAGTGTCTAGACTTAAAACAGGCTGTGGGAAAATCAGCAGCACTGGAAATAACTGGGCATCACTGGAGTTTAAACTATTTTCACTTTCTAGCAATAGCCTCAAGAATTAGGCACACAATATACAGTTAGGTTATGGTTTGGCCTGTGGATAAGATCATTTTTATCATCCTTTTTTTCGGTGAAAAAAGTGATAAAACTCTATCAATGATATCTGATGATACAGTAACCATCTACAGAGCTTTTAGGTCATTCAAATGTAAAGCATTTCCTGGCAGAGGACAGTAGAGGGAGCTGTTTAATGGAGGTTATTGGTCAGCTGGTCACTACGGAGTTGATAGAGGGAAATGTGCAGAGTTTTGTTCTGACACCTCACTGATGTGTTCTATATTTTTGTCTTCCAGCCTTTCACTCTTACAGAGAGGATAAAGCACTTGCACATGAAACACATAAGAGAAACTGGTAAATACATTTCTTCAACAGCCACAGAATACTTTATTTTGAAATTTTAACACAGCTTATCATTCTCCCTTGTGGTCATCTTTGGGTTTTTCAAGCCACTTTCTTGGATCACATGACTGACAGAATGTGCTCTGATAGGCCAGAAGTCGGCTTGATTGCATTCAGGCTCGACTGCCGATACATGTCATGTTCCTAGGTTTTGTGTATAGTTTGTTTCCTGTTTAACTCTGAAGGTCACTCCTCATGTGTCATGTCTTGTCTTACTTCTTGCCTTTGCCTGTTTTCATACATTCCTGCATTGTATCAGTTTTCTTAGTCCTTCCCTGTTCCAGAGTGTTCCACCCTAATGTTCCCTACCACACCCTCGTTGTCTTCATCGTCAGCCAGTCCTCGTGTTTCCCTCCTTTTGCCTGTGCCCACCTTCTCCAGCTTTGTCTTGCTCTTGTATTTAGTCCTCTGTGTATATATACCTGTGACTTTCCCTTTGTGCTTTGTCAGTTTGTCTGTGGTCATGCATGGTGTCATTCCCTGGTTTGTTTTTCCCAGCCTGTGTCGGTCTTTTGTGTACCTTGTTGGATTGCTTCCCCATGATCACAATGCCATCCTGGTTTGTTTTCAGTTTAGTTTTGGTTCCTCTTTCTTTTGGACTTTGAGTTACGCCTGCCTGTATCTTCAGTTTGGAGGTGTTTTACCAGCTGCATTAAAGCTTGCCTTTTGTTTAAACCACCTGCCTGCCTACCGCTGTCCTCTACTGAACTGAACTTTGACAATGCAGTACTAGGTACCCGGATGTTCCTATTTGAAATTTTTTGACATGTAGCTTTCGATCTGAATTTGACTGATTCAAATTTAAGCAATCTGAACTTATGAGCACTGAAAAAATATAATAAAATTCAGCTTTTGAAATTACAAATCAAGAAATGTCATTCTTATTTCAGAACTTATAAATTTAATTACATGATTTTCAAACTCAGATATTTCAATGCTACGAGCTCAGTGGTATTTAAGTTTTAACATGTTAAAATTCAAATGCTTCCGTCCCTTTTTTGCTTCCATACTAACATCGACCAACTGAAACATCCATTTCAATGAACCAGCATAGCAACCTGTACTGAAAATATCTTCTGCTGCCACGCTACCATGGTAATGGCCCATGGATCTTGTCATGGACAGGAGAGGAAATAACAACAGGACACAATGGATGGATGGAAAGAACAGACAGTGAAGGTTATACAGGGAGACTTGCATGCAGATACTGTACATGGAAAGACTACAGGAAATATATTACCTTCAGCAGAAAGAAACAGTACTGGATTTTTCTCATGTCTGGTCCCAATGACAGTGTCACATCTGGATCAGGGTCGCCCAGAAAGGCCTTAACTAACTCTTCCAATCTAAACACACAGACACACACACAGAGAAAATTTCCAATAACCTACCAAAGCTTAAACTCATGCCACATTCCATGTCACAGTCCTTCTCCATCACACTTAGCACAAGCTCAACAGGCACTCAAACAGTTAATATTTATATCTGAGGAGTGCTTCTTATGTTTAAAATGTGGGTCTGGTCAAAGAAAACTATTTACTTAAACGCGTGTTCCAGCTCCACTGGGCCGGCCTGTTGATAAACTATCACTGGATGATAGTCCAAACATTGGTTCTTCAACCTCTGGAACCGGCCACTGGAAAAGACCAACAGGCAACCGTCCAGACGGATCCAATGTAGGCACGACAACGTGCGGTTTTCATTTTTCCACTGCAACATGTTCAGTGTAGAAACACGCTAGGTTTACATGACGAAGGACTTAAAACAAACGTAGCGGTCTTCTTTCAGGGCACTGCACACAAAGTTGGACTCTGGAGAATGCCCTTCAGTGCCATGCACAATATTTTGTGAGAGAAAAAACATCATCTTTCAAACACTAGAATTTGATTGTTTCCAGATATTCTTTCCAAGGTGTGAGGTGATGTGTTATGTAGGAATTGGCGCAAACTAATATTGTATTTAGAAAATAAATTTAAATTGACTTCAGCTTGTATGGGAATGGACTGATACTGAATCTTAATAAGCACGGACGGCAGAAAAATGTTCTTTTGGAAAGGTTAAGATCTGTACGCCTGAGAATATATGAGCGTTTGGAAATGTGACAGCTAATAAGCAAAGATATGTGCAATCACTCAGCGCTGGGGATGATTCAAGGCATAAACCGGAGAGGAAACAGCAACAGAAAAAGTCAGCTTGTCCAGTGAGTGTGGTCACAACAGACATCATTAAAGGTTCCCTGTGTGAGTTTGACCACAAACAGGGGGAAATCGAGGATAATCACCCGGGTAGAGGAAATAATAAAAAGGCGGACTGAGGGGACTAAGGCGCGGTAAATAGATCAGCACTGCAGAGGCGATGTGCCAAGTCCTCGATGGAACCTCTGGCCTGAACTCTGGCCCTGACTGGCTGAGTCCCTCTGTCATTTGAGTATAAGAGCAGAAATAAAGCAGTCCTGGCTGAAGCAGAGCCCTGGGAAACTCCATTAGATCTGGTTAAGCCTCAGTGAGTGAGGTTTTAACTCTGGCTATGCATAGCCAACAGCATAAGTTATGTAGGCACTTCAGGCAAACCCCAAATACTTATAAATCACAAAACATATTTGCTCAAGAATCTCGGGGTTTTGAGTATTACAAATACAAATCACAGTCCAAAAAAAGACCATCTGCTCTCTTCCAAGGGTCTGAGGTGCACTGTAAACATCCTAGAGGGCTGACAGGGCCAACACATCACTATTCACATCTGCACTGTCCTGAAATGACTGGATCGCAGAGGTCACAACATTATGCACACACAAACACACTCATATTGTACAACCTACGATCCTGTGGCAAAGGGCCTCCTGTGAGCTCCTCTAGAACATTGTTATTTAACCTCTTCCACCCCACTAGGACGCCTGCATCCTTGACCATCATTACTGCCTGTCAGGCTGTAGCAGAGTGAGTTTTGGAGTGAAGATACAGGTATCACATGAAATAAGAAGACCTAAGGAATCTATGGGTGCCAACAGTATCATGCTAGCTTGTCAGAAAGGGGGCCAAATAACGCTCCAAAGTTAGGATAAATTTCAGCGAGGGAAAAACTGGCATGGATATTTTCACAGGGGTCGTTTGACCTCTCACCTCAAGGTATCTGAATGAAAATGGGTTCTATTGGAAGTGCAGAAACAATCTCCCCACAAGTCTCCTCTTAACAGATATGCCCACTTTGCGCTAGTCCCATGCAGCTCTTGGCAAAAACCAAGCAACATTTTGCATGCAGTACAAATTTTCCTCTACAGAATTTAATTTCTCCATACTGGGGGCCCCTAAACAGTATTGGAGTTGCATGAATTGTGTATGACTGGAAAACTGAGACTCTTGTGGATTCAACGAGCCAAATTTTATTCACGTGTGATAATGTTAGCCTTCACAGTAGCCATTTCACTGTAGTGAGACAGTCTTTTTTAAAATGGATATTACTGTAATGGCCTATTGAGACCTCTTGGATAATAACAGCCTCATGAAACTCCACAGCCACAAACTAGAGACCCCATGTATTCAGGGGATGGATGGCTTTTATAGGTATTTTGACAATAAGGGGGTTTCTGAAGAAATTCCAGAACAGAAGTGCTCACCATCCAATGTTTTAAATTCCAAATCACAGCATGGATTTCTCTCTGGTGTTCCTCAAGGTCTTAGTGTCTTAATGTGATATTTTGGAGTGATTTTTGCACATTTTTTATCAATTCTCAGACAGTTAAAAACTGCTTAAATTTAGCACCAAATCTGTGTAACCAATGGTATCAATCCAAAAATTGCTGCAACAACTTATAAGACATATTTGAACATGGAGATGACCATCCTGTACTTCCATCATACGTTTCTAAACCCCTACACACTCTAAATTAGGGATGCCAGTAGGGATGCATGTTGCTTCGACAGCCTGACACCCATTAACTGCTAAGTTACCAGTTATTTTTTAGGAAGAAAAAAAAAAAGTGAACTACAAGAGGCCTTTCTTGTAGTGCAACACTCCATTGACTCAGTGTGAGTTTTGGCGCTATATTTCAAAGCGTTACACATTTAGAGGTGGTGAAATTTGAATGATTTGTAATGTAAATGTCTTGCCTTTATGTTATTTTCTGTCCGCCTTGCTGACAGACAGCCGGCTGACTGCATTAACATGCGGAAACATAGTGCCAACTGCCCACCCTCTGGTCTCCACTGGTAAGCTAACATTAGCCTTGGGAACTAGCTAGCAGCGTTGCTCATTCGGTAATTACTGCTAGGTCACTGAGGGTGACCGTGGTGTAGACACAATGCGTCCACAGTAATGCTGTTAGGTTGGGATGGCGTTACAAGCGGTAATCGCCAAATGTGCAACGCTGCTAGCTAGCTCTAAACAGACTTGGGTCTGTAGTCAAAAACATTTTTGGCAGTTAAACGATTAAATGGCTAACCTATAGCATCCCTACTCTAACCTTTAAAAGTTAAAAAGGTGCCTAAGCAAAACACAATGTTTATTACATATTTATGACTTAAACACAGAGACACAGAGTGCAGAGCTGCACATCAAATTAATCTTCAAGGTCCCATCTTTCAGATGATGTATACTACTCCTATGTGACATATACTGTTGAACTGCTATCCTCCACTAAAGATCCCCTGACCCCCCTAAAAAAGACAAAAATGGGTCTATGGTAGAGAGGTGTGGGAGTGGAAGAAGTTAAATCAAAGTCAGACAGTTTGCTGTCTCCCCTCATCTGTTATGTTTAAATCTACAGAAAGCATCACAGGCCATCTAGGTTATGCTGAGAGAATGACTACATTGAAGGGACTAGGAATCAAGGAACATGAGGTGACTTACTTCTGGATCTCCTCGGCAGTAAGCTGGTCATCTCTCTGTTCTCCTGTCACCATGGCCAGCTCTTCCTTCAGAGACTGGATCTCTCTCTTCAAACGGGTAATTAGCTGAAACACACACACAGAAGGCAGGGTTAGAGGTCTGCTGCATGTGCACATACAGTACACACAATGTAAAACTGTGCACATTTGAAACCTACAGTTCAAAGCTAAGACACACACTCATGCACAAGCACCGCAGACAAGCTATTTCGCTGCTGCCAACTGATGAGACAATCCTTCTGAAAATGATCTTGCGGCTTATCTTGCCGATGCATTTTGAGGACAAACTTAAGTGATTCCAGACAACTGGATGCTCCAGCGGGAAAATACAGGAAGCAAAAACATAAATTAGCATTAAACAGCTATGGTGGCAAAAAAAAAAGTACACATAAAACCTTCTACTGCTGTCTGTCCACACGTGTTTGGTTAAGGCCTTGCACACTGAGCCAACGGGGTGGTTGCTGTTAGTAACCGCTGTCCGTGTCTGGTTACTGTATATATAAAAGCAAAATATCTCACCAAGTCCAGACATAGCTTTTTAAATAAGTACTTAGATAGAAATCTTTGAAAAACAAAAACAAAACAAAAATAAAAAACAGTGACAGCAAGAATATCTATTAATGTCAAAAATCATAATCCGATGAGAGATGATGTGACGGGACCAGGACATTCTTTTTATGTTCTCACATCTGAGTATATGACAAAAATCTATTTAAGGCATGAAAGGAGAATCCAACAAAAACAAATGTGATCAGGTCCTGGCCTTGACATATGACACTTTATGACTTTTTCCCTGCAGAAAGGGTCCATACCTATAGAGGTCAGTCTAAGTGACCTTATTTCAGTCTAGGCAGGGATTAGCAGGCATCTTGCTATCTAGCACCTAAAGGATTAGTGAGGTCAGAACATAAATTAAGTTGTATTACATGTGAAGGAGTAGCCATACAGAATTTAATCTGACAACAGCGGCTCCTCTGATGGGACAGAACCATTTCATATCAGTATACTGGCTTTTCTGCAGGGGTGGGTAGTAACAAGTTGCAAGTAACACACATGGAGAAGCATGTTTTCTTTCATGATTACAGTATGTGTCCATGAAGCCACATTCTCACTTGTATGTGTTTATCTCTTTGTCATCTCAGTTATATGTGCAAACAGAAATTCTTCTTTAAATAAGAGCGTCAACTTTTCAAAAGTGATATACTTCTGTGATAACAGGTTCAGGTCATTATTTTCTGGCTGCATCGCTCTTGTCAGTAACCTCACTGGACACCATAAGCTTCTGTTGGCATTCAAATAAACATATCAACCAGTTGTACAACTTGATACCGGAGTGTCTCAGAGCTCTAGTTTGTAGCCAAACTTGAACCAAAAAAAGAAGCAATATAATGATCCACTCTGATAAAAGCATGCCCTGCACAGTGATTAACACTAAGCAAATTAATCCCTGTGAAACTGATGTGTCTAGCTCAGCTATTAAGCAAGATTTCTACTCATGTTCAAAACAATCTGAACATTTAAAACATGTCTCACATATCTGTGTTCTCTGAACAGGTGAGAAAAAAGTTATAATATCCGATGAAAAAACATTATGAAAATAAACCTGTAATGCAATGAGAATAAAGTCATAATGGTTCAAGAAAGAAAATCTACCTGCCCTATAGCGCAATGTGCATGACATTATTACTCTGCTAGCATAGTAGTATCCCCTTCAGACCATCCAACAAACACAGATGCCTGTTTGGGACTCTCTTTGGAGGAAGCAAAATTTAGGCGGCAGTGAGCTGCTCGTCATCAGAGGTGGAATACCAAAAGGAATTGGAAAAAAAAACAAACACTTTTGATCAGGTTTAATATGTGATGATCCTGTTTTGAAAAATGAAATCTACTGTCCCTCTCTGAATCAATTCGAGACATAATTTGTCCTGTATTTTCTTGCACAGAATTGTTAGAGTGAGGATAATGCAAATGATAATGCAAACCTACTCCCTTGCATAATAGTACATTATTTAGAATTTTAACAGACGACAACATAACAACATAATTTTACCACATTTTTTGGAAGGAGACCAAGGTTGCATTCAGTTGTTGTTGCACCCAAAAGCTGCCACAGACACAGAGGGGTGGCTGATGATGACGAATGTATTTGGAAGAATTGGTGGGGTAATGTAGGAGGCCGGTGTTGGCAGGGGCAGGCTGGCGTGAGTGGGAACAGTTGAGCTGAAACATTGTAAGAGAGGAACATCCCTCTCCTGGTCTGAACATGAAAACAATGTTGTATTTTGTAATGTGGAACACCTGACATTTGGCTTTAATGATACATTGAATTAAACAAGATGGTGACCTAGAAATACAGGTTATGTGCAGCTGCATGACGGCTATCACTGTGCCCAAAAAGTAAAAAAGTAATAATTTATTATTTGAATTTGTTCAATAGGATTCTGATTGAGTCACGAAGGGTCAAAAGAAGACTTTCTTGCTGTTGCTGTATGGTTACACTCTAATTTATTAAGACCTCTGGCTATTGTGAAAGCAAAATGGCTACAGAGAGTTGTAGTCTGAAGAAAAGTTATTTTTCACCATTGAGGAGTGACAATGTGCTTGCCTAGCAGGTTACGTAAATACAACAGACTGCACTTAATGAACAATGTGCTTCACTCACACCTTCATAGAAATAGAACAATTTTAATTGAAATAATTGTTTGAATATTACTGCAAAGTAATGCTATGTGGTAAATGTGGGGACTGAGTGTAAGGGGGTGAAGCGTGCGAGGAGCGACTCTACTGCAGATGCCAAGTTGCCAGCTGCCTGGAAGAAAAAGAAGCACCACCTGGGTTTGGACCACGATGATGACGGAACAGAACAAGAGTTAGCTTCAGGTGACAATCCCAGGCCACATCTGGTCACACTTTCTACACCAAAATCTAAAAAAGACAGCAGTATTAAAGTGCTTGCTTTGCTTCCCAAAAAACACTGAGATCTCTTCTTTTAAATGCTCCCCTTCTAACCTCTGCAAGCACACTGAAGTAAGTTCTGCATACTGTGGGTTAAAATGTAGTTAGGTAGCTAATGTTGGCTATGTTCATTTTTTATGTGCAACACCAATCTTTGACGTTATGATAATGACAATGACTTGTCTTGTAGCGAGTCGTCTGTTGGTCTTTTAAATTGGTGTGCTTTGGAAAGAGGAAGAGATGGCAAGATAGTGGGAGATTGTTCATATCTCAGTTGTGTCAGATTTCCTTTTGTTTGATTAGCCTACCTGCTCATCAAAACAAGTGCTGTGTTTTCATTATTTTGCACTGGACTGCGCACCCTAAAAAAAACCGGAAAGTAATTTGTGCTTTAGACTTGAGAGGCAGGGTACACCCTGGAGGGGTTGCAAGACTATCACAGGGCTGACACAGAGTTAAACAAATATCCACGCTCACATTTACACCTACGGGCTATTAAGAGTCACCAATTATCCTGACCTTCATGTCTTTGGACTGTGGGAGGAAGCTGGAGAATCATCAGAAACCCCATGCTGACACAGGGAAAACATGCAAACTCCACACAAAGGGCCCCAGCCGACTGGCAGGTTCAAACCCAGAAGTGCACTGCTAACCACTGCCCCAGCATGACACCCCAAAGTAAAAGCTATTTGTCTGAATATTTGATGAATTGTACAAATGTATCACTTGCTGAAGTCCAAGCCATTACTTCTACACCTCTGAAGTCAAACACTCAGTTCTCCACATCACTAACTGCGCTTTTCATGTTTAATTCTTTGTTGTTCATATAGCAGACCTGTTAAGTGGGATTAAATCCTAAATCTCCCGTCACACACAGAGAGCAAGAGGTTAGAGGCGAGCCCACTTGACATGTACCCTTATTCTGATGCTCAGCAGGTACTGGCAGCGTGTTGTAACTTGAAGTTAAAGTGTTATGATTGAATGTGAAAGAGGTCACATACATAACAGACGGACCATAGAGACTGATTAGCCTGATAAAACCTAAAGCTTGATTTTTCTGCAGCTAATTGTACAAGATTTCAACTGGCTGTTTATTCAATTTTCAAATCCCTAAAAAAAGGGGAGTCGGTCCAGTCTACATTACATCTAAACAGAGACATGTAAATACATGTTAATGGTAGGGAAAGTAGGCCAGCACCAAAATCAATGGATGGTGTAGTTATTGGAAGGAAGCCAGACCAGTTGTAATAAGAATTCTGCACAAATCGCACCACAAAACAACACACCAAACCACATAAAAAAACAAGTGGCAATTGTTCTTTTTCTCACATGACATACTTCTTTCTTCAGCATAAATCCCACTTAACTATCACCACTGAATCTGACCACACCACAAAATACTAAAGCAGACTGAAAGGCTGGAACGGTCTCAGCAGCAAAGAGCAAATACAACAGAAAGTGGCGACTGTGTGCCAGAGTCACAGTGACTCTCCTGACACAAAACTGCAAGGGAGCTAGGATGTTCAATAAAAACTAAATCAAGGTCAAAGGTCAGTAATTTAGCAGAGCACCGGCACTTCTAGCAAACGCATTTTCTAACTGGAAGGTCAAAAGCAGTCATACAGTCAGACAGTGTCAAATCAAGACGCTCTTGAGAAGAAACAGACCTGCAGTGTGGTTTTGGGCAGGTGCCACTGAGCTAAACAAAAAATTTCACCCCAAATCCACCCCATATCATATTTTTTAACATCATAGCTGACCATCCCTCACCAGAACCGCTCCCTGTATCTCTTTTTTGGAGCCCATGGTCTGATGTAATTCTCCCAGCTGCATCCTGAGGAACTGACCGCCAGTTGTTGGTCAGCGGAATCGTGCAGTCTATTTCAGAGTGCCGAGCCCACACTGGTACCACAACACCACGGCAGGCTTCCATACACTTTGAATAAAAACTGACAGGCCACGTGACTGGTGATGGCAGCATATCCTATGGAAACCCGAGTCAGTGCAGTAATGCAACGTGCAGGTTGTTATGGTGATGGAAAAAGCAACCCTCCAAGTATGTCTGTGTTATTTTATATGAGCTGACAAACATGCTACATAATTAAGTTTGAAACATTAAACTGACTTGTACAGACAGCCCTAACTTTAAATTATACATCTTCTTCTTGAATATATACTATCCATCCTGTGCAGAAAACCACCCACAATAAACTGCAGTATAACCACAGGTTACACCTCAAATGCATATGTCTTATATAGTATGCCACTCACAAACATGGTGCTATTATGGGGCCTCTTTCGAGAAGAAAGAGGAGTCATAGTTTCCCACTACACCTACACAAGGTCTTTTATCCTCCACAACAAAATGATAACACATGGGCTGTGTTCTATGCATGGCACCATTCAGGCATTTTAGACTAAGGCAAGGAGCACTGTGCTGCTGAATCACACCATTATATTTTCAAACTATCTTCGGTCCTAACGAAAGCCAGGCTCTCAGACGAGATAGATGAGGGAACCTGGGAGAGCAACCACCCGTAGGAATTTTCACACTCGCTTCCCAAACATGTCTCTCTAGTGGGCTATAAGCAGGATTGTGTTTGACTCACAGGTATGTGCTAATCAGAGCTGTCTTCTCAAGCAAGATGTTGTGAGTGTCTTTAAGTGAAGGGAGAGTCCAGGTTCAGGAGGGTCACCCAGCCTCCTATTACCCTACGCTTAGCTGCATAACAACACCTTAAAGGTCCCACATTGTAAAAAATCTTTCCATGTCTTTTTTTATTATAGAGCATTAAAGGCGCTGTATAAATACTGTAGGTATCAAAACTCAATCCACACAGAAATGCACACAGTCCATACCATCCACTCAGAAACTGTGCCTTAAACAAGCCATAAGGACTTCTGTGAAGTTATGATGTCACAGGTATACTGGTATATTGGTGCACTGTCCAGATGGAGAGCAGGCAACTGGAGGTAAAAACAACAAAACAAAATAACACTGCACAAATGTCTATGATTTGTGCTGTTTATTGTTAAAATGATCAAACTGGTAAAAAACAACGGCCACCTTATGTCCTGAAAATAGTAGGACATGAAGGGGTCAAAAAACAAAACAAAACAGAATAAAAACTCACTGAGAAACGGCAGCAGATGTTGATCGAAAACCTCTATCTTCAGTCCGGGGTAGCAGAGTCGAGTAACGTCAAATGTTAATGTTAAAGGTAAATTTTTAGGCACGACCCAGATTTTTAATGCCATTTCACCAGAATTGTAACCAAAGCTAGCTAACGTTAGCTGATGTTAGCCTAAAAGTGGTGCGTCCTTGTACAGAGTTGAAATATAAAAGACGGTTATTCTCAGGTAAATTTACTCAATCGGCCAAAAACAAGACGGCAGTTGTTTCAGTCATTAGTCATTCAGTTTGTCACACAAAACAGTTTTAGTCCACTACACTCTTGTATGTATTTATTGGTTCGCCATGTAATGTTAGTAATGTTAGGGAGACTGGAAAAGGAGGTCATTTGCAACAACGATTGTGTCCACACCGGGCAAATCTGTCAAGTTGTGAAAAAATAAAATAAAAATCACTTTTCTTAGTATTATATGGATCACATCCAACATGAGCATCAATTTTCTGATACCTGCTGCCTTCAGGTTCATCCAACCCTTTTATGTAGTCACATTCCTCTACTTCCAGTTCATGCAGCATATGGATATATCGCTTCTTGCCATTCCATCTGAATTTCATAAGTCATAATAGTCACTGAATTGCAAACAATTTATTTCCTGTTGGAATGCTAGTTAATGCAGTAGATGACAGGAAGTAATCAGGGACCAAAGCTTTTGCCCAAGCAACACAATAACAATGGAATGGTTTATAAATGTAGGAAGTGCTGCTACAGTGCCGTCATTCTCTGGTTGCAATGATGGTGCAGAGAAACTGACCGCAGACGCAGAAGACCCAGAAACACTGACCTACAAGAGCAGACTGGGCTTTCTTGGAAGGGGTGCCTCAAGAGAAAAAGAATGGCACTAAAATGAAGTGTTTCAAAAGAGGGTGACATTAGGTATATTCAGGCAGACAGAAAAATGGTGATTTCTGAACATTAAAACATGTAAACATGTTCTAGTACAGTGGTTCCAAACTGGTCCAGCCCCAGGGTCCAGATTTCTCCTTAGTCTTTAGTTCAAGGTCCACAAATTTTAATACCTTCAGCATCATAATTGTGTTTGGCCATGTTGTCGAGCTAGTTTGTTGTCTCTGTTAAGTAACTGTCCGTTAGTCACTCCCTCTTCAGCAGGAAACAACACTTGACAACAAAAGCTCTGAGCCAGAAATTCACTGAACTTAAAAATAAATTGTGTTTTCTACAAACTTGACACGTTTCAGAGTCACTTGCAGTCCATTCAAAACTGACCCGCGACCCACTTTTGGACCACGACCCACCAGTTGAGAACCAGTGTTCTAGTAGAAACCTAAAATACGAGTATGAACCCGTAAATGAGTATAATCCGGGACCGTTAAGATAAATCTTTTTGAGCCTTTAAGTATTACATAAATAAGTTTGATGGCAATTCAGTTCAGCACATACTAAGCACCCCTGCACACAAAATGCTCAAGTTTCCTTTCAGTACACACATGAAATTTAAAAGAGATGGTAGGTGCATCATGAAAGATCCAATAACCGCTGACAATTTAATCTGACTGCAGACCAGGATCAGCCTGATTTAAATGGAGGATTAAGACTGACCTTAGTGCTCTTAGAGAGACCAACAGAGCCAACCTTATATGGTGTGGCCACTGTGGCTGACTTCATTATATTCACAGGTCACTTTCAACACCTCATTTTTTCCCCCTGTCCATGAACGACTTGTTAAATGTTTTGTCTGATCTGGCTGTTTCCTGCTGTTCAGGCTTTGAAGAAGTGCATTTTGTAACCTGCAGGCTACAGTATAGGACCATTACGGCAGTGTGTGGTCAGAATGACACCCCAAACACTGACTGCAAGATTGCGAGAAGCAAACTCCAAGTTTCAAATCAATTACCACAGCCGGCATGTCCAATAGAATAGACAGTGTGCCTTCAGACGGTGGCAGGCCAAAAATGGGAATCTGAGTGTCACCCCAAACCACAATAAATGACATCATTCTAATCTGCAAACTGCACGGCAGGCTTTAAGGTTTTCCTCAGTAAACCAGGGAGAGAGATAGAGGGAGAGACAGAGAGACGGGAGCAACGAATGAAATGAGAAACACACTAAAGAGCCATAAACGGAGACAAGAAGTTTGCCCGCGGAGTTTGGGTTTGCCTGGAGCTGTAACTGTGCCGGACCCAATTGGGAGCTGCCAGACACTGTCACAATTACTGGGCCGGCCGCAGACTCTCTTAAAAATACCTCTGTAGGGTTTGCAAGTGGCCAGCCAAGTCCTCACTAGCAGTAATACAGTAGCAGTTGATCCTCAGGCAGATCTGGGTGGGAGGGGAGGAAGCGGATATAGCTGTGATGATGACTTCCTACTGTATATCCCCCGTGGGACCTTTACAACAACTACCAGGTCTGCTTCCTGGCACACTAAGGAAGCTGTGACAAGTATTGTGAAAGGAGAAAGTCAAGGAAGGAAGGAAACCATCATCAAGAGTTAACCTGCCAAACTGCTCAGCCAATCTATCATGAGATTTGCTATTTCTCAAAAGGCAGCTATGGAACAATGTGTAAGGCCTATGTGAAAAAATGTTGAGTGGCCTCTGTAACCACATGTGTTGCCACAATCCAAGGACTTTCTCTGCTCTCCATCTCCTACTTTGGCTTCTTCTCTGACTTACTAAAATAAAAATGTATTCATAGTATAAAGATACTAAATAAAATTACTCAAAGTAAACAGACTGCCCACTCTCATTTTAAAAATGTTACACTATGGCCTCAGATCTTGAACGTCTGGGCAGGAACGCGTGCTTCCTTGCATGGATGTGTGTAGAGACATATATACACACACCAGTCTCCAGCTGGATGCTTTCTCAAGTGGCTGTAAGGTACTGGGATAAAATATGCCATAACAGAATTTGAGGCATGTAAACAATACAGGGAGAGAATGCAAACAGGACCTGTGAGCAGTCTAAATAACACAAGATGGACAGGCGTCCATGTGTTGAAGGTGGAAAACTGCTTCTTCGAGGATGTCTGTGTGACGCTGGAAAAACTAATTTGGTGCTGGAAACCCAAAGAGGGCATTTAAGCACATGGTGGGTTAACATTTAGTTACATTTAGGAGATGGATTCTCACTGCATTCACCGATCAATTTAAGGTCTGGAAGCTATGAGGAGGGTCTGGCCATAATGAAACAGCACATTAAGTCATGCTTCTGTGGTGTGATTGTGTGGTGAAGCTATGGTATTTGTAGTGAGTGGAGAAGTGCAGCGAGTGTCTGGCTGTCTCACCAGGGCAGGATCCAGTTCTTCATTCAATATCGCCTCGTTCTTGATGAGAGCCACGCGCTGAGCGAAGCGACATGTAGAGATGGACTCCTAAAGAAAACAGTTAGTCTTTCATTTAGTACTCACCTGACACATGCATGCAAGGACTCAACAAAGATGATAAAATGTTCATAATCTATACATTCTTTACAGAGCACAGCTTTTCATCAGTCTTTGTGAAGCATGATACACTGCATGACATGCCAAGTATTTTATGTCTGAAAATGTTTAAATACCCAGAGCA
Organism: Epinephelus moara; assembly: GCF_006386435.1. NCBI lineage: Eukaryota > Metazoa > Chordata > Actinopteri > Perciformes > Serranidae > Epinephelus > Epinephelus moara. Next base: position 34,826,664 of record NC_065519.1, read on the forward strand.
CCAAGAGGATGTTCAGGAGAGAAACTTCAAGTCACTATTGACAAAGCTAACTTGATTTGTAGAGTAGCTCTAACATTATTTACTCAAGAACCTTCTTTCTCCTCTTTTTTTGGCATATCACAGAATATTCTGTCTGAACATGGCCTTACAATGGGCACATCATCCTTACATCAAGGTTCCTCTTGTCCACTGCCATAGTGGCAATCATGGTCGTCATGCAGTTGCCCCCAAGGCTGTCCCTCAGCACAGACGTCAACATGGAGTTCCTGTAGGGAATATGGGAGCGGTTCTTCTCTGACAAAGCTATGATCACCTGAAGAGAACAGGGCCGACATGCAAGACAGAGATGAAGGTAGGAAATTAAATGCCTGATTGTAACATGATGCCTGAAAGGAAATTTCATTACTCACTCTAACTTTGTGGGTCATAATTGTTTATACAAGATGGCCATTAATCAATGTCAAATGTCTGACATGAAATTAATGAAAGTTATTGTAGACTGAACAAATAAAGTAGCCTGAATCAGCAAAACACACTATTTTTGTTTCTCATAGTTGAAAGAATTAAACTTGCTGTGCCAAATCACACACGGTAAATGAAGCAAATAAAATGTATTCTGTGCCAAAGTGTATTTAATAAACAGCACCAAATATATTTTGAATATTAAACAATTTGTACAATATATTATTTTAAACTGGGAAGGGCAATTGGAGAGCGCAGACCTCTGCCAAAGCCAACAGTCCAGTCTTTTCATTCATTTATTCATTCATTCATCCTCTTGAGGGTTGCGGGGGGGCTGGAGCCTATCCCAGCTGACATTGGGCGAGAGGCAGGGTACACCCTGGACAGGTCGGCAGACTATCACAGGGCTGACACATAGAGACAAACAACCATTCACACTCACATTCACACCTATGGACAATTTAGAGTTATCAGTTAACCTAGTCCCCAATCTGCATGTCTTTGGACTGTGGGAGGAAGCCGGAGTGCCCGGAGAGAACCCACGCTGACACGGGGAGAACATACAGACTCCGCACAGAAGGGCTCCCACACCCGGAATCGAACCGGCAACCCTCTGGTGGTGTGGTGGTTAGCGACAGTGCTAACCACCACACTACCGTGCCACCCCAGTCCAGTCTTTTATGATATGCAAATCTCTGCAACTGCTATATGTCAGAATATATTTTCAAAACTACTAGAATTATGTCAAATGATAACAACTGCTTTCTGTCTGAAGTTTGAGCAACTAAATGTGTAGGCTGCCCCACAGGATTACTGGTACTCATGAATGTGGATTGTGTTATAACACAACTGGCTGTGTTTTGTCTCTACTGAACTTTACCATCATCCACTGGCTTTTTATGGAGAACAGAAGCTGCCAAAATCATAAATGAATAGATAAATGGCTAAATGACATCCAAAAAAAATTAATATGCTTTTAAATGTAAAAAAATAATATAAAAAAATAAATGTAGGCATTAATTAAGTGATAAAAGCCATAAATTGACATACCTGTTTAAATTTGCATCTTTATTTACTTTATCTACTTCATTTAGTTTTTCCTTTCATTTATTTATTTTTTTATAAATTTTTAATGTATTTATTTATTTTTCCATGTATTTATTTACTTTAAATGTATTTTTTTTTCTCTTTATCTCCCCCCTAAAAAAATATTTCCCCAGTCTTATGTATTTCTGTATTATTGTCTTAACACATTTTCTTTTTCATTATGCAAATAAGGGAAGTGCCAAGTCTCTACACTACTGTGCTGGGATTGGCTACAGCCTGAAATGTTGTTTGTCCAATCGTAACGTACAAACATTATGTTTGGAGAGCAGGGGCATGAAATCCGCAAAAATTAATGACAAAGTCCACAGCACTACATTCATTAAAATTGGGCTGGTAGTTTTTCCGTAATCCTACTAACAGACACAAAAACAAACAGAACAAAAACATAACCTTTTTGGCAGAGGTAATAAGTAAATATGTATCAACAGTGGCTACCTGCTCCAAGTAGTGGAGGGAGAGGTTGATGTACTTGGCCTCAGTAAGCAGCTGCCCATTCAGGCCAGTCTTGCTAACTCGATCCGATCCGGCCAAGTCCACCAGGTGGAGCTTGGAGCGCCGCACAGTGGCTGAGCCCGGCTCACGCCTGCACAAGTACACAGTGAAAATGCAGTGGGAACGTGTGGATGCCTGGTTCATCGGCGTCTGCAGAGGAGAGAAGAAAAGAGTGGTGACAGAATATTTTGAAAATGCTGCAATGTTTTTCAGCTTGTGCGAGAGAATTCTGAAACCTCCAAAATTGGTGCAGATGGCGGACACACAAAAAAAAGGAAGAAAAAGGGAATTTTAGTCTCCATCTGCGGTGCTTTCCACTTTGAAACAACAAAAAAACATGTTTCCTTTGATTCTTATTTTTTCTTGCTCCCGCTGGTTTGGAGATCAAAGCCACACCATGTGTAACCGATGAGCAGTAAACACATGGTGGCAGCTACAAAAGCTGAGGTTGGCTTTCAGATGGTCACTGGAATAGCAGAAGGCAGGTTGAGACCAGGAGGAGACAGAAATAGAGTATGAGTCACTGTGCATAAACAAGGTTTATTAACTAGAGGAGGATGGGTCCTCCTCGTGAGAGGATAAACACAGGAAATGGACATTCAATGACATAGTGCTGATCACAGACTTCTTTCTGTTTACTTGTTTGTGCCTTAACACAAAGACAGCCTGGACACATGATGGTGTTTTAAAATAACAGCTTTTAATTAGCACCAGGAGTTGATGATATAGTACATCCTGACTTGAATTAGCTTCTGATCAAGTCTGAATTTCTTTTCCTTTTGTGGAATGGTCATTGATATGAGATATGGGCATGACTCCTCTCTGCTTGAAAACATCATCACAGACATACCAGATCATTCAATCTTAAAAGGTGCTCTGACCCTGACTTGTTGTTGGCGTAAATGTGCCAACACCTGTCTGTTAGGGTCATGACAGCTCGCCACAGATCTTTCACTATCTTAACCCACCACTGTCATGTCTTTCCTCAGTCCAAATTCTCTTCACTCTGCACACGACCATGTTTGCTCCTCAGGGTATCCCTATAAGTAATATGAAACAGCCCTGAGATGTTGAAAAGGGATCACATACCTAATAGGATTGAGCAGAGGGTCAAGGGTGAGGATAGAGTGTCCCATGTTAAAGAATTAGTTTTACAGTCTCACCACTGGCAGCTATTTTCCATAGCAACCAACACCAAACAAATGCTGGCCAGTCCTTGATAACTGGCCTGTACTGTAAGTTTTGTTAAATTCTCTACAGCCAGCAGGCGTTTTTGGACTCTCCTTGTCAGTACTTGCTATTCCAATCACTTTCCACTCTGAGAGTTTCCTTTTAATGCATCTAGATAATGTGTTGGTGCAATTCAATTTCAGCTTGCAGCAAAAAAGCTGAGAACACAAGACATTAGGCATTAGGCCAGATACAGTTAAAATATTTGAAAAAAAGAACACACTTGAGCAGATTAATGTTAAAGCTATTAAACACATCTACACTGCATGTCTTGAACCACCTTAGGTTGTCTGCTTCCCTGCTGATGATGAGAGTGATGACCAAGTGTCACCCTCAACCAGACAACGGAGGGACTCACTATCACTGACGACTTCAGCCAGGCCATAAAGTTCACCAAGACAGTGAGCAAGGATGTGGTGAAAGATCTGCAGAAGAAGTTCTGCGGCAGATGCCTGCGGAGTCTGTGATATCATTACAGGATCCAGTTGTGGATGCAGCCATTGTCAAGTCATGGCAAGCACACATCAAGAACTTGTCAGCATGGCATGCAAGGAAGTCTGCCTCCTGCTGCTGGTGGAAATATGTACTCCACATCAATTTGTCAATTACCTTAAACTCATAAAGAAAACTCAAAGGCCTCCACGGAGAATGACTGATTCAAAATAGGCAAACATTCCAGATGAATTATAGTAACATGTTTTACAACAGCAAATCTATACCAAAACATCCTTTTATAAAGTCTCACACAACAAGTCTCATTTATCCAGTCTTGTGCTCAGTATTTGCCAAACAGATGCACCCTTTGATATAGTTTTGCTGTGGTTAAACATGGATCCCAATGACTTCAATTCATGAGGAATGTTCGCCTTTTTTGGATTCTTTGTTCACCATGGAGTTATGTGACAAAATCAAAGTTTTCTATTTCACAATGTCCTTTTACAAACTCTCACACAACTTGTGCAGTATAATCTAAGTCTCATTGATCCAGTTGTATGCTCAGTACATCTTAAACACGTGCATTTTCACTAAAAAGTTACAATATATAACACTTCCTCCTTTGAGTAGCGCGCCCTGAGTGTGCCCAAGCACTTGAACGTATGAGCTCCAACTGACCAGAGTTCAAATGCATGTGCGTGTCCAAGCACACTACCAAGCTGTTCCATCAAACTGTTTGTACTGACATGCTTTAAATCTTGATGCTTTTAAGAAGATGCATGTGTTTGGCAAGTAATGAGCATAAGACTGAATAAATGAGACTTGGATTATAATGCACAAGTTGTGTGAGAGTTTGTAATCAAATGTTTGGATATAGGTTTGCTGCTGTCAAATGCATTCCCGTTTAATTTATGAAGAGTGTTCGCCTTTTTGTGGATTCTTCATTCACTGTGGAGGCAAGCAGGAAAAAAAGCTTTCTTCATGAATTTAAGGTAATAGGTGAGCAACTGATATACAAAAGAGTCCTTTTGTAAGTGAAGTATTCCTTTAACACTGTGGCCTTGAAGCAACGAGGTCTACACTACATCCTTTAAAATTACTATAGAGTTGAATCAACACCTCTCTAAAAGAGTTTCAACAAAAACTGAACATTAACTTTCATGAAGGTGGGATTTATTGGAGGGCTGCTGTCGTGGGCTGCATGAATTTCAGCTAAGTGTGTCATATGTGACTGTGAATGCAAATACTACGGTAAAAATCCATAGCAGCACTCATGGATGACAGTTTAAAGTAATCAAATACAGTAGCAGCTGTCAATAGATAAGACGTGACTGCTGGCTCTTATCTCTGGTTGTTACTGTGTCCTTACAGTGGCATTAATCAAGAGACTGTTCGTGTAGCCTTCAACGTGCGTGCATTGTGCAAGATAACAACTTCATTTGGATATCACCAGATGTTATATAAACGTTTCTGTAGAAGTCCTTGAACAACTCTTAGAGTTAAAGAGTATGAACAGGAGCACATCAAGTACAGATGAATATTTAAATGGTTACAGACTGTGTGTTCACGTCCACAGAGGAAATAGTGTCCACACAGGGGCATTAAAATGTCTTAGTTGTGAGAAAACACAGCAGGACAATGCAATCTCATTGGAGTCACTTCCTTTATTCTCCTGTGTTCTCAATTGACCACATGCTGACCACACGCAGTGCTGCAGTGGGTCAGCATAAAGTGGTGATCTGGTGCTGCAAGCCCTGAAACACTTAGAGATTGCTGATTCAAAAGATTAAAAGTGAAGTTTCATTTGGACCACCTGCTACGCACCCTACTCACCCCCACAAGTTCAGGAGGATGTAGAAAGGGGAGAAAAGATCCAGGCCCTGCATCCCCACATGTGAAGGGAAGGGAAACAGGGACAAAGAAAAAATAAAAAGACCAGATGAGAGGAAATGTTTCCCGGTGAGGTTGAAGAAAGGGTGAGGAGTTGAGAAGGTGTATTTTATTTCCTGTCCAATGAAAGAGTAGAGGGGATTGCCAAGTCTCAAAGTGAGTGAGCTCATAGTCTGCTGAGTGTGGCTTGAATGGATGTGTCATCTTTTATCCACATGGCTCCGAGCAAGAGAAGAAAGAAAGCGTTAGTGTTAACTTTATTTGAAGTCTATGTGGAGCAAGGACCTCTGGGATTATTCTGGCAGTGACAAATTGACTATGTTGATGGTTCTTTGTTTGCTCGGGGTTCAAGAGAAACTTTCTTATGGGGAAGTCCCATAGAGGGTGAGTTCACAAAAGTCTTTGTGTGGGTGGACTGTAATGTGGTCTCCCCTCTGAACTGTGAAACATCTCGATTGCCTCATCAACACACTAATGTAACATCCAAGAATGTGTTTCCACTGAAATATACCCCCAGGTTTTACAGCAGTGGACACTGGGAGTGTGTTCTCAAGGTAGATAAAAAACAAATGCAATATTGTTTTGGCAATAGGCTTCACTCTTAGATATAAAAGCGCCAACTAGAACCATATAGGGTTCTGTCCTGAAAGAAGAAACCTTTTTAGTTCCCGGTAGTTCTTACCTGGAACACCGTAGGAGGGTTCTGCCTAGAACCCAACATAAAGAGTTATACCTAGAACCATCTGTAAAAGGTTCAACCCCCTGTGAGAGGTTCCACAAAGGATCCTTTTGTGGTATAATGGCTCCACCCAGAACCCTCTCTGGAGTGTGTGTATGTGTGTGTGTGTGTGTGTGTGTGTGTGTGTGGGGGGGTGTTCTTTCCAGAACCTTCACAGCTTCTGAGAACCCTTCCAGGAGGGTCTACTGAGAATAGGGTTGCAGCAATATAACGGTTTCAAGGTATACTGTGATATAAAAGTTGACAGTTATCATACTGTGTACATTTGCTTATCTACAATATTGGGAAAAAATGCAACTGGATGGAGAATCTCTCCTTTATTTTAGTTACTTTCAAAGGGGAGACTTTTTACACACACTTCCATGAACAAAATTGTTTCAAGTTTCAATCATAGCAATAAAACATTTGTTCAACCAAAAATAACCCTTATGTTTTCAATCCTTTTAGCGTCATTCTGACTGATAATAATATACATTCTGTAATACCACTGCGAAACCACAATACTTTCTGAGACAGTTACCATTGCCCTCAGCAAAAACCCTCTCTATATCAAAAGGATTTCACCTAGAACCTACTGAGGAGGTTCTAACATGAAACCTTTTTGATATTACAAGAGTAAATCTAGGAACCACCAAGGGGTTTCTACCAAGAATCCTTTTTTTGTTCCACTAATCATGGTTTTAGTTTAACAGTTCAACCTGGGGCCAAGAAAATCAAATCCAGCAGCCTTGGGATTCATTAGGCTCCTAAAGGACAGGGGTGGATTTGGCCCAGGTGAAATCACAACACTCATGGTTCACAATTATGTTTTTAGGAGGTGGAGAAACAACTACCACTCGAGCCTTTACTATTTCAGTGGTGGAGTGAAACTCAACGCTACCAGGATGAATAATGGCAGAGTGGACAGTATCTCCGCCTGTTAACCAATAAACATAGAGTCTGTTCAATACAGATTCGCAATTAACTTTTGTATGGCAGGAAATAATGGTAAGGATATCAACCATGGCAAAACACAAATAAAATGAACTGAATCAACTGACACATGGGTAAACATTTAAATATTTGAGGGTGAGGATCTTTTAACACCAATGCTTTTAACAATCCTTGAAAGACTCTTCCTTTTAAAAAGGGTTACTAATGGAAACCCTTGCTGGAGAAAGAACCCTTGAAGAACCCTTTCTTCAATGAAGGACTCTCTGGATGAAAAGGGTTCCTAATGAAACCCTTAGTCATACAAAGAAACCCTGAAGAGCCATTTCTTTAAAAAAACTTAGTCATACAAAGAAACCCTGAAGAGCCATTTCTTTAAAAAAAATAAAGTTCGTAATATCCTTTTCTTTAAAAAAAAAAAAAGGGGGGGGGGGGGGTCTTCAGAAGCAAATGGTTCTGGGAGGAACCTCAGCCGCTCAGGAAGAACCCTTTTGGAACCCTTATTTCTCAGAGTGTATGTTCACTGGAATATGTATATTGTAGACACATTTTCTCATACAAAAGTTATGTGACTGTACTAGCTACTAAACCCATTTCCGAGTTCCGGAGAAATTCCATCTTGGATCCCATAACTATTTCCTTTGGATCGGTTTTGTTTCATGAACGACACCTGGCCACATCAAAAATTGACTTTGAAATTCTCTGCAAAAATGAAAAGCAAGTCTCTGACTGAAACCTGATTATCAAGTTCACTTTTACTGTCAGTTATTTACTTACAAACTAGCAACAAGAGTAAACAAGGTGAGATCAGCCCTTTGCTCTAAACCTCAGGTTGCAAAGCAAAAGCTGACCCACCGCGTGGGGAGTCTGGGTGTCTGAGTGTAGAAAAGAACCACCACAACATAAACAGAAATTACAGAGAGAATGCTTAGTTTTACTGGGGAAAAAAACATGATAAAAGGGACCACAGGGGACCAAAATAATATTTTAGAAGGGTCTTAAGGTAGAGTGCATGTTGCATTTGTGAACAAAAAATACCATTTATGCCACTTATCCAGGGAGTGGTCATGTATTTTTGCTTACTGACTACAATTCTTACAAAGAACACTGCATGTATGGTGTGTAAATTACAAAGATGAAGTCATATCGTACATTTCTCTTTGCGGTGAAGCATGTGTGTCCCTCTTTCTTACCTCTGCAATCATACGATTGGTGTCACCCAGGAAGAGCAGATTCAGAGCCTCCTCCTCATTTGCTGATTGTTGCATGGACAGGTTCCTGAGATGGATGTTCTGGTCTGGATCTTCCATGATCATTACTTTTCTGTAAAAGAAAAAAACGTCATTAAAGAAAATTCCAGCATAATAAATAACCTGAAATAGTGAATAAAAAATGACAAAGCGGGACAAAACCATTTGAAACCCAAATAATCCAACACTGACGCAATTATGAAAAACTAATTATGTCAGTTATGTCATCCATTTCCCTCCCATCGCCTTGGCCTCACTCAGATCGAAATCCAAACAAACCACATCTGCAAGCCAGTGTGGGCTACGACCCAGTCTGACACGTGCTTTATCTAACCGGGGGTTCATAACTTGATAACAGACAGGGCTTGCTTTTAAAAACAAACAGGTGATTGGTTCTTACCCACATCAAGCACTGTGAAACAAAGTGTGCTTAGACAGATGGGGCTGAAATGACTCTAGTGATCTTAACGTATCATTTCCATCACTCCGCCAGGGTTGTGACAGTATAGCTACTGGATTGAGATGTCAAAGAGGGGAGACTGACTGGAGAACACATGAGGATAATTATGTTAACATGTGTAGGTAATTGAAGTGGTTTGATAAAACAGTATTCATCTTACTGTGATTAAAGGCCTGTACCCTGGCGGGGTTATTTTCCTTAACAGCCTCACCAACTCAAAATCAAAAGGATTTGATTATTGTATTTTACACAAATATAAAAATATGATATAGTTGTTGACAATTTAGAGACTTTTAAAGTCCCTAAAAAATATACTAATACCTATATTTTGTTTAACATGGTTTTCCCACATAATAGTTAAAAAAAATAAAAGACCTTGAAGCAGATCTTATCTTTCTCTCTTACTGAGAAATCTGCTTGCAGTAAGTTTCACTTTCTCCAGTGCTGCTCGTGCTAGGTTAACTGGTGAAAGAGCAGTGCGCATCAAGATGGCTAGCATCTGCGTTACAGGATACATCTGAGAGATTAAGCCATACACATTTGTGCCTCAGTCAGACCCAGGCTCAGAAGAGGAGTCTGTTGTGCACCAACAGCAGACGTATCAGAATGGTAAGTGTGGTTAGCATCTTAATGCTTCTCCGCTGGCGATAGCTGTGGCTTGAGGCATTATGTTTCCAAGTTGTCTGTCCATCTGCCCATCCATCTTATTCTTGTGAATGCAATATCTCAAGAATGACTTGAAAGAGAATTTTTTTAAAATTTGGCACAAAAATCCACTTGGACTCAAGAATGGTCGATTAGGTTTTGGTAGACAAACGTCAAAAGTCAACGCCACCGTGACCTTGCATCCGTCTCATTCTTGTTAAGGCGATATCTCAAGAACACCTTCAAGAAATTTCTTCAAAATTGGCACAAACTTGTTAGAATTTGGTGGTCAAAGGTTGAGGTCACTGTGACCTTGCTTCTGTCTTATTTCATGAAGACAATATCTCAAGAAGGCCTTGAGGGAATTTTCTCAAATTTGGCACAAACATTCACTTGAATTCAGGAAAGTACTAATTATTACTAATTAGAAATAGTATTAGTACTTATAAGAATTTTATGGCTAAAGGTCAAAGGTCAAGATCACTGTACCCTAACAAAACAGGTTTTGGACCATAACTGGAATTCAATGGAATACTAATAAAGACAAAATTTCACACAAATGTCTAATAGGATAAAATGATAAAGTGGTGACATATTATATCTGAAAGGTCAAAGGCCAGTTTCACTGTGACATCAAATTTTTTTGCGAAAACACTTTTCTGACCATTACTCATCATAACTCAGAAACAGAAGTGGAGACACTTGGTCACATACTGAATTGGTGACACTAGTCGTGGGTGCCCACTTTGAAACTGCTGACTGTATAGATCTTCTGTGCTGCCAGGGGGAAGATGTGCATGACGCATCCATGTTTTCACTGACATGGATATAGACTGTAACTGCAACTTCACGGGTTCAAAGAGGCATACAAGTGCGAGGCCGTAATTCGAGTTTATTTTTGCTGTTTGTTCGCTTGCTGACGCAGCATTAATGGTTGTAGAAAATGTATGTGTGAATCTCAGATTTTAGGAAAGTGGCCCCTCAGTACAGGAATGTAAAACACCTCTCTAGTGACAAACTTAGCACAGACACAAGTCAGTTAAGGTCAGACATTTTAGGGGACATAAACATAAAAAAAATACATATTTGAGTGGAGAAGGACTTCAAGCATTTAGAGGGTGGACTGTTGAAAGCATGGTGAAAATAATGCAGAGATGAAGATAAGAAGAAATAAAACAAGGAAAAAAATAAGTACAAGAATGTCAGAAAGAAAAGAAGGGCCAACAGTTAAAGAGAGAAATTTGTTAGTGCCACAGCTTCTTCTTGAATCAGCAAGTGTGGCCACAGCATGGTTAACAACGGGCACTGTCTATTTCCAGAAGACTGTGATTTGTGGGTATCTAAACCTTGAGCTGGATCCTCTGTGAAAGGAGGGAAGAAACTTAAATGGAACTAGTACAAGAAAATACAAGACAAACACCAAAATGATGTACCAAGACGATGTTGCGCCAGGAAGTCCAGAGTCTAGTTTGGGATGAGTAAGTATTGAGTATGACAAAAAAGGTAAAAAAAAGAAAAATAAGATCACACACAGACAAACTTTCAGACAGATGGAATTTATAATTACAAAGAAAGATGGATATAGACAAAGAAAAAATGAAACAGGATTGAACAGGGTGAACAGTCTTTCAAAGATAGAGCAGGGCAGAGAGGGAAGCAACAGACAGAGAGAGTGAGAAGACAGATGCAGATGGACACAAAAAAGAATTCCTCCCAGACCAGCTGCAGCAGTGACTAGCTCTGAAAAACAGTATGTCCACATGACCCTCTTGCGCTCAACTCCAGTGGCAGAGTCTACAGCCAGGTTGACCACATCCATTGCTGTCCTGCAGTCTCATTATGTCAGTTGGCAGTTCGCAGTGAGGTGGTAAATACTTGAGTCTCCGTATTTCACCACACACCAACTCCAGGCCAGGCAGACAAATGGCTGTTCAGGAATAAGGCTTGACTAAACCCACAAGTGTTTAAGAGAATAATGGAACCAGGAGATGATTGGTCTTTTCAGCTTAAAATTTTTTTTATCTATTCCCTAGAAGTGCATGTTCTCAAAGCTAAATATACACTATATGATTGTAATTTTTCATTTTCAAATGTCTATAGCATCAATGTAGCACAACTTAAAAAAACAAAAAGAACACTGACGGTAGATCCTCCAGTCGAGATGCTTCATGGCGGGAGTCCAGAAGGTCGTATCCCATCTCGTTGTATATCTCCAAGTAGGAGATGTGTGTGGTGTAAACCATACTGCTGTCCTGTGGAGCATAACATATAGTATGTAAAATTAAACTGGATGCATAAAGATGGAAATCTTAGTCTTTCTGACATTTGGCAAAAGCAAACAATTAAATTTAGATGCTTTGCAGTACAGGGAAATTAATGATGGTAGAGAGAGGCTGTAGGATACTATTTTACATTTTCAGTGTGTGTGGCCTTCATGTACCAGTGAAACTGATACCTTAAATAAATGTTTAAAAAACATGGCAAACCCTGCTGTGCTGACCTGGGAGAAGCGTTCGTACAGGTAGGAAAGCGTGCGGGGAATGATGCCACGATCACTGTAGCGCTCTGCCCCTCCTGTGATGGTGAAGGTCTTTCCGCTGCCTGTCTGGCCATAGGCAAATATGGTGCCATTATAGCCAGCCAACACACTGCACACACACACACAACAAATACAAAGGTCATTATTCACAAAAGCTTTCAAGGTAGAAGCACACGCCTGAGATCAGTGCTTGACCTTTAGTAACAGCACAGTATCTAATGTAATCTTATCAATTAGGAGCCTCACACTATAAATATGTAATTGGGTGTCAAGCTTATTCCAGCAGTTGTTTTGTGATGAGTTGCAGGTTTTTTCAAATGACTATTACCTTTTGTGGACACTAACTTAAGTTGCACTTCCACGAATGCAACAAACGTTATGACGAAACAAATTATTAGAATGGACAAATTAGGGCATTATATTGATATTACATCAATATCATATGACATGAGACCAGACATTGTCTTAGTCTTTTCCTGGTTTTAAAGGCTGCATTACAGTAAAGTGATGTCATTTTGCCACGTTACTGATGACAAAAATTTCATTTTCTAAATATCTCATGAAAGCACCAATAGTCAACCCTACAATGTCAGCATAATATCTATATCAAGCTATTTTGTCAAATATATTGCGATATTTGAAATTCTCCAAATCACCCAGCCCCAGGATAAATACATGAACATAGCTACCCAGCTGACAATTTAAAAATCACAAACAAAAAGTCTATGGTAATACCAAGGACACCAACAATAGACAGCATGTGGTACTTATTTTCCATTTTGTACATCAAGTAGATAAGAAGATTTAATACAAAATTTCATTTCCTCCACATCCATCTTTTTAAAGATTATTTTTTGGGCCTTTATTGGATAGACGACAGAGAAGAAGCGGACAGGAAATGGGGGGTGCAGGAGGGGTGTGAAATGCAACAAAGGTTTTTTTGTCTGGAACTGAACCGGCGATATTGTGCTTATTCAGATACCAAGGCACTCCTTTCACATCCAATGTGTTCACACTGGCAAATTGACTTTAAGTGGCAGGACAAGCACATTTTACAATAGAGTAGATACTCTTGTAAGGGCACTAGGGTTATGGACGACTATGCTACTGTAAGTTTATGTGAACATAAGAACAAATGATAGCAATTAAACAGTGTTTGCTTACTGCTGTGATCTAGAGGGCTAATTATATGCAGCCAAACAACAAAACAGACCTTAAGATAACTGAGTGTTAACAGTGGAAAGTAAAGCTATTTTGTCCTTAAAAATACAGTTTCTCTGACATGAACATGCTATGACCTACAAAAATCAGAATTCATCTGTTTGTCAGTAAATAATTAGCAGTGTGCCTCCTTCACCACTATTTTAAATTTGAAAGGGTGCAAGGGACTGTCAAGTATATCCCTAAGCAGACACCAAAAGCCTGACTGAATTGAATCTGACACTTTAAATCCACAGGAAAAGATGGCAGTGACTGGAGAACTGCTATGGCGACAGACATCTGCCGGTGAGGGAGGAATGTCTCGTAGTTATGAGTGAAGGAAAAGGCCCAAAACCCATTCAACTAGGCAGGGCCTGGTAAATTTTGGTTTGGCATCAAACTGCCCTTCTGCACGTGCACAGGGCCATGGAAACCAACAGTATCTGGTTCTATTTGAATGAAATGAACATCCAAAGAGGTGCTATTCATGAGGTAGAATAAATTGGCAAAAATGTCTGTTCTGTAGCCTTGGAAATAAACCAGCAAGAAATAGTAAAATGACAGAGGGACCTCTGACACATGAGCTTGGATCAAAGGTAAGGATAAACTATATGCTCTCTGACTTGCCAATTGCAAGAAAAAGGGATATTGTGACACTATATTTATCAAGATGAATTATAAACAAAGTTAAGCCTCTCACTTATTCTAATGGAATTGCCAACCCAGTATTAGAGCAGTGTGTGGGTTTCCCTTCTTGTGTGCTGTATAATTCCACGCCCTGCATGAGAAGGGTAAGGGAAAAAACTGCATGTCAGTTTATATAAAACACTGCGTCCACTCATGAGAATGGTGGTTGGTTAGTCTGCTGGACGGCCATTGGGCGTCCATTTAATCTGGCGTGAGTCATGGCAGCGATTGGCAGAGGAGAGAAAAGACACAGGCTCTGTGTTTAGTTTAATGTCAGTGCTAATGATGCGGCCTCGGCCACGCCGCTGAGGCTTGGGCGTTTCCCAATGCTTGTTCCTGTTTACACCTCAGCTTTCCTGGAGATTGGCAAGTCATCATCCAGAAGATCCTTGCTCTTTCTGTTCTTTTTCTAGGCAGCAGTACAGTAGGTCCAATCTTTTGATGTAATAGGTTTAAGTATAAAACTGAACAGACCCCTGTTCCTCTTTGAACTCGGGCTACAGGTTTCACAGCCTTGTGAAATGGGATTACAGCGCAGATAGAGGGTTTTCCTTGCCAGCCCAACATCATTACGTTGGCTCTTCCTCTCCTGGAGCTATTAATGCTGGTTTGTTTTTAAACTACTGTGTTGGGGTTGAAATGACTGGTTTCGGTTACACCACAGTAGAGACAGAGACTAGTGTGCAAGTAAACGAGTTAGAGCTTTTGGCTAAACGTGATGTGCGCCAAGTATGACAGAGTACCAACCAAAACATCAACCTGACAGTTATTGCTAGCTGAGAGGATAGGCGCCTGCGTGCATGAAACTGAGTTTAAGTGCGGTGACAGCGAAACTGCTGCGATTCAAAGTGACTCCTGACTAAACCTGAATAAATGTTTCCTGACTACAGGGGCTTTAGGAAAAACAGTCTGTCAGTCCAAATTTGATTCTGTTTGTGATTACTGTGACCAGACGTGCTTCTGAAACTGGGACCATGTCAACATCAACATAAGCTTCATAGTTATCAGCACCCAAAGCTTAGTCTACATTGGTCCCAGATAAAGTGCCTTTCAGTATCGTGTAATATTTTTTGTAGCAAGGATATGAGGCCTAGGTCTCAGCCTATTCCTGTGATTGTGTCTGAAGGCAACATATTTCAGTAGGAAATGGGGGTTGAACAGGCAGAATTATTTCCTGCATACCCCCATGTCTTTTGCTCAGTGTGGTGAGACTGGATTTGAAGGGCTCAAACTTTGTGGAATTCAGAACATTCAGTGTGTTAACAGGCATCCTGCAGAGGTGGCAAGGAACTGACAGTGGACTTAGAAATGTCTGACTGCGGAGACAGAATGGTCGTGGCCAGACAGGATGACTAGTGTCCCCTAGGCTGCAGACATTACAGTTAAACCAAAGACTAAAAGGCACCAAGCTCAAATTGATACGGTAAGACCTGGTTGTGACTGAAACTTTTAATCTGATGTTTGCCATCTGCCACAACAAAGGGGGAACTGTTAAAAGGTTGGCTGGGGAGGGCAACCTAATACCCAAGTCGGTGAACCTGCGTGAGTCAGGTCAAAAACATCACAAGTCCTTAGTCAGACAATCCAGACGTCTCACCCTGTTGTTTATATGTCTTCTAATAGCAAAGATAATGCAAAGCACTTGCTGGATTCCACAAATAGCCCCTATTGTGACTCAGAATCCTGGGGTGGTAGGGCTAAATCGAGGCAGGAGGACAGAGTTTGAAGAACCTCGCTCACATAACAACAACACAACCAACATTTGATCACAGGAAATTCCAAGTGAATTCCCTCTCCTCTTGGCCGCTGTCTCTTTTGGAAGTCAGTCTAATTTAACATGAAGTCAAAGCAAGGCTAAAGCTCTCACAGACACTGTAAGAGTTCCCCTTTGTTGGAATGGAGGGAAAATGTGTGTGTGTAGAGGTATCTTAGAGGTAAAGAACCAAAACAAAATTTGCAGTTGTGCTACCTGGAAGATGGAAAACAAATGTAAATGCAAAACGAGTCGTGTTGTGCTTATATTATGAACATGTTGGATCTGTAGTTACTACGAATTAAAACAAAATTAAAACCAGATGAGATTTATCTAGAAAAATCTGGTAGAGATGCATGACCTTGAAATATTTGCTGATATCCAACTGTAAACCTTTAGGTTCAACTTCCACCAGTGGAGTTGTTTTTCTTACATCAGGGCACTTTTCACACCTACCTCATTTGGTCAGACTTTTGGACTTTTCAGTTTGATCAGAACCAAAATTACAGGTGTGAAACCTCCCCCAGACCACAGTCTGAACCAAACAGCCAAAGCTTGGTTTGACAAAAAGAAGTTGCCTCAGTCCAGATCAAACTGAAGCATAGTTTGGTTCATTCCTGGTTTTTGGATGAATCAGACTTTCAGACCAATACAGAAGTTTTGGCCAGCTATCGTTAAGTGATAAGGGTAGTGTAGTACCTCAGTGTGTGTGTGTGTGGTTTAGTGACGATCAGAGCAAACAGGTGTTGGCGATTGGAGCAGAGGAGAAACTAGCAGTAAAGATTTCAAGTGCTAGTAAATGTACAGTGTAGGTTTCAGTTTGTCCATAAACAGTGCTACATAAAATGATGTCGGTTGGAAAAACTCTGCCACTGTTCAATCATTTTCTCAGATGATGAGATAGAGCGGATGCAAAAGGAAAGGAGAGTCTGTCTACAGATCTATCAGTGTCAAGTATAGGGAGATTGCAGCTTGCATAGGTGACAATGACAGGGCATAGGTATGTCAGGTATAAATCTTTAGTGTGCTTGCATAATTACAATGTGAAACCAAAACTAAGCGGATCAAAGGTATACAATGTCACAAATATGCTAAACCTGGTTTCAGGTGATAAAATAAAAGGCCCTTATATTAGTTTCTTACAGAGCAGGTGGACCTTTAAAACCTTCACAGTAAACTCCTGGCAGTCACACTGTTGCCAAACCAAAATATAAAAAGAGAAATCTGCTTTGTTCGATCATCATACTCAGTGATCAACTATTCATTCAATTATTGACTTTATTGATCAAAAAATGGCTAAAAATTGGTTAAAAATTGTGGTCTAGTCTATTGGCAATGAATGACAACACATGCTTATGCTGAACAAATTTGCCAGATATATTTGGCATATCAATATTCAAAATACATCAAACATTGTTCATTTCAAACAGGCCCAAGTGAATCCATCCATTAAATTAAATAGCACTGACAAATGACTTGTGTTGTTGATCTTGAGGGCCCGATTTTTCAGCAGGTTACTCTAATGAATGTGGTGCTCGTGCATGACTAATTAAAGAACAGCTCAAAATGAGTAGGCAGCTACAGTATATCTCTGTGTTGTGGCTTGAAAATGTTCTCACACTCACGATGGCACAGTTTGCCATCTTGCCTGCCAGTTCAGTCCACTTAGTGGTTTAAGTATGCAAAGCACGCCAAAACTCACAGACACCCTCCATTTCCATCTTAAAGAAAGCTGAGCTTTACTGACTTCCTGTCAACAAGGATGGCTGAAGCCTGTGTGGCCCGACCTACAACGTGGAGAGATGAGCATCGCTGGGGACAGGTGAGCAGTGATCATTCGTGAACAGGATAATCAAAGGTTGCAATTTTAAGGGTTGACAAGGAGTTTAAATGCATGACATCAACTTTCAAAATTGATAGATTTTACCTGTCTGCAACTGGTTTGGCTATGTTTTCAAATATCTCTTCTTGTCTGGCAGATTGATCAAACACCTTTAGGAACCTGGATCAAAGTGAGAAGAACAAAGACACCAAAACAAACAGTAAAAATGGATGTCACTGCTTTATCTCAAACATTCAGGGCTCAACACAATTACCCACAGCAGGACTGAATAAGCACAAAAAGCAGTCTATTTAATTTCCCCAGTGGATGAGGAGGAGTTTAGTCATTCTGTTTTCTAAAGCAGTCTCAGCCCATCATGTTTTATCCCACAGAAAGATGAGAGTGATGTGAGAGGAATCCGCCCAGGAAGATTGTTAAATGTGGAAATTTTATTTCTATAAGGGCACAAGGGAACCTCCACAGGCTATTAAAAGACTCTGTGGTTTTCGAGGGCTCTCAGTGTCCACTGCTGTCTGACTCCCTAACTGTGAATTTAGGGCTTGGAAGCGTGGCATGGGCCCTGCCCAGAGGGTATATAAGGCTGCAGCTTTCACCACCAGCGTTAAACAGATGTTCTGGCTCTGCACTGACAGAACTGGTGAATGAATTATTCACGGGAAAAGTTCTTATGTAACCTGGAGAGTGTAAATTCTGGTGGGCAACACACCTTCCTCTACACTGTATGTTATCTCTATTCACTCTGAACGCTAGTCACTCTTAAACATAACTAAGCAAGTGTAATAGCTACAGGCTTAAGTGAATGTAGAACATCAAAACAATGACCACCTGTTATGTTTGGTAAAACTGGGAAAAGCAAGAACACGTAAGATGATTGATTCAGCTCTTGATTTCAAATGAGCTTTAAGGGACAGTTCATCCCAAAATCAAAATTACATATTTTTCCTCTCACCTGTAGTATTATTTATAAGTTTAGATTATTCTAGTATTAATTGCCAAGTGTTTGAGATATTGGGCGTAGAGATGTCTGCCTTTTCTTTAATAAAATGGAACTACACATGACAGGTCCCTGTCGTCACCGATGACGTAGAGCATATGGGCTGACTGGTAATGCCTTTAAGTTTAATTTGTAGAAACCAGTTGCAATGGTCTGTCTATCCACCAGGAGGAGCAGTGAGTGTGGACGCTGCAGCGGTTTACTGCGCCTATTATTACTGAGAGAGCCTCCCACACAGAGCATATTTAATGATTATCAGGCTACCATATCATAGGTCATAAATATTATGCTTCAGCGTTTTGTTATTCAAAAGAATTGCATGAAAATTAAACCATATCATATCCAACCATATCACCTCGCAGAAGGGAGTGTGCATCTACTCATGGACGAGAGGCTCGTGCTTGTGACAGCACGAGATGTAAACATTAATGGCGTCCTCCTCAGCTGAGCTGTACCTTTAGCTAGCTCAGTGGTGCTAAGTGAGCTAGCAGAAGATACACACTTATTTATATGTGGTGATACGGTTAGCAGGTGTAGTTCAATAAAAAGAAAATAGTTCCTACATGAAACTGCTCACAACAAGGTTCTGTGGATTATCCCGTGTAACCGTGTCATGATTTTTGGAAAGAGACATTGCTGTTGAGTTAGTCAAATGCATTTTTTTGGCACCTTAAACACCACAAGCTAAGGCTAAGGCAGACATCTTTACAGCCGGGATCTTAAACACTTGGCAACACATACCAACTCAACGACTGATAAACAGCACTATGGGTGGTAGGAAAATTACGTATTTTGGGGTGTTCTGTCCCTGTGACCATAATTAAAAACAACAGCTAAAGTGGTCATCTACAATATTCTTGCTTTTCCCAGTTTTAGATATATATATATATATAAAACAGGTGGTCCTTGTTTTGATGTTCTGCACTCACGTGAGACCGTAGCTAATTGTTCTGATACTTCTTATTAATCTAATTTCTATTTCTATAAACAAACTGCTGTTGCTTTAACATATAGGACAAAACAGATCAGAGACTGGTCACAGGAAAGAGAGTCTAAGGTATTTAGAGCAGCAAATATAAAGCTTTCACTGCCTACAAGTTCAAACTACTCTACAGTGTCAATGGCTACGGTTACATGATGGCTTCTCATTCGGAATGAAATAAATCTGAATGAAATCATTCGGAATTAAAGTCTTTCCAGGTAGTTTACATGGGAAATATTCATTCCGAATGAGGGTTTACATGGGAGATCAGTTCAATTGCCTTTATTCAGGTCTGCACAAGGTTTGGGGCAGGGAAGGTTTCTGATTGGATAGGGGGCGGGGCGGATGTTACGTGTTTACGTTTACCGGAAGAAAACACTGTATAGTCCGGATAACAAGATGCTTGACGACGCCGTTCTTAGTGCCTTTTTCNACCATTTACATGACCACTTTTAATCGGAATGGCCTTTCATTCCGATTAAAAGTGGAATTAAACTGTGCATGTAAACGTACTGACTGATAGAGTTTCGTATAACCATTAGCAGATATAAAAAGGGTATAAATTATTATGGTGGAATTCAAAGACCCCACCAGTTTTGTAAAGCCAGGTTCAGACCAAAGATGTGCGATGAGATGAGTTGAAATAGGCAACTACTTGCAACGTGCTGTTCTGAAACGTTCTAAAAACCTGCTGGTTCACACCAATGCGACGAGATGAGACGGTGTGTCATCTCTATGCAACAACTCTTTGTACTTCTGTTCTGATTTCCAGTTTTTCAGACTTACTTTGTGGCTCAATATAATTTCTAGCTTCTTAAAATATATAAATGAGGATAGTGATAGTGAGATACTGGCTTCAGCTGCATTTGTAGAGATTAAATGAAAATACATAAATAACCAGTGCTAAATAATCAATCAACGGGACCTCACACCATGAGGACAGAAATAGAGGGCTTGGCAAGACAAAGCACCTGCCGCAGCAAGCGAACAAGCCGCCTGTGGTCATTTTGACCATATTAACTTGACCAGTGGACTCCACTACAAGTCAATTGGCTGTTGAAACTGATGACTTGATTTGCGTTCTAAAACCAGCTGCCGGCGATTTGACCAGATGAGCTGCAGGTGACACCATCAGCCAGCTTGAGTCGAGCTCAGACCGGGCAATTCACACACCTCTGCAACTTTTCTCTGCAACAGTTTCGTCTTGTCACAAATCTTTGGTCTGAACTGGTCTGTACGGCAAATTAGTTGGCTGACTGAGGAACTAAACTAAGCATATGGAAAAGACAAAGATATAACTACCTGAACTTGTAGCACTCCCTCTTGTTGTTAACAAAACCATCAGCCAAATCCCTGGGCACCACAAACTCCAATGAAGCACCTGTCTGATCTTCATTGTCCACAGAGTACACCTGAGGGAGCCAGAGACAACAGTAGAGTCAGTCCTACAGTGGCATAAGGCTTACACACTACTGTTTTTATCACAGGGCAATGGACTTGTGGGCTTGGACATTTACCACAAGAGAAAATCTTGAGAGTATTTAAAAGAAGCTATAAAGGCATTCGTCTGCTGTTTTGAAAGATCAGTCTGCTATGTTTCTATTACTTGTATAATGTTATGGTATGTGGTGCCATACATACAGCCCAATTTAAACACAAAGACAATTCATTATGTGAGGTTTAAAATATAAGTTTGTCCACTTGTGGTTGGGGAAATGCGAGCCCCGAAATAAAAAGTTGGAGTTTATGAAGCATTTATTTTGTGGAAAGCAACAGAACTGAACAAGCAATCATGATCAGTGTACAGTGTAGGCAAGTTCTGCAATTTCACCCCAGGGGAGACAAGAAAAACTGTGGAACATTAAACCAATATAGATTGAGCTCTAGCAGAAGAGGACATTTAAATTGAGGCTGGCTGGGTCAATCTAAACAACCCCACCGTCGGGTTTTCAGCTTCAACATATGTTCTGGCATATGTTTCCAATGGACACAACGATGCAATTACAAGTCCCCAGGGTTTCAGGAATAAAAGATAAGACCTAAATGATTGGATTGTTTTTCACTGTCGCTCTGCCTGCAGCATCGCCTCCTGACCACCACTGTTCTGCTGTCTTCACGTGGACATGTGCAGACGCTCAAAAAGCCCCAAGGAGGTAGCTGTGCTCATTTCATTTCGCTGGATATTGTCAGCTCAAGCTAAAGTGCCACAGAAACCCTCAAAGTAATCTGATCATCTCTTCCATCAGCTGTTGTGCTCACACAATAAACAGGGTTTTAGGGAGAGTAAAGTGCTGCCAGGGGTGTTTCTCATGGAAATTGACTTTTGTTTTTGTACATGTGCATCCAATAAAGAGGGCCCATCTGATAGGAGCTGAACATTAGTACGCATGTGTGTAGCATAACCTGCATTCATATGCTGTCAGAATAATCAGAAAAATGGGTTCCTCATTGGAAAATTTAACACGTCTCTGAAAGTCAGTGAAAATTTGGGTACACGAATTGCAAGTTGACGTCATATTAGGCAGAGACATGGAGGACAAAAGTAAATGTGTGGTTGATGATAAGAAAATGTGATAATTCACATCCTGCATATTCAGTTTTGCTCACATGTAATTTGCAATCTAGTATTTTGTTGTAACCAGTAGTTGTTGTCCACGTTGAGTGACCTAGACTATTTAGAAAAGTTTTTAGCATTAACCCTGATAACAAAGGAGAGGCAATATTTTAGTGGTTTTAGGGAACGAACTGGTGCAGAGACAAGTCTGGGATAAAATTACTTTGTGATATAAAGCTTCAAACTGATTCAGCACACTTGGATAGCAATAGAAATCTTCACTCGGATGTTAAACACTCTGAGCAGTAAAGTGAAACACATCTTCATTTTAGTCTCCATGTTGTTTCCACATTACGACTAAGGGCCGTAATATACTTGCTGCAAACAATGCAAACACGACCGCATCATGGCTGCCACGCGTGATCTGCTTTCGTTTGACACGTCGAACGCACATCTCAACACGAGGTACCGCGACGTGTGCGTGAGATGCAATATTCGTATAACCGCTAGAGGCGCTGGTGCGAATGCACAATGACCCGACCGGATGATCAGACCAGACCCTTCTTCTTCTCATGAGATTCTTCATGATTTCCGGGTTATATTTCTGTTGTCTGTCCCAAGTGGTGACCGCCAGTATTGTGCATTTTGGCTGCATAGTGCTGCGTACACAACGTGCCGTGGTTGTGCGTTGTGTACGCATTGTGTACGCGTGCGTTCGATCAAGCAGCAAGTATATTACGGCCCTTAGAAGCATGTGAACGCAACATTACTTCATTGCAAAAAAAAAGAAGCATGTGAACGCAACATTACTTCATTGCAAAAAAAAAGAAGAAAGAAAAATCTAAGTAACCTACCAGGAGTTGGGGAATTGATTTTTTTTTTAAACTTTATTGCTACGTCACCTTGATGATGTGATACAGTTTATAGAATACATGCTGTATTTTTTTATTTATTAAAACATATAATATCTTTGGTATCATATAATTGAATAATATATTTTACTTATTATATTTCAACTGTGCCAAAGGACTTAAAGGTACAGTAACTGTTTGTAACACTGTCTTAACTGTGATATAATTGGTGCAATAATTCAACTACAGCAATACTCAATGCAGTTATTCAACTGTGCAATATTCTTCAGTATACTAATTTATTCTTACCAGCACCACTCTTAAATGTATATTTAATAATATGATTCACATATTATATATATGTGTCTTATTCTTTTTTCTATTTTGTATATATTGTGTTGTATACTGTAGCATAATACACACATTGTAGTATTTCTAAAACTTCACATACTAGTTTTCTGCACTGCAATGTAGCATAGGGCACATATTTTATTATCTTACACATCTTCCATACTTGGCATACCTCAGATATATTTTTTAAATGTTAAACATTGTAACATAATGCACATATTTTTATTTTTCCTATTTTTACATACTACTTTCATACTTCTCATTGCTACATCTATAATCCTCCTCCTAAACAGTCGCATGTAAAGGCACTGAACATCAGCACAAAATACTAGCTGTTGGCATCTTTAA
The DNA here is from genome assembly GCF_006386435.1 of Epinephelus moara. NCBI lineage: Eukaryota > Metazoa > Chordata > Actinopteri > Perciformes > Serranidae > Epinephelus > Epinephelus moara. The sequence continues at coordinate 34,850,406 of NC_065519.1, forward strand.
CTCACACACCTTAAAACTGATACTGGTCCCCATTTTATTTTTTCATGTCATAGCAAGATGAGCATCTGTATAATTAAAAATAATAACTGCATTCCACTCAGGTGTGCCAGTTCCAGGGCCTGGGTGCTGTATTGTAACGTCTTGATGTGATTGATTTATTGGGACGCTTAAAAGAAGGGTGCCATAATCAGCCCATTAATGTCGTTAGTTACACCTGTGCTATCCCTGCTATGACAAGCCCAACTGTCCGTTGTGAAAGTTATGGTAGGTGTAGAAAATGTCAACACAATTTGAGTAACGTTAGTATTATGTTAGTCAGTCTTGTTTTGTGTTAAAATGTCGTTGTAACCTGTGATATTTGGCGTGGTGGGAATGTAACCCAGCGGGCAATGTTTTTGGAGAGGCTCCGTTGATATAACGCCAACATTAGCTAGCTTAAATAAGCATACTCTCTGACGTTAGCATTCATTATCCACTGAGGTGTGTTTAAATGTTGTTTTAGCTGTCTGCTTACCGACGTAGTTTTCTTAGTGGGTTTAATGCGACCAAATATATGTATCGTCTGTTTCACCATTTTTCCGCTGAAAAAAAAGAAAAGTACTAAGTGTTGCTGCTTTTCCTTGTAGGCATAGCTGGTTAGCTCGAAGCTAGCGCCGGGCTCTTTGTAGTTTGTTGCAGCTGGTTGCTAGGAGACGGCGGTCCCCTCCTTCACTGACAAAGATCGTCTATTCTCTCAAAGATGATTCATCAGAGTAAAACCACCTTTCTATCTATCCTTCTCAATCTCTCTTTTCCCTAAACACCTGTGAGTCAGGGCCAGTGCAGAGATGTCCAGGGAGGAGTGTGTGTAGGAGGGGGGCTTTTGATTAACATTAAACACACTGTTAGGGGTAAAAATAAAACAAAGCATTCATAGCTGCTCTATTTTCTCCTGATGTTTGTTATTCTCCTCTGAGCAGGTGTTTTGTGTATTCAAGGCAAAAGGTCACTGCAGGTTCAGTGACTCATTCAGTCTGCATATTGACAGAAGTGTATTCACAACAGTAGGCACTCCCCACACATTAGGGCCAAAAGCACTTGATCCAAATAGGTGCAACCACAGCTGACAGATTTGACAGTCATAGCAGATACATTAGAAAAAAGGAAATGGTGTGTGTTAATCACTGCTGGGATTTCTACATACCTGTTGTCTCTATAGGTGCTGCATAAAAAAAAAAGTTTTAGAAATAAACTTAAAACATGGCATAGCATTTAACCATCTTTTCTTTGATCTACCACTGGCCCAAAAAAAATGGAAATGAAAGATAAGAGAAACCAGAGTGTGTTTAAATGAAATGTATGTTTTGCAAACAATATTAGGGGTGGGGTTTGCATTCAGGCACAAGCACACACAAACACACACATAAACACATCATATCGCACCTGCTGATGTTCAGCTTTATAGGTAAACTTTTATTGTTTTGGTTCAAGTTGACTTTGCCGGTTTTATTTATGTCACTTTCTATTACCTGCACAGTATTAGGCTTACAAAGAACACTGACAGAGGTTATATAAAAGTACATGGATCCACCAGCAAAAAGCACAACATGCCCTCTCTCATAAAAACTCATAAGGAACAGTAATTCTCTTATCAGCTGATTTAGACAGAACCATATGTCTTGAATTTGGGGAGGTGGGGGTGGAGGGTTGGTGGCTTTGACCCTGTCTCCAATTTCTGTTTCTGGTATTTCACCTGAACCCTGCATGGCCCCCAAATATAGCCTACCATGAGGCCTACCCCTGGGCTGCACACCAGGCCGTGTACCGGGAAGGCTGCATGGTTTCATGGTGGCATCCAGGAGAATGTATCATGTTTGTTCCAGTGCATTCCTCCGTGCCACACAAAATACTTCTTGTGTGGTTCCTTGTTTTCAGTGGAGTTGTGTATGTGTCTTGTTATGCATGATTATACCATACATACTGCTGCTTTTAGTGCGCAGTTTGGTTTAAATGTGTAGATAATCATACACCCAGTTTGCTATTAAGAATGTGTGGCATTATACAAGAGTGTGGTTGCCTATATTACATTCAGACTGCTGTGTGTGTGTGTGTGTGTGTGTGTGTGTGTGTGTGTGTGTGTGTGTGTGTGTGTGTGTTACAGACTCTAAGTCGGAAGAAAGAACTGAAGAGCACTGAGCTCATCAACATCATAATGTAAACTTTAGGTCAAAATAAAACTAGCCAAGCTAAAAACAAGAATGAATTTGCATTCACTGCGACCACATACACACATGCATGCATGCGCTCATTCACATAACAGCCTCATAAACACTTGTCAGTAGTCCAACGATGTCTCCCTATGACAAAAAGTTCATGAGTTTTGAAAGGGTACGTGGCAAAATGGCCTGTTTGTATGTTTTTGTTTGTGTGTGTTTTTGCGTCTTGTAGTCAATCATGTTACATGACTGTTTAGAAGTTATGCACCTTTTTGTTAAATCACGGATCAGTGGTTCATTAGGGACGGCTAAATTGATATGATTCCTCTTCAGGGACCTCTATCTGAAAATATTTTGGTGGTTAGATATGATTAAAACCAGAATTAGTTACAGTTGAGGAGATAACCATGGAGGAACAGAAACCAGTGATCAGAAGAGTCACTCTTATAACTCTTACTCACAATGGGCTTTGCTCAGGCCACACCCATCATTGCACAAGGCCATCATTGTGATCTCAAGGCCCTGACACACCAAGCCGACAGTCGGCCATTGGTTCTAAGAAAGTTGGGCCGTTGGTGAGCATCTGCCACCCTCATTGGTGCAGTGTGTCCCGCAGTATTGGCCCTCGTCTGCGCTGGTCAGCTTTTTTTGTCTGACCATTCAGCATGTTGAATGGTGTCGGTGATGGTGGACCCTGTTGCCAATGAAATCACTCTGATTGGCAGATGAGCTCAGCACAGGAGAAGGGAAACAGAAGGGACAAATGTAAGCAAAGAGCTTAAGTCAAGAGGGAGTGAGGCTGAAACAAACTTATGTGAGGGAAGATTGTTTTTCCTAAGCCATTTAAATCTTTAACAGAAACGTTTCATGATTGGGGCGTCGGTAGCGTGGTGTGCCGGCGCCCCATGTATAGAGGCGATGCCTCGCTGCAGCGGTCGCAGGTTCAACTCCGGCTTGCAACCCTTTGCTGCATGTCAACCCCCACTCTCTCTCTCGCCCTATTTCACTCTGTCCTGTTCATTAAAGGCAAAAAGCCCAAAAAATTATATATATATAAAAAAAAAAGAAACGTTTCATGATTGTTATTGCTCACTGGCACATGGCAAATATGCTTTGCTCTTTCAACACTGGATTGTGTTGTTAGTGTGCTATCTATCTAACTAGCATCAAAATGGTCTTAGGGTTTCCCTTTTTGGATGACAATTACAGACAACTGCCATCTGCTGGTATGGAGGGGTATGTTCTCTTACACAGGTGCAGAACACACAGTGGGGGTATCGATGGCTCTTTCCCTACTTCTTATCCCCTACTTCCAGCCCCCTTGCTCTGACCTCCCCCATCTTTGAATTTGGCCTTCATTGTGATCTCAACTACACATCTGTACAGTTTTGTAACTCTGTCTTGTTCAGTTGCACCATCATTGCGTTGACAAAATCTGTCAGCAGACAGACAGACAGACAGACAGACAGACTGCAAAATACTCAAAACGGCTTCTGTGGTAGTTCCTGCTGTATTTTGCCATGTTGACACACATGCACAGACTGACAGATTCACAATGTAAAAACAACAGCAGCTATCGCAATGTTGTCAAGGCTGGTAACTATGCCTTGTTTTCCTGGGGATCCTCTGTAACTGCCCAAGGGACTCCGGGGGGTCCTTGGACCCCTGTATAAGAATCCCTGTTATAGGCAAGCCCTCCCAGGACAATTAATCAACTGCCCTTTGGCTCACGATCAATCTCTCCACAAAATCTATGCAAGTCCCGCCCCCCACCCTCCCTTTTCAACCAATTGGCACCTTCACACACACACACACAAACACACACACCTGACCTCTATGCCAAATTTCAGCTTTGTAGGGCAAAAACTGTGGCTGCCAAAGGGTGGGGAAATTTTTGTGGGCCGACCAACTAACAGAGTGAGCCACAGAGCTGCTGGTCGCAGCTAATGAATTCTTTACCTCCTTTTAAAAACAAAATTTCGAAATAAAAAATTCTGAATATGAAATGACAGCCTTGTTTCCTGTGTTTACCCTAATACCTACATTTCATTTCCAAAGCAAACCTTTTTATTGCTTATAAAATCTGGTAAAAAATTCCATGCATAACTTATTAGGACAACATAAACAGTTAGTCTACTCACACAGAGATGAGCATTCATGAGAGGATCGTGTGAGGATAACCAATGGCAATTGGACAGGATGTGTTTCACATGGGCTCCAAATGGTCTGACATGCAGCCCTGCATTCCTTCAGGTTAGACTGCGTGTGTTTGGGATATTTTGTGTTATGCAACGGGGCAGGGGCTCTGTGAGAAGGAAGTGCGGCCTTTCAGAGGACTGTTGCTGACATGTTGGTGCTCACATGTAGCCCTGTGAAATGCATTTCCAGTCATTTGCTTCAAGTAGCCACGCATGGCTGAACAACAGCTAGTGAAACCCTAGAGCAGTAAGACAACTTTAAACATTTTTACAGAGCTTCCAGGTGGTGTAACACACCCTCTGGCAGCCATATTGGAGGTCCACAGCTCGTGGGCAACACGGTGTGAACAAACTGACTAAATTGTCTCGACAGACTCCAGTTCAGTTTTGTTGCGACCATGTTGATACACATCAGATTTGCACACCAGCTATTACCAGCTGCGTGTGAAGACAAATATGCTGCAGGTCATTTTGCTAAATTAGTCCAGAGAATACAACTGCAGTAGTAAAAGCTGTTTGTTCATGTAACCTGACTTTTCAAGCTACAACTGGCAGCACCTTAAAGCCAAGAACGAGCAAAGGTAGTAAATCCTTCTGTGCCACATATGTCTAAATGTGGAAACAAATGCTCTTCAGTTAAATTGAACAAATGCATTCAACCATGATATTTTTCTGTTTTATTTTTCATTTTGCACATGAACTTAAGTATTATTTCTGAACATCCATGATATGTAAGCTTTACCTTGGAAGTCCTTCAGAAAGTAACCAGCTCCACAGTATGAACCACATCCATCCCAGTGCGACCAAACAGAGTATTCCTTGCACTTGTGGACAGTGGAGCTGGCACATTATGCCATCTGGAGTATTGCACAATGGTGTCAGTAAGAGAACTCTGTGTTGACGTTATCTTTCGCAAACATGTAGATTATATCATGATATCAGCAGACAAAATGCTTTTCAAAACTTGTCCGTGAGTTCCAAGAAGGAAGCAGCCACGTCCACTTTCTACAGAACAATTACTCAGTGTAGTTAAATCTGTTTCCTTGACAGAGAAGTGCATGCAGTAAACACCAACCAAGGGCTGGACTGGGCTTGTTAGGGAGCTGTGAACTTTTTTTTAATATCCTGTTTTGGTCCATGTGTTGTCTTTAGCTGGAGCTGACATAGCTGTGGTTTCACCCCAAAGGAGGCAACCAACTGTACTGCATGAGGCCGAGGCACGGAAACGGACTTCAGATCTGCATGCAAGACATTTTTACTCTCAACAAATAAGTGGCTAACACACTCTTTTTGTCTTAAAAAGTTCAAAGTTTTGCATGCATTCAAACCACACTGGATTCTTTCTTTTGGCAAAACAAAGGAATTAAAAGTCATTTCCCAGCTTTGTTATCAATGATTTCCCATAATTCTTGTTTGTTCCTCTTTTATCTCTTTAATTTCCTGTCTTGGGTTCACAGGAAGATCAGGTGTTACATTGGAATTGTCACCATGCATGATGACTACACATACTGACATGTGTGAGCACGCATGCATGCATGCACACACACACTCACTCAAATACATGCTTCATCGACTCTGAAAGGAGTGAGGTACAGTAAATACTGTGATACAGATAAACCAACCAAGTACATTTCAAAACTTGTAGGACCTTAAAGGCAAAAACAACTCCACCAGCAAAGACAAAAACCTGTTTTTTCAGTCATCTTTGCCAGCAATCGACACCTTTGTCTCTAAGCGCCGCCCTGGCAGTTAATCAAAAAGGTGTGCTCAGCGTCAGAGGATTTCATACTGACTGGGAGTGTATGCAGCGCTCTCCTGACTGACTGCTTGGTTTAGTTTGTGGTTGTGATTTTGTTTGGATGTTTGCAAGATGACCTGGTACCCACTTCAGTGCATGTGCAACAGGATTAAACATGCTGCAGTGTGCCAAAGTGTACTTGTGTCACACAGTGAAGATCTGAACATGATGCAAACAGAAAAACAGACAGAAAAAGGAGCATTTGTTATTTCTGTACAGATGTCACACATGCTGCCGTCACACTACGCAGTCACTTCTGAATATCATTTAACACACATTATTACTTCTTAAGTTCTTCATCTCAAAATCCAACCAAATTTGATAAATGCACAGTGGTGGGTCAGACATTAAAGGGACAGTCCACCTCAAATTTAAAAATCCATAGTTTTCCTCTTACCTGTAGTGCTATTTACCTGTCTTGATTCTTTTGTTGTGAGTTGCTGAGTGTTGGAGATATCGGCCTTCTCTTTAATATAATTTAATTAGATAGCACTCGGCTTGTGGTGCCCACATGAAACTGCTCACAACAAGGTCTGTGGATTATCTTGAGTGACCTGGTCATGATTTCTAGAAAGAGACATTGCCGATGAGTTCTTTTTTCCTAGCTCCATTTTATTGGAGAGAAGGCAGACATCTCTACAGCCGATATCTCCAACACTCGGCAACTGACACCTAAACAATCTAAATTCATGAATAGCACTACAGGTAAGAGGAAAATTTGATTTGGGGGTGAACTGCTCCTTTAACAGCACTTGCCACTACTTGCTTACAGCACCAACAGTAGCTTGCCAACCAAGCCCAAACTGTACACAAGCAGTTTGTGGGAGTATTTGTGTTGTTCTGCATCTCTGTGTGCAATCATGTACAGTATACGCATGACTGGGTACGTACTGTAAATGTGAACATAAAACCCGGTCTTCCAAACTGTAAACACTGTACCCTCCACAGCTCCTGGCTAATCAGTCCCTTAAGAAAGCATCTTGGCGTTGCTTTCAAACAGAATGGTTTCGATTTGGCCAGGCCATTATTACAGAGTAGGGGAAGATGATGCTTCAGTTAAGTAGCTGCTTCTCTGTGGCTTAGCGGTTGAGGTTAGATAGATTCCATAGGATGATATGTTGCTCTGTGACTGTGCGTGTTTGTGTATGTGTGTGTCGTCCCAGCTCTGTCTGAGGGTGGCCACAGAGGCTTAGTGGTAGAATGCCAAGATGCTCCTTTAACCAAAGGGACGATTAGAGACAAGCTTCTGCTGCTATGGTACCTTGCTTATACTGTAAGCCACTGCGTGTCATCATCACACACACATGAAATATGTGTACACGCATGCTTACACACGCAATGATAAATGGAAAATAATGTTTTGAATACTAGGAACATGGTGACAATGTTTATTTCAAGAAAACATTAAATACAGAGGTGCCATCAAAAAGATGTAACCCCACTTTTAGTCATTCTGCATGGGAGGTGGCTGCAGCAACCTTCTGCATGCACCACATTTACACAGCTATATTGAGTCAGCCTGGGAAAGGTTAATTTTTAACACCAGCGCATTTGCAAAGTGACTGAGTGCTCCAGTCAGAGAGGGAATGACAGTAAGAGAGTTATTTTCAGAGTGAATAACTGTTGTGGTAGCTGTGGTGAAAGCAGGTCAGCCCATGCGCTGACCTATACATGTAAGTTAGCGTGTAGAGTGTATGTATCCTATTTTTACCACGTCACCACCGGTCGTAAAAACGTTGAACATAGTGAAAACAACTTCTTAAGCTCCAGTGCCCACACTCCTGATAATGCATAAGTGTCTGGTACAACTGTCTGGCGGGTTTTAAGAACACAACAAATTACACTTTGTTAATAATCTCATCCAGTCTTTTCAAAATCAAAGTCTGCTTTTTACTTTTCAATTTTAACATAAGTGTAAGTGTGGAAGTGAATTAATTAGCTAAACTTGAAACAAAAAGAACCTGCTTTCAGGTAGCTCAGAGCGTAAAACAATTGGTCAAGTCATTATATTAAATCATAATATTGTAATATTAAATTAAGATAAAAAGACACTGAGACATTATTCTTTTTAAAAGGGTTACTTCGGTGACTAATGGAGACACAAGTTTTTTAAAAATTGGTCCAGTATTGAGCGCGTGTGCTGCAGCTGGCGGTGGTGAAACAGGCTGCATTGTTATGTCAATGGGCATTTGAGCACCATCAATTCAATGTCCACAGAAAGCTCTTGTTTTGCCACTGACAGGCTCAGATTGATATTAGAAGTGCTGACATTATGGAAATGATCCCTACAGAGACAGACCTTTTTGTTAAAGAGTAAGATCTTTTTTCTTTTTTAACCTGAAACAGATCTGAAATCACCATCACTAAATACACCAGACTTCCTTTAAATAAACAGTAATTTTATCACCATAAAAACACCTCATTTAAAGTCAATAGAAACAAAATATATATAATAAAACATCCTTTCACTGTTCCAACAATCACCAACTCTGCTTTGTTTGAAATAAACCCTTAATTCACTCTGTTAGATGTGAGAATATTCTGGCTCTGTACATGCTAAAATAACTGTTTTTTTAAATGGAGTCTGGTGTGTTTGCTGAGAGGGATGTCAGGGCTGTTTCTGGTTAAACAAAGAGGATCTTACTCTTCAACAAAAAGGTTTATCTCTGTAGGGATAATTTCCATAATGTTGTCAGACACTTAGAATAACAAGCTGAGCCTGTCTGTGGCAAAAACAAGCACTTTTAGTGGACACATAATGATGGTGCATAAATGCCCCAGGTGGTTACATAGCAACCTGCCTGCTGCTACTGCCTGCAGTGTTCTTGCCTAATACTGGACTTGTTTCAATAATTGTTGTACCCATTAGTCATTCACACACAAAAACATGAGAGAATAGGGTTCATCTTGAAAATATCTAAGCCACCTTTTAAGTGTATGGATTCTGTATGTTAAAATGTTAAGGATAGAACTGTATTTTTCAAAAGAAATGAAATAAAAGAATAAAAAATATTCTCCGACAATAATAAAAAAATGTTGACGATATTAGTTGAGAGTGTTATAAAATGCTGAATGAGTTAATAGCATAGATTTTCATTGCCTGATGTGTCTGGAAACAGAGTTAATGAGAGCTGTGAGACTGAACTGAAACAGTAAAGTTGGCCAAAAAATGAAAACAATAATCTCAAAGATGTTAACATTGATTGCAGCGCTGAGAGAAACTGCAGAGTTGGTGGTAATTCTGTGTGGGTTCATCACTGCAAGGGATTCCCCTGATATTACACATACTTGTGTTTCATCATAATACAACATATTGATTAATGCAGCTTTAATGACAAGACATCTCTCAGACTAAACTGCAAGTCTAATTTACAGTGCAACACTATCAGTATAAATACATCATAAATATGTCCTTTAATGTAATTTCAGTCATGTCCAGAAGCAGCACTAACCAAAGTGCTGAGTGTCTATCTCAGGCAGTCACCAGCAGTGAAGTCCATGCTATTTAAGTCTGGGGTTTCAGCAGCTCTCCTGCCTTCCCCTCCAGGGCACAGTTTTCTGGTCAGTAGCTGTGTCCAAGGGAATTCTTTAGGGCTTTGGTTATGTGTTATTCTCTGAGGCTTCTGCCCTCTGTTATGCTAGCTAGGCCCAGGCATATCAGACTTCAGTCTGCATTCCTGAAATACTGTATATGAATTTCCAAGAGTCAAAGACCGGCAATATTGTGGGATGGATTTGGGGATGAGCAAGAAGTCATGGACAGGGTGACATTTAGCTTTTTTTTTTTTCTCCTTTGTGATCCGTCAGCATGTTTGTTTTTCCGTCAGTGAGAAGAAGAGTCAAGGGAATATGTCACGGAGAAGTATATGTTTTTCTGAATGATTTGTTTAAGAATGTTTTGCTGTGCTGTGTTTGCTGCACTCAAAATGAGTTCTGTTTCACTGCAGGCACAATATCATGTGCTCGTTTCATGAGGCAGTCTGAATGTAAAATACAATCCAGAGTAGGAGGGGAAAGGCTTATTTTATAATGGACGACATTCCATAACATGAAAATGCCTTTTGTCTTTTGCTTGTGGTCATGAAATAAAAATTGAGTGCAAAATGAAATACTTGAACTTGAAGACACATTGTATTGACTGTATTTAAAGAGGCTCCACGTGTAGTTCAGAGCGTATTTGTCTGAACAAGATAGCCTAAGCAACATGGAGGTGGCTGAGCTGGTGGATAGCTGCTAATGGTGCCAGCTCCATTAACAGCTCTAAACAACAGCAACAGTGCTAACGGAGCTAATGGTGTTAACCGGGGGGTAGTTGAAATGTGGGTGCTAAGCTTCTGCAATGCTGTCGTCCCTATATATATCAACTGTAACCGCTGTATGAGAGCAGTGCAAAGAGGCAGCCATGAGCTAGCTAGTGGAATACATACTAGGGCATTAACGACTTTGATTTTTTTCAGGTCGACTTATCTGTCAATAAAGTCGAGTCGAGTCGACAAGTCATTTGATGACATCATCACATTGACACGGCGGAGGAAAGTGAAGTATCTCCACACATGTGATGTGTGTCTGTCAAGGCCCGAACATACTCGGGCGGAACATAAGCGGAACGGACTCCGCGGAGGTCCGTGCGGACTCAAAGCGGACGTCCGCAAGCCCTGTGCGCGCAAAGCTCAGATTTTACGACCGTGCGGACTCTGCTCCGCGCACCAGTGACTGCTCACTCACATTGCGGGGATTTTTCACGGACATTTTTACAGGAAACTACAACGCGGAAGTGCGCTCGACTATGAAAGCCCAAATGACTGCGGACATTCCTCCGCTTATAGTACGCCGTCAAGGATAAAAGTATCAGCGTAATCAGAGGCAGCGATTGCATTCCGTACACAAGCACACAGAGAGAGAGAGAGGGAAAAAACACACGACTTGTCGACTCCTCCTGGGGGGGTGTCGACTTGTGCCACTGACGTCGACACGTCGACAAATCGACTTTTCTGTTAATGCCCTAATACATACACGCACCCACAATTTGACCCCTTTATCACAGAGAAACTCGGATTACAACACACACAGGGGGAGTGTGACTTCATTCTCTGCTCAGGATGCCATTACTCCACTATATCTTTACATTCCAAACAGTGGTTTGCTGCTATATTATTGCTTTGAATGTCACATACTGAACGTTTATATGCCTCGATATTATCAAAATTCATTTTAACACAGCGATCCATTCAGTATATTTGCTGTGACTAACCCAGCCATTCCTTGTTCTCAGGGATTATCTTGAGTTATATATCCTGCTGTCAGTAAATATTATGTTATCACATAACTCTCTTTGATGGCCTCCTGATAACAGCCTGATAAAAACTCATCAAAGTACTTCCAGAACTGTTGCGCACATCTACATGTGATCCATTTGTCTGGAAAATCTGAAGCATACTTTCTCCTTTTATAGCAACTCTCGTGCTTGGCATTTTTAGCAAGGGGGAATTTTTAGGCCATTGTTGCATAATGGACATTATGTCAAGAGTTTTCATTGATTGCAGCCCAGCAAATCTCTCTTGTCTCTTACTTTAGACCATTGGAATTCATCTTGAGCCATCTGTTTAAATAACCGCTAAACATTTTTCTTGAGTCGTTATTTTCTCCTTTCTCAACCCCTCAGACGTTTGTGTACATATTTCTGAAAATAGAAAAGATGTTTGGGAATTTATTCTCATGGAAAAGGAATGAACACACACACCAGTTTAGCTGTTTGTCCTATAGCTTTTCATACACTTCATACAGTACATGTTTGACCCTCCCTCTTGTCCATTCCTTCCAATTGCTCCATCTCTCCATCCCAGCTGCATGTGGTCAGGAGTTTGGACAGTGGGCTGGGACATGGCTGGGCGGTCCTGCTGGCCTGGCGGTGCTTGGCTTTGGGGAAAGGGGGCGGATAAGGCCCTGCCTCCATGGGTCTAAAAGGCCTGGAGCTCTGAATGCAGAGCTAACCACTCTAACTGCACAGTATAAATAGAACAAACTTGGGTTTGAGAGAGCCCACATCTTCACTTCTCAACTGTCAAGCAGAGAGGAGAGGCAGGAGCACGAAGGACAGAAAGCAGCAGAGAGAATGTGTGTATAATGAAAACATAAGTAATGTTATTGAAAAGTGGAATTTCCTTGTGAACTTTTGTAGGTAGCAGGAGAAGAAGGATAGGGAGTAGAGGAATGGAGAGAAAATAAATGGGTATGAAATGAGAGACAGGGTTGAAAGAGCACTAGAGGAATATTTGCAGCTGGAATGACAAACGTAGTCGCTGAAAGAAGTGTAATGTATTGGGAATACTGGCAGAATTTCTACAGTAAATCCACTTTCTCCACCTTTTCCGAGCGGTGACCGGCCAGAGCCGGCGACTTTCTGTCCAAATCCACTTCCCAACACAAGCCAAGTCCAGGTGATGGTTCAGCAAGCACACATACAGTGTTATGTAAGAAATGCGGGAATGCTTTCTGGCTAACTGTAACGAGCTGAGTGGGAATTTGACATGAGAGCCCCTGCAGGTCTGCCGAATTCCTGCTGCCGTGGAGGATTCTAGCAACCAAATTCCTCTCCTCCGCAACGTGCTAGAGTTACAATGAAATACCTTGCGGTGCTGAACCCTGCTGCCTTTGAAGTGCTATTCAGGACTGTGCGTTGGGCTACTGTTGTTGCATGCCATTCCTCACACAATGAGCTGTGTTATGTCACGGTTACCCCTGGCCAACCCCGTGATGTGTCACACCAGAGGAGGCCAATCCAAGCTCACATCGACTCAGCCAAGAGATCTCTGCCATTGAAAAAGTGCAGGAAAGTCAGATTGGATACATGGCGAAAACCACAAAGTGGTCTTGAATGCTTTACCATGCAGATGATGCGTTATGATAAAAAATATTATTGCTATGCACTATTGACCACCCCGTTACATAATTCTATAAATGCAAACAGGGTGACTCCAGCAGACAAAATGTCTCATTGTATCATTTACTGTCTGTGGCACTAATAGGAATGGGGACAGTTCATTGAGGATATTACCATGGCAACAATGGTTTGTGTATTGATTAGCAGCAATGTGTCACTTTCAATTAAGCCACAGTGAAGAGATTAGAGCCTGAGTGTTAGGATGCTGCTTTACTTGGTGTTGTTTTTGTCACTGCCCGGAGGGCAATGCAAATTCCATTTCTTCTGGTTGTTGTTGAAAAAAAAAAAATCGATATTTCTGCCAACATCAGTGTCCATATAATGGTTTTGCAATGATATTGCTTTTGAACTCTCCCACATGCGAGCACATACACCATAAAAAGATAATAGCTCCACAGCCGAGGCGGAGAGAAAACAAATGTAGGGAGACTTTGATGACAGCCAGGAAATGAAAGGGAGCATATCACGCGAGGCAGAAATAGAACAGAGAGGCATCTTATTGATTCTCAGATTTTGTACTATAGTCATCACAATGCATATAGGGAAAAATGAGACTGATGGAGGGAGGAGGGGGCTAGAGAGGAAGGGAAACGCACAGATGACTTTGCATCCTCCTAGAATGAAAGTTAATGTAGAAGTTTTGTTGGAGGTGTAACTGATCTGCACTTTCTCCCACTGTCTTTCACCTTCTATCAGAGAGGTCACAGAGAGACACAAAGGGCAGATGAGCAAATAGTTACTCTGGCTCAATCCCAATACACCCCTTGCCCCTACCATTCAGCCCCTACCCCTTCGTTCTGTGCATTCATGTCTAGGGTTAGGGTGTCCTGATTCTTATCAGAGTAGAAGGATGGGGCAAAGTATTAGGTCTACATGGATAACTGAGGTTTTTCAGAGTGTTTTGAGAAATCATCGGAAAGATAGCTGCACAAGCAACAAAAGAAACCAACAGATGTGTTTTCTTGGTAAATCAAGATTTTGAATTTACAGCAACCACGAATTAGTGCCCACATTCCCTCACAAAATTCACACATCTTCGAACGCGAATTTCCTTGAAAGTCTTGTGTTCAGTCACCCACCCATCACGCCAAAATGCCTCCTTATGGGACCACTTCCTACTTTAGTCCCTTCAGCGCATTTATCATGTGACGCAGCCTTCCCAAATATGTGGCTTGTACACAAATTACTGACTCATGATTATGTGGGATACGTAATTTTGGTGCATTACCTTATATAGACAATATACAAAATGTGCATGTGAACAGCCTGGTGCACTTGTTACCGCACCTCTAATATCAGTGCAGACTGGCAGGGTAGGAGCATGGGTTGCTAACATTAGCCTACAGAGCACTGCTAGTGGCCTGGAGATGAAGCAGTGTTCCTTTTTAGGAATGACTTGTTTGATTGATTGATAGCATGAAATTTAAGTTGCGAACAAATTGCGAGCATCCTGACAAACGCAAAAAGATGCCTATGGCCCACGCAATAGAAATCACCACAGCAGACGACGGCGTAGCCTGTTCGCAATGTCTGTGTCTGTTAACATACACGCCAGCCTCAATGACAATTGATGACGAGTGAGGATCTTAAAGGACTGTCCCATTTCATGAGGAAAGATTTCAACCACTACCTCTTGAAACCCTGAGGAGCAAAGGGGCACCCGAAAACGAGGGGTAGGGGTAAAAATAAAAAATGGGAATGGGCCTTTGTGTGTGTGTGTGTGTGTGTGTGTGTGTGTGTATAAAGAGACTAGACAAAAACCAGCAGAGCATGCAGTTTGATGGACAATGGAGGGCCTCTCCGTTGTGTTAGACAGCACAACCAGGTCAGCTGTTCAGAGCATGTCAGGTGAGGAGAAGGAAGCTGGCTGTAAGTGAGGGTGACAGTGACTATCCAGTGTTTGAAACTCTAGCCATGCGCCTTCTGTAGGATCACAAAAACTCCACCTACCAACTGCAAATGAAAGACAGATAATTCTGTCTTTGATATTCCAGCTGCAGTGTATGTTTAGTCTGTAGCTACATGTTTTATGTATCCTGACACAACTCAGACTCAGTTTGTTTTATAGGATCATTCTGTTTGTTATGCATGTTTGAGCCACTTAAATACCAACTGTGTATATTTTACATGCTGCCCAATTCCCAAAACATATCATTGCATTCATTTTGGGACTGACCCACCCATATACAGTATGTAAACATGTGAAACCACTGCCTGCCATGCAGCATATGCATTTCTCATCTTGGCCAAACATTTAATTCGCAGAGATTTACAAGTCATGCAAAATACAAAAGTTTACTGGTCTCCATGCTGATGGTACTCATGGTGTTTTGCTTCATAGATTCAAAGGCCATCACGTCTGCTGGATATGAATGTTGTTTTGTGAGCTGAACTCAAATGGAGTGGAACTACGCCCACAAGAAATGGTGCTGGTCAGGTTTCAGAGAACACCCGCTGCTAATGAGTCTTTCACTGCTGCTCTATAAAAAGAAAGCTCTTAATCAAACGTTAAGTCGTCTGATAACAAACCAGACACTGAAAGGTGCCCTGTGGAGTTTCCTCATATAGGAAACAAAAGTTGTATTTATATGCATGTGCATCCTCGTGACAAACTTATGGGCACCCACTCAAAAAAACTCTGCTGCATAATGCCACTGGAAGTCAAAACTCCACAGGGAAACTTTTAGGTGCATACCATATTGTTCAGTCCTTTATTTATTTAGGGAATGTTCACTTCCTCTCTTTTGTAGGAATGCCTTGCTTAAACTCACACAGCTGTGCACAATAAGTGTGTTTCCATCCACCTGTTTTTAAATGTTCACTTTCAATTTGTGATTTTACACATAAAAAAACAGTGGAGCGGAAATGCCACAAATCTGGGAAAGAAAAGTTGAAATATTGCAGTTAAGTTTTTCACTCTGGGCTGAGGTGGAAAACTTGGTGTGTCGAAAAAAGTAAAATGCAACAAAGTTTAATGGAAACAGACTTAAAAGTGGAGTCAGTGATTTTAATCCAAGCTTGTCAAATTCAGTAAATTCCGAACCACCCAACACTATGCCAACTACTCTCTATCTTCCATGTCCTCGCCCTTGAAGAATGGAGCTACACCTTAAAACGTAAATAACATTGGAGATGTTGTCGAAGCTTCTGGAGGACCACTGATGTGATTGGAATATTTGCCTCAGTGGCAACAATATGTCTCCAGAATTGCAAACTCCACCCTCAAAGCATAAATCATGATGTACATTAAGCATGGTCAGGCTTTTCTCACAAACTGTATGTTCTTCTACAAAAAGTAAAGCATCCATAACCTAATGTGACAACGTGATGATGTACCCTAAAATAACTCAAAATTTGTTCGGTTTCACACGGGACACCGTGTGAACACTAGTCTTCTGGGGTGAAGTCCCGTGTTTGTTTGACCCATCTACTGCCCCAACCTGCCTGCTTATGTGGACTTTATACTGCCTCCTTCTCTTCTCCCATTAGCGCATTAGTTACATGATCTCAGCTTTCATGATTACATCGGTTATATAAGAATTCTTATGCATTGCTTTTTCTAGTTTTCCACATTGTTTTTGTTTGAGGTTGGACTGTTTCTCTTTTAATTACATCAACTCAATGCACCCTCTTCTTCTGCAATAGTTTAATGGCACCCGAATATGGAATTAGTACTGCCGGCTGTTTATCTTTATGAATACACTCCTAATATTGGCAGTAGTGGATGAAAGCATGCATCCATTAACATGTTTCTATGCAGACTGTATGGAAATGAAGTTAACATTTGCTTCTAATTTGGATGGAAACTTTACAATGCACACCTAAAAGCTGTCCAATACAGCTCCAGCCTGAACTGTTGGCCAATGAGCAGCTCCACAGAAGCAGTTAGGGGTTAAGTGCCCTAGCTCAAGGGCTTAGTGTTGGTAATGAGGGAGGGGCAACGCTGCTCTGCCACCACTTCTCTCGCCTATGTGTGCCCTTACAGGCCAAGATAAGTGGTGCTCTAAAGCTTGGTTGATAGCTTTGTATGCTTCCTCTCCACTTACAGTAAATCATGCCCTTGTTTGTTTGGTGAATTTGTGGGTTTTGTAACATGGTTTGCATTTACTCTTGAATTAAAACTCACATGGTAGACTTTTTATTGAAGCTATTTTGTAGACTCAGTGCTCTGTATTTAAATGTGAATGTTGGCAACCAAAATAATAGAGAATAAAAGCTCAAGAGTTTCTGAGCGGGGTCAGGAGTGTCGTTGGGGCCTTGTGACCTTACTCGTATTTCTTACTTTTGGCTATGGCCCTGGCCAGAACACATTGATACAATAGTTTAAGATGTCACCAAGTAATATAGAGGCTTGTAAAATGTTTTGTCTGGGCTGACTTGGATTCCGCCTTTTGTTTTTCAAAACCAAACAAGCTGCCTCTGGTTTTAATTGAGCACGGTCTGATAAGCATTCAGAAATGACTCATACCAGAATAGTTACTTTAGCAAAATAAAGTTGTGACTAGCTTTTATATTTGTTGGCCAACACACCACAACATATGGCACTTTAACACAATTCATCCTCCATTGTAGAGTGATCTACTCCACATGTATATCTTTATGCTTTTATTCCTTTAGTTAAATCCTGAGGTGAAACCTCTAAAGCAAACTGACATGAACACTGCTGTGAATAAATATCGCCAGGAATATAATTAAACGTAAATATGTCATTTGGAATGCATGAAGTCATTTCCCTCATCGCAGTTCCCCTTTATTTTCCATCATCACTCACATGCTGAATGGACACACTTACCGGAGTCATTTTCAAAGCTCACACTGAAAGTTTCAGTCATTCATTCAGCTGGCTTAGGCAATTTTGCGTAAGTGCCCCTTGTCAAGGGCACCAAGTCCCTTTATCCCAGGAGGCAGACCTGACAAGCAATCCTGTGTCTTGAGATCCACGACATTATGCAGTTGCACCCAAGTGTTATAAAGCTTGTGCGCTATGGCAACAACAGCAATTTATTTTTACTTTTATCCAGATAAATATTAAGTGCAGAAAAGTGTCTTTGTGTTGTTTTCTCTTATTTGATTTATTTTTATTGTACTGTATTTTATATGTATGTATCTTGTACATCTTCATGGCATAGCATGAGTGTTTTGCTCTGTCTTTTAAACCTTTTCACAAAACATGAGAGCTTCAGCCAATAGCTTGTAACAGCTGGGAGCCTGACCTGAATATTTTCAAGCTGTTTCCATCATTATGGGAATGCGCAGTTCTGAAAGAGGTCCCACTCTTCAGCGATTAAGCATTGTACTTTGATTAAGTTGGGGGACTCAGCAGTTGCAGATCTAAAAAAAAAAAAAAAAAAAAAAGAATGCGATAGTCAAAATAAAGCAGCAGAGGCTGACATGGGTCAAACTCCAAAAATACTGGAGCTTACATTTACCGTAATCAGTGGTGGACAAAGTACATAAGTCATTTAGTCATGGTGAAATATTACTCCAAAACAAGTGAAAGTTGTTCAGTCAAATTTTTACTTGAGTTTAAGTATTGGGGTACTTGCTTTTGAAAATACTTAAAGGGATACTTGAGCCCTGATCATGATTTTCAGCCAGGTCTGTGTCACTGCAGTGTGGGGAGTGTGTGCAGATGTATGGTATTAAGGTGCTTCCCGTCTTTGCTGTGAGCAAAAATCTACTGGATGGCATGAAACATGTCATTGTGTGTTGTATTTTGGCAGGTGGACGGGCAGGGTGCCCAGGGAGATGATAGTATGGGAGGCGCTTCAACACCATTCCTATGCACATACTCACCACACTGCAGTGACACAGACCTGGTTGAAAATCAGCAAACTATCCCTTTGAGTATTTAAAAGTACATTTTCTTTTCAGTGTCAACTAATTGTCGTACTGTTGCCACAATGCATTTACAGAACCTAGTAAAACAACCTACTCAATTCACTGACTTGCTTGTAAAAGCTTGGAGACTAAAATAAAGTGTGTCTGGAATTAAACAAATGTTTACACACGTTGTCAGTTTTTCTCAGGTTGGATGGTTAATTTTTGTGGGAAAGTTTGTGGGTGGCTAACAGAGTGAACATTTAAAATGATCTCAAACATGGATTTCAGATATGGCCATGAGTGCTCTGGTGGGGAGGAATCATCATTGCTGTTTGCCATAGCCATCATTACCACCACCAAGTTTAAATTGAACCGTTCAAAAAAACGCAGCATGCACTTTGAACTTGACTGACAGGTGTAGGAGGAGTAGTTTACTGTTGTTGTTTTTTTCCTCCTGTGACAAACACAGCATATGGCTTGTTGTATTTAAGAAAAGAAAAGCAAATTCATCCGCTGTCTTCAAAGCTATGCTTCAGTGCACAGGGGAACCTTCATAGAAATGTAGTGAAGTCAAAAGCACAATATTTGTCTTTCAAATGTAGTAGAACAAAAGTCACTCATTTCCAATATATATCTAAAATGTAAAAAAAAAAAATGAATGTACTTCTTACCGTCCAACCCTGCCCATAATGCAACCCAATAGCTCTTTCATTAGACCTTCCATGCCTTGCAGTAGCCCATGTCCTTCAAACTCCACCCTTAAGTTTGTGACATAGGTTTTCTACTAGAAATGTCTCTCCAGTATGTCCAATTTGACACAGCCCTGATGACATCACTTTGACATCATCAGGGTTGTTTTCTCAGACTTTGGAAAACTCCCTCCACATTAGACATTATACAACTTCTTGACATATAAACTGATCTTTATGTGTAAAATTGGTGGTGTTGCCATTTAAGGTTTCTCTAATACAGTATTGGATACAAATGATGGATTTATGACCGTTTTTCTGGCTGTTCTTTGTCCACTTTTGATATATGCAAACACATGCATCAAGTGTGCATATCTGCAACAAAAGTATGTGTGTGTGTGCATACTACTGTAAATGGACACATGTGAATTCAGTTAGCGCCATTTCTGTTCTGCCAGACACCCCTGAGATCCCGAGGTGTCGACTAGACCTTTTCACATCTGCAGCCCTGTCAAATCAAGGCTGTCTACATACAACCTGGCCGCTGTCTGATAGACGCTCAGAGAATCCTCCTGTAACTACATCTGTTAATCTTGGCTTTCTGACCTGAGCAGGGATACAACAGCTGAACAGTCAACATTTTTAGGTTTAAGGTGTGCTTGATTTGTCTGCCTGGACACTGCAGCTGTCTCAGCAGCGAGGCTTTCCCTGGTGAGATCCCGAAGCCCAACGGTCCTTATGTCATCCAAACTTTTAAAGAATTCCAAATGTACTGTAGTGTTGACTTTGCCTCAGTCTGTTCCTCAGTAGTCTCCCTGAGGTCAGCATAAAACCTGGGGTAACTAGCTCTGAGCTTTGGTCAGATATTCCCACTCACTGGGTTCACTGGAAAAATACTTAATTCATGGTGGCGTCACCAAAGACACTGTTCACTGTGACATGGGTATAATATCATATGTCATATATTTATGTTTCAGACAATAGAATGGTTAAGATAAGTCTGAACTGACTCCTGGCACCATATCAAGTAAACTTGGGGCATAGTGTGTGTGTGCGCATGTGTCTGTGTGTGTCCACATGTCGCCAAGTCTAATTCACTGCCTGAGTTTTGGGGGTCAGGCTAAAAGGCTCAGGTTAAAGTTACTGACAGAGTGTCATTATCTGACATGCATCTAACTCCCCTATGATATCCTATCCGCTCTGGATTATAGATTTGACCACCGCTTGGTTTTGCCAAATTGAAGAGATTAATCGAGGCCTCTTGCCTAGTTTTCTCCCAGGGGTTGAATCACTGGCTTCTACTGGATAATGTCATCCAGGCTTTGACAGGCGAAGCCGCCGAGCTTCTGGACGGTTCTTTCTACTCCTGAAACTTTAGGCGAAGTGTAGACACATACTCACCATCTGACAAAGCTGTGACAGTGTGAGAGAGTACTAAAAGCTTTGGAATCTGTTCTGCACTGTGGCGTGAAGGTATTTAAGGAACCCCAAACAATGCAGGTAGCAGCTATGCTTCTACTTTAATTTTGAGAGCATCCAGCTGCAGGTTTGCTGTGATATAAACATTTAAATTGCTCACTGGTAACCAAGGGTGTATTGCGGGAGTTCGGGCATTTCCTGCATTCTGGTGAACCAATTTGTGCCAATTCTGCACCAATTTATGGTGTAAATGTCTTCAGTCTTATCAAAATAAAAGTCTTCTGCTACTTTCATGTTGACAAATGCACATGTTCTAAATATTGAGGAGGATATGGCTCATGCCTCTACACCTGTGCTGGTAACCCATCATGTCTTTCAGCTGCTATTTAGATGACAGTAAAAGCACTCCTCCCTGCCCCTGAAGATGTAAATGGAATTGTCTCGCACACTAAAACATTACAGCGGGGCTTGTTCCATTCTCAAATTAGTATTGATATCCGTGTATGAGCCCAGGTCAAAGTGGATGCCCAGAATTTGCAATTAATGAAGGATTAAGGACTGCGAGGAGATCAAAACACAGCCAGTCATACTGTTTCTTCATATTTCAGAGGATTAAATGCTTAGCAGCTGGGGGAGCAAGGCCTGTACTTTATGTTTGGGAAACTTTACTGGACCTTATTTCATTGGCAAACATGAGATCTGCTTTGCAGTACATTTGACCCTGTTTATAACTAACTTTGAGTTGTTTGTAGTCACACTTACTACTCTAGCCGTTATATCTTTTAGGTTGCAGTAGGATTTGTGGTAATTATTTCACATGCGGGTTAACTTTTATAGCCTGTTACTTTTCAATATGTGACGCACTTTTGTAGTTGTTTCCGTACAGGGATTGCATACTGCAAGGCAACTCATTTTGTATCATATCTTACCATATAATGACGAAAACTCTGTCTGTGTGTGTGTCTGTGTGTCTGTTCCACGTTTTTCTCCTCACTGACTTGGTCAATNCTTTTCAATATGTGACGCACTTTTGTAGTTGTTTCCGTACAGGGATTGCATACTGAAAGGCAACTCATTTTGTATCATATCTTACTATATAATGACGAAAACTCTGTCTGTGTGTCTGTTCCACGTTTTTCTCCTCACTGACTTGGTCAATCCATGTGAAATTTGGCACAGTGGTAGAGGGTCATGGGAGGATGTGAATGAAGCAATATTACATCAATTGGCCAAAGGGGGCGCTATAAGCNAGCTTCTATAAGGCAATGAATATTGCGGAGGGCGTGGCTCATCACATAAAGGTGTATAACATCTCAAGGGTTTCACCAATCACCACGCAGCTTGGTTTGTTTTTGCCTATATTTGACAGGACAGTGAAGCATGACAGGAAGGATGGGAGAGAGAAAGCAAGGAAGACATGCAGCAAAGAACGAAGGCCGGATTTCAACCCCTACTGCTGCAACAAGGACTAGCCGCATCTTTCCCATGTGAGCTACCAGTGTGCCCCACTTTTAAGCCAATACAGCATTTAAACACTTCAACTATCTGCCTTTCAACGTGCTACCTCAGCTACTAATGTACAGTTTTAGCCCACTAACTATCCCACTATTGGCAATGGTACTACTGTACTTTCAATAAAGCAATCGTACTATCAAATTCACAAAAACTCTGTCTGAATACATTGCTCTTCTTAATGGGTTCAGTTGACTATTTAATCTGCAGTTTCCAATGACCTGTATCCCAAACACACACCATGTGAAACTGTACGTGGGCAACTGTGCACTCAGTGGGTATGGACTAGTCATTTAGTAGACTATATTATAAGAATATGCATTGAATGAAAGTCACTACTGTCCACATAAATTAAACATGCAGCGCAACATTGACATTTAAACACTCATTTTACATTCTAGTTTTCCACTTTTTGAGAGAGCAGTGAAATAGACAGTACACTGTCTGACATTGTTTGCACCCACAGCATTTGACCAATGGCCTCTGCTGGGGTATGGCAACACCACATGGACAAACGACAGGCAGAACTGCAGTACATTGTGCCACTAGAACTGGTATTAATAATAATTATAGAATTGTTTAAGTTTATTATCATGATTGCATTTGCTCATGATTGACTCGGGTAGGCTGTGGCATTTAAACCATGCTCAGTTGGTACTAAGGGGCCCAAAGTGTGCCAAGAAAATATCCCCCGCACCATTACACCACCACCAGCAGCCTGAACCGTTGATACAAGGCAGGATGGATCCATGCTTTCATGTTGTTTACCCCAGTTTCTGACCCTACCATCTGAATGTTGCAGCAGAAATCCAGACTCATCAGACCAGGCAACGATTTCCCAATCTTCTATTGTCCAGTGTGTGAATTGTAGCCTCAGTTTCCTATTGTTAGCTGACAGGAGTGGCACCCAGTGTGATTTTCTGCTGCTGTAGCCCATCTGCTTCAAGGTTTGATGTGCTGTTCATTCAGAGATGGTCTTCTACATACCTTGGTTGTAACGAGTGGTTACTTGAGTTACTGTTGCCTTTCTATCGTCTTGAACCAATCTGGCCATTCTCCTCTGACCTCTGGCATCAACAATTTCCTCTTTTTCGGACCATCCTCTGTAAACCCTAGAGATGGTTGTGTGTGCAAACCCCAGTAGAGCAGCAGTTTCTGAAATACTCAACAACAACCATGCCACGTTCAAAGACACTTAAATCACATTTCTTCCCCACTCTGATGCTCGGTTTGAACTTCAGCAGGTCGTCTTGACCATGTCTACATGCCTAAATGCATTGAGTTGCTGCCATGTGATTGGCTGATTAGCTATTTACATTAAGGAGCAGTTGAACAGGTGTACCTAATGAAGTGGCCGGTGAGTGTAACCTCTATTATAATGACGTTATTGGGTTCAGGGAACAAAACATGAAAAGGATTAATTATTAAAGAAATGTTTGAGTTATGATTGCATAGTGGTCATTCTCACCTCTAACACACACACACACACACACACAGACAGACAGACAGACAGACAGAGTGCGGTAGCTTTAAGAGGGGAGGCGTGGTGCTGCTGTTTTGACCGACTTGTCGGTCGCTTCACTCTCCACTATCATTCAGCTGAATGAACAGCCTCGTACAGTCAGCACGGGGCATCGGCTCCACATTTATCCAGCCCACCGCGGGACTCAATTCGGCCGGATCCGAGTGGTGACAGCGACAAGGGATTATTATTACCGAGCAGCAATTGTTTCTCCGCAACAAAGCTGGAAGGTAAGTTTGCAATTTCCCTGAAAATCAATGTGAACCGGCGGTACCTTGTGATGGTGCTCAGCCCCGGTTCTCTCCCTTCAGTTCAGCAAGCGAAGACGCAAAGACAGCTGTGGGCTGGAGACTGTCACGCTGAGGTGTAGATACATGAGCATGATGAGGCGTTTTCACATCAGATTGAATCACCTCTCCTTTGGTTGAAGATGAAAACGTGCTCTGCCTGGCTGCTGTTTTTCTGCTCATCATGTCAATTAAGATCCAACACCTGATGTGAAGCCTGCCAGCCGCTGGATGTATTAATATTAACGAGGGACATGATTAATGGTTTAATATCACCTGTTTCCTGTCAAATATGGCACGGTATTGGCCACCATTAGTTGCATATTGGTTAATTTATATGCAGCTGTGCGCATGACAGCCTTCCTCCGTCGATTTCTTCTGTTGATCTGAGTTTTAATGATATTCTTATGATGTTCAGTTGTTAATACTGCTATGTGTTATAATGATGGACAGCATTCAGCCTTCACGTGATGCGCAATGCATTTGACCTCGATATTAGGCGGCTGTGCGTTCACTGGGCCACACGGACATTTAATTCCTGTGACAATCCAAAGAGGGCGCTGCGTCACCTCAGCTGCTCTGTCATCACAGTGACTGCCTCAGTCATACTGCAAAAAAATGTCTATTCATAACAAGGCATGCTGTGTAGTGTTGAGTCTTACTATGTAGTTTTATTCTAGTATTCAAGATTTTTCTGTCTGAGTGAGATTCTACCTACATTTTCCCCATTTTTGTTTGGTGTTTCCTTATTTTTTGACACTGGATATGTGAAAATCCTTAACCAAGATAAAGGGAATGATATCACCTTTTCTAATTTGCAGGAAAATCAGATTTTCAGATTTAATATCAGAATAAATCACTTCCAATTCCTCTTGTGAATGAAGCTACAGCAACTTTTAAGGTTTCCATCCATCCATCCAAACATCAGCATGTCAAAACATTTCTTCCTCTAACAGAAAACAGGTGTCCCCCTCGTAAATTTCCAAAATGAATCCGGGCAGTCTGATTGGTGAAAGGCTGAGATCTCCAGTCTCTCGCAGCATTTTCTAAATAGTTGTTTTGTTCCAAATAAAAACATTTCGTAATCAGGAAAATGAAGGGAAATGCTTGCACACTTGGGGGGGCATCCATACCTCTTAAAGCCCACACTCTCAGCCAGTTTATGGGATGGGAAGGCATCGAGAGCTATTTAATCCAACCGAACATCTGGCAGTGATGCAGCATTGGCTCCTCTTGGTCAGTTGTTGAGGCTTTACAAGCACAGCACCACGCTAAGCGCAAAATCATCCCCTCCTCCTCACCCACACAGCTTTGCCTAAGGAGTACTTAGCATCTGCTACATTCCTCCTACTGGATAGAGACTGTGCTGCTTGGGAGCGTCAAGCAAGCCGCAGTGATCGTTGACTGTTTTTGGCCACAGTGCAGAGAAATAAAAAATAAATGATGATTATGGGTGAAAGGATTGGAATGGATTATGACATAGAAATTGCAGTTTAATCATGCTAACCCATTGGGGGTAAGTGGCTTGCAGGATTTGTCCATGTAAGGCTGCTGAAGGAATTTTCAACAATGTGTAATGCACATACTTTACAGGCATCAATAGGCTGCCCAGCGAACCCCACAGACTTGTTGTTAATGGACATCAGCAATGGATGGATTTAGTGAAAAGCCCTGCACTATAGCCGGCTGTATATCTCTAAGCAGTGCTGCAATCCACTGAGCTTTTAATACGCTTTAAGCTTTTTCACAGGTTCAGCTTCAAGCGTGTACAATCATACATATCAAACAGGAATATTTGCCTATTTGCTCTCAAGTCAGACTAGAGCAGCTGTTGCAGCAATTTGGCTGGAGTATTTTTAGGTCCACTGTTTTGATTACAGCGCATAATCCTTGTCCAGCTACCTGTGTGTTTTCAGAGGGGAGGGAGGGAAGAAAAATAGGTCTGACATCCAAGAGCAACAAGGCCACTGAGCTGAGGTGTTCTGCCTCTGGTTGTGCCCCTGCTGACTGTGTATAGAGCTTTTAGTTGTGCGTGTGTGTTTCTGTGGCGGAAGGATGACTGGAAGCCTCGTTCAGCTCAGGGTGGCTGCGTTTGTGTTACCAGGTATCGGGGTGGCCGCACATGGCTGTGGTGTGTGTGCCCAGTGGAAGCTGCTCTGCTGAGGGAAAGGGTGGCCAGCAGGGAAAAGACAAGGCCATTGTTCCCCACCAGTCATTGAGGCAGAGGTTGACTCACTTCCATCAGGGCCAGATGTTTTGGTTGGCAATTGCTTTTGCCCGCTGGGGCCGTAAGGTGAGAATCTGGTGTGGCAGGCAGGATGGGGCAGGAGCCGAGGCAGGGCTGAGGCATGTGTTTGGCGCGGGGAGGGCTATGCTGCACAAATCGTCTGCATCTTTTGTGCAGCCTTCACTCTGAACACACATCTGCAGCCAATTCACTGATTCGCTGGATAATTTGTCAGGGGCACTCAGGATTTAGATGTACATTGTTTGTGGTCCAAATATGACTTTTAATAAATCAGTATGCAATGGATACTGATCATCACGTCATCTAGAAAGCACCGACACCCTCATGTACAGCACTTGCGCCCTTACAGTTCATCAACGAGCATTCCAAGTCGATGGCTTTGTCCCAGTCTGGCCTCATAAAATTTGCTCCCCTAAAAGTTTGCCAGCAGCTGGCTCTTCTTTTTCCTCTTTACCCTAAACTCATCACTAACACACTGAGCGGCCACAGTGCATGTACTACAGCCTCATGCCAGTCTCTGCTCCAGCCCAGTCCTCTCTTTGTGTGGTGGATAGGCAGGCAGCATGCCCCTGTATCTGTGCAGAGTTTCTGGCGCAGAGCAAAGGAGTCTGGGAGTAATTAGATTTGAGGGTATAATCCTATACCAGACACAGTGTTGCGTCTGTGTGCCCCCCCAGTTACCAGTCACAAGTGGTTATGACCCCCCCAGCCACAACAAACCCACCTCTCCCATTGTACTAGCACCTTCATTTACAAGTACATGTGAAAAAAGTGAAACCGGCTTGGCTCACAGATTTGTTTTAGCAGCAGGGGGCAACCATATTTTACACTGTGCATTACACTTGCATAGCCTGCCCATGCAGTGCCAAATCTCTGAAGAAAAGGGCACATCCAATTCCTGCACAATAATGTTAATTTATTCTGAAATAACTGTATCTCCTTAAATAGATATCTGCATATGTATGCAGAATCTGAAGGCAACTGGATAAGATTTTGTTATTTGAAGCATTCTGGTTTCCGTTTGATTAGTAGTACTTGGACTACAGTCATGTTTGAGTGGGCTTTGGTTGCATGCAGGTAAACTGTACGTGAGAAGAGCAAAAGAGGCATCGGCTGAAATGCAGTCTTGCAACCTATCAGCTATCGTCTGATGACGATTTCGCTTTTTATTGACTTTGTTTTCTAATTTCTCTGCATTCTTATGCAGACATCTGTTTATAGAAATGAGCCAAAATGTTGTCTGGACCTGTCTCAAGTTTCCAATCAAAGTGTAAACAATGAGTGGTGAATGGAAGAGGAAGTCATGGCCCGGATAGCTGCTGGCGAACCGGATCTCCTGAAATATTGGCTGTTGCCCCCAGAGGCTTTATCGTTGTCAGACTGACAGCTGCTGGGTTCTGAGATTGGAAATAACTTAATCATAAACCTGATTTGTACGGTATATTTAGTAACTTAAATTTATTTGGTAGATTAGACAAAGCATGGAAAGGTCTACATTTTGGACACTAGACATTTTTTGTATTAGAGATGCAAGGTTAAATGCAGATATGGACATGTTTTTTTTTTTGAGATTGAAATATCTCTTAGACATGGACAGATTCTTAAGCTTTCATTTTACCTCAAGCAATAGATGGATCTCATTTTTTATAGAACAGGTCCTGGCCACAGGGGCTCGGTGTGCAGGGCTTGCTGATGGGTGGTTGCAACAGGCTTTGGTCTGTTTCCCCCATACAGTAGTGAGGCTGTTTTCCGCTGTGAAGAACCTGAGTTGGAGAGGAACTGCGGCATGTTGTGTGCCAGAAACCCTTGGCATCAGATCAGCATTGGGGTTATCCAACTGTGAAGCAGTGCTGATATGATCTTAATGTACATTTGCTGGCACCTCACCTCAATAATCTACAATCTCCAAGATTTACTTTCTCTTGTTGTTCCTCGCATCACTCTTGTATCTTCGTCTCGTTATTGTGATGTGGACTTAAAGTTATGAAACTATGAATCTATTAACCCTAATTGGTTGGAAAAACCAACATCCATGGGTCAAGAGTCACACCGCGTTGTTGAAGGAGGAAACCTCTTGTCCAATGGGATCTTTTAAACAAAACAGTGCAAGACACTTTGCATTCTTCCGCCACCCCTCCTTCTCCTTTTTCCTCCTCCTCAATCTGTCCCTATAGTCTAATTTCCTGTCAGTCTCACCACACACACCCACTTGCTCCACATGTAAAAAAGAGTTACATAACCATGTGGTTAATTAAAATCTCATAAACCCCAGATACTTTATCATAGGATAGACACCTCAAGTTCTGTTCTCGTAGTTCTGCACAATGTGTCATTGTTAGCCAGGCTTTTGTGCTCTTGTGCTGCTGTAGTGTTTTTGGAAACAGTAGCTTGCTGCCTTGACTACCTGATTAGACTTGCATGTTTCCACCACTGGTATAAATTAGAGGCAATTTAAGTCTCGGTTTCACCATGCATTGTTCAGATTCTATGGTGGGGAGCTTGTGGCCACAGTAAAGGTGGTATTTTGCATTAAGTGTGCATGATGTCTGGATGATTGGTTCTTCAATCATATCAGAGCTATACACACAGGGAGCAGGTGCTCATGTAAGATTGCCTCTTTAATGTCTTGAGGAATTATTTCCCCATCACTAGGAATGATTTAGTGTTGGGGGTAATGGAGGTTGAGAATATCCTAATATGTCTTCACTTCCTGACAGCTCCATGCCCCCTACCTTCCCCCCTCCTTGTTCCCAACCATGGTCCCCTTTACCCTCTACCCTCCTTCACCCTCAGACAACTAACTCAATGCAATGGTTGTTTCGGTCCCCTGTCTCCATGTAGTCACAGGCAATTAGCTCCCGTCAAAATATACTGCTGGGCTGAGGGTTGAGATTCGGGCATCCAAACCTCTCGCTCCTGCCCCTACGCTTGGCTAATATTACCCTGAGCTACCGGGAAAGGCCCAGATAGGTTTTGTCAGTAGATGGAAGGGAAAGAGAGGAGGGGGGGTCCCACTCGGGACTTGTGCGCGTGCTACCTCGCTGAGCACAAAGCAGCTCTTTCACTTGGGATCTGGAGCACATATGGAATCGTTTATCAAACCTCCAGTGCGTCAGTCTCCCGTATTCTCTCGGCTGCAGGTTTCCCCTCACCTCTGCAACTCAGATTCACTTTGCTTCTGAAATTAGCTTGAAAGGCTGCATCTGGAGATTTTCCTCTGTCTGCCCTTGCTCCTTGGTAAACTCCTCAAAACCCGAATCCAACATCACCCTGCCACCTGGAGGTTTACTCATTTAAGTACCCTTAAAATTTCTTTCGGTTTCTTGGATGTTCTGTTTTGATCTTGTGGTCTGTACACACAGTTCAGTGGACATAACTAACCACTGGTTTCTCAACCACTAATGACCACCTGCACTCATCCACGTAGGGTAGACTTTCATGGTGATGTCTGTATTCACATTCCAGTTGATATTACTATCAGCTATACTTTCACAATGGGGCATTAGGAATCAATCACAGTTGTTGCGTTGTTGAACAATTTCAAGGTTATATGACCTTAATTCAATGTTCTGCATTTCATAGAGTTTGCTTGCCTTTCCATGAATGAATCAGTATCCACACAGAATTATAGGAATGCTGTTTTAACAGTAACACAATGCCAGCGTGACATCATCTCCAAGGATTGGCCTCTAAACTGCACAGCTGGGTGTAGATAACGGAGCAGCTTGGATGTTTATTTTTTTCCCCTTCTGCATTCCAGCTTCTTATTTATAATAGCGATGATATCCAGCTCGGGGGGTTACTTCTATAAAAGGAAGTTTGAAGACTTTTGCCGACCCACTCAAAAGGAGGCTCGCATGCCACATTTTCTCAAGATGTAACCTTTAGATTTCCAGGAGATGGACATCAATCACACTGGAAAAGAATGACGAGTTTGGCTTGGGTCAAAGACGGTGGGATACATGACTGTAGACCTGAGTGCAGAAATCAAAACACAAAGCTATCAGCTCCCTTAGTGGGGTACTGCTTTTGTATCATCCAGGTGTATCCTCAAAGGATTTAAGGCCCTGACATTTGAAGTTTTTGGTTGTTCTGCAATAAAAAATTGTGAACAGAAGCTGTGGAAAATGATTGTCAGACGCAGCTCTTTGTATCAGAGGTCAAATCTATGTTATTGTTGAGAATAGACCCAACACATAGCTAACTGTGGTGAAAGCTGACCTTTGACCTGTGACCTGGTCCAACTGCCCGGCTGGTCCTCTAGGAAATGTTTACAAAGAGCTCGTCATTATGTGCTTTAGATTTAATTATCTTGACATGTTGGGTTGGGTAGCTAATGGCATTCAAAGTCTATCTGGAGTCATGTGGCTTTGTTTTGCTCAAGCGCCAGCAACAAAGTTCACCCAGTTCCTCTTTAACCTGAGAATTTCCTCTGCCTGCAAACTGAGTAGATTTGGTCCCCATTGCCAAACTGAAGACAAATCATTTGGCCCTGATTCTCTGCCCTTGAGTTTTTATCTTGCATTGTTTGTTTCCCAGCATCAAATCCTCCCTAAATTAGCCTAAACTCCTCAACACTAACAATCCAGATGTCCTCAGTGGCCTGACACCCCATTTAATGCCTAGCAGATGGTATTTGTAGTGGTGGATTGTGCTGAAAACAGATTACCTTAATGAGGTCATTTACCAATGAACTGTGTGGGTTTGGCCAAATCATCTGGTAGAGGCCCATACCAGCCCCCTGAGTTTCTAAAATTTACTTAAGGTTACTTACAGGTTAAACATTCCTGGGAGAATTTTGAGTCCACTGAATATCCTTCACAGAACAGTGTTTGTCTATAGAGTGCATTCACCGTGAGGGGCCTTTTCACAAGAGATACGACATAGCATGTACTTCTTTGGGCTGTGTTATTGTAACTATCAGATCTTCCTCCTCTTTCCCTCCCTCCCTTGGTCTCCTCGGTGGACAAGGGTCCTTTTCGCTGCCCCGTGTGGCTCTGTTTGTGTGTTTGATTGTGGGAAAATTTCTCGACTATCCGTGAGAGTCCCCCGCTCTCTGGACTGGCTTTTCCCTTGGGGTCCTCCAGGCTCAGAGAGGCTGAGCCCCACCATCGCTGTGAGGCCCTCCTCCTCCCAGCAACCCCTAGTGGTAGCAGTGGCAGCAGAAGTCCCCTGCCCTGTCTTTTCAGTCCCAGATCACTTATCTAAGCAGTTGGTATGACCAGTCCCCTTTTCTTATATTCAGGCTCGACAACACAGTTTATCTTTCCAGAAGCGGGAGATCCTTCAGGCTTTTCAGCACAGCGATAAAGAAGCCTGGCAAAAAGCACTCCCTACCAGTGAATCACTTCAGACGGGGGGCTGAGATCGAGACATAGATGTTGATGTGACACAGAGTTTTGAGAATGGGCCAAACTGTGGCGGGTTTACTTTGGCTTCTCCCACAGAATATGGTCTGGATGTTGAACCTGCGATAGGTAAAGTTTATAGCTTTGAGTTTGAGTTTTGTTAATGAGACTAAATGTTCTGGTTCATGTACAGTAAATGTCATTTGACTGAGGGAATTACCTCATTAAACTAAGTTTGTGGCTTCTTATATTTAGATTGTGAATTCCAGTTTTCCTTTTAATGCATTTTGTTGCCACTGGCAGTGTTTTGCTTCCATTTTCACATTTGGATACCCGTACTGTTTTATTTTTACGTCTGGTTCATGGGATTCCCCTGAAAAACGGGTTCAGTCGTGTCACTGCAAGTTCTCAAACTTTCCCTCACCAGACACGTTTTAGAGGATGTATACTAATGTTTTGATTAACATAATAGTTTTCCCACATTATAGTTTTAAAAAAAAAACTCTTGACAAGGGGCTGAAAGCAGATCTACTCTTTCTCCCTCACTGAAAAATTTGCTTGCTGTAACTTTCGCTTATGCTTTTTGCTTCCTTCAGCGCTGCTTGCGCAAAGTTGACTTGTGTTAGAGCAGTGTGGATCAAAATGGCTAGTGTTAGCGTCAAGGCCTTTACATACTCTGCAAGAACAGAGAAATTTGTTCTCTCTTGCAGGGCTGCTGTGATTGGTCAGAAATTTGAAGTGGCCGTGGCTAACGCAGAAACGCACGAGGGACCTTTGAGTTCTGCACTTGAGTTTCTCATGAAGTATGAAATGTCCTGGCCAGAAAGAACTTTGTTCTTGTTCTTGCCACATCGAGAAAAAGAACAAATTTCTCTGTTCTTGCGGAGTATGTACAGGGCTTAAGCCTCGGAAATAACATCACAGAGATTCAACTGTACATGTTTCGGCCTCAGTCAGAGTCCGACTCAGATGAGTGGTCTGTTGTGCACCAAAATCCGGATAGGGGGTGGGATTAAATAAGTATGTACTTCCTCCCACTCCTTTTCGGAAATGTAAACCGAATTGCGAAATTGTGTTGAGAATCTTTTGTTTGCTTTTTTTCTTATGACATTTCTGTTTACACGTTCGAAATAAATAAGAAATCAGATCATATCAAATCAAATCAAAATCAGCAACTAGCAGACGTATCAGAATGTTAAGCTCAGTTAGCATCTTTTATTTGTATCTTATTTGTTAACTTGTTAGCTTGTTAGCTTGTAGGCTAACTAGCTGTGGCTGACACACCGTTAGAGGTTATGAAACATACAATAATATCTGCTATGATGGGGTATTTGGTAGGTGGTGGAAGGAATCTCCAGAGTTCAGCTTACCCCGAAAAACTGCGATCAAAATTTCAATATGATAACGCTAACTCTGCTCTCAGACAACACCACTCTGTGCTGGAGGTCTATGGTTTCTTTGTTGGTGTTGTGTTGAAGTCTGTTACCCCGTCAATATGTGTTTCCTGTATTAGAAAGAGATTGGTTTTCATATTAATGATGTACCTCATCTGTCTTGCCTGGTGAACATTTCAAGATAGGCTGTTTAATCAGTAGCCTGTAGTCAAGGTCCGACATTTAAGGGGACATAAATAGAAGAAAAACACACTTTTGAGTGAAGGAGGACTCTAAATTCCACAATGACTTGCTTGTGTTTGACTCCATAGTGACCAACAAACAAATAGCCTGTCATTTTTAACTTAAGATAAGACAGGCTGTCAGATAACAGAGCCTCCTTCCTTCATCCTCAATTCAATTCAAGCAACTGTAATTCACTTTATGAGCGCAACAATTGTGTATTATCGATGTGATCTAAGTCTGGAGCATCTTAACAAGATTTAAAATGTAGATGCATCCCGTTCACTCATCTTCCATCATAATATTCTTAACCCATCCTCATCTGCAGGGTTTGGAAGCTAGACAACCATTGTTTGACCTGAGGAAGGGAAAAAAAAAGGTTTAAACATGCAGTATCAGACAAACCCTCCTCAGTGATCTCACTTTGTTTAAAACCTAAAGCCATTACTGAACAGTAAAACATTTTTTTAGCTCAACACCATCATAATTCTTGCTAAGACTTTGGGATTACTAAATTTGGCTTCCACATATTCCCATGCATTTCTTTCCAATCATGTAATGACTTTATGGTGCAGTTCAAAGCTCTTAAGTAGAACAGAAAGCTGTGACAGGCACTTTTACTGTGTTCTGCAGGCTCACTCCCAACCTCTAATGCATCATCTGAGCTAACTGTCATCTCATTGTGTTTGAGCTCTGAGATGGATGGGCGAACGCAGTTAAGGATCCAGGAGCGATAACAAATGGTTCTGTCTTTTTTTGCTGTCGAGTTACTAAACAGACAAACACCATCTGAACAGTGGACCCGAGCCATGGATCCTTCATCCCCGGCAAGTTCTTTTCAGAAACTCCTTTTCGCCAAGTGACAAACCGCGTGGTTGGCAACAACTAAAGCATTCAGAGGCCGCATGAATAGGGGTCTGTCTCAGGAGAGGCTTGTTGAAATGGGGCCTTTTGCTTTTATCCCTCCGGAGAGGCAGATTGATCCTGCACAGGTTTTGCGCTGGCTGTGCACTTCAAATGGACTGTTGAAAGGCAACGTGTTTATTTGTGCAGTGTGATAAACTGTGTCCTTTTCCCCAGATTTAGCAACTGTGGGTGTTCTTCATCATCTGTAAGCACGACCAGATTATCTCTTCTGTCCTTTACAGTACCTCTGTTATTCTTATGTTCACCTGTAACGCGTAGGTACTACGTTTGGTACTGTTCACATTTGAACCAATACTAGTACCTGTTACAGTACCTGGAATTTGGTACCCAACAATGACTGTTTTTGGTACTTTACTTTCTCTTTTTGAACAAGCTGCAGGGGTGACATAGTAGACCAAAACACAATTCTGCTCCTCTGCTCTTTTCTCATCACACATAGAGCAAATGTATGCATGTGTGTCTGCTTGTCTAGCAGTGATAGAAGGCTTTTATTAAAATACTGTGGAAAAGAAAATAGACCAGATGCTGAAACTATTGTGGCAGATCAGTGCTGCAGCGATGGCTTTGGCTTGCTGGGATGTTTTGGGGTGCTTCCGCCTCTTGTCTAAAGTTGAATGTGGCCACTCGGAGCTCCCTGGCTGAGCTTGGAGGTACTCCCAGGCTTTGGGGCGCTTCAGGGCACATCCACCTCTTGCCTAAACCCAGGATTCTCATCCAGATGTGCCCTCAGGTATCAGCACTGATGGATTTAACATCAATTGGTACTTGGTAGTACCGTTGTAATTTGGTTGGTACCCTTTAAAGCAGAGGTTCCCAACTGGTCCAGATTTCTCCTTAGTCATTAGTTCAAGGTCCACACAGTTGAATCCATTCAGTGTCATACTGAATGGATTGCGTTTGGTTAGTCACTCACTCTACCGCAGAATTGGGCACTTCAAAATAAAAGCTCTGTGCCAGAAATAAACTGTACTTAAACTAAAGTGTGTTTTTTTACGATCTTGACACGTTATTCAGAATGTACCTGTGACCCACTTTTGGACCGCGACCCACCAGTTGGGAACCACTGCTTTAAATTACCAAGTTCGGTACCCAACCCTAGTAGCACTAGCCCTAACTCTCCCTCTTGACATGCTGGTGGTGTTTTCCCTGTCTACCATAATTCTCAAAAAGTTCCTCTTCTCATGTGCTGTCCCTGATCAATACTGATGTAAAACACAGGTTCTCATGTAGAATCTGGATCTTCTTTCCATTTTTAAAGTTTTACAGATGGAGAGAAGATTGGGAGGAAGCCTGTTAAAACAGTTGCCATCCTCCTCTGATATACACGCCATCACTCCCTCGTGGTAAATATCACATGTGGACATCAGGTGACCCCCTTGCTGCTGTTCCCTTGGTTACTTGGATACTGCCCCCCCCCCCCCCCCCCCCCCCTCCCCCTCTTCCTCCTTTGCATCATGCAGCAGCCTCTCAGAGCAGTGTGCTGTTTTTCTTCTCCCTCCACTTGTATAAACCAGGAGACTATCTGCCATCAGCATTCAGGAAGTGTGGGAGTAAACAAACGACAGGATCCAGCAGGAGAAACTCAAATGACCCAGGCATGTCCTAGCAACCGTGGAGACCAAACTTATTTTTGGTAGTTTCGGAATCTGCATGCATTGTGTTTAGAAGTGGTTGTTTATATTTGTTTGTGTGTCAGCTCAAACTCGTTTGTGCACTTGTGAGATCACATGGGGTCGGAAAAAGGAAGCAGCTTCCTTTCAGTTTAAGTGTCATCGCTTTCTGTTCCAGATGGTGTATGATCCAAGTTATTTCCAGTCCTGCCATTGACTAATTAGTCATCTAGAGTGTATTCACTCCCATGCATCCAGTCCTCTGCTACTGTGGTTATGTAGCTCTTCTAACTCCTCTCCACTAATGTGCTGCTGGCAGTGGTTGCTGTGAGTTTTGCCATCAATGGTGTGCAGTTCAAGGTTTGTTTTTTTTATAGCTAATATAGGAGAAATACACATCTAGAAAGCTAAAAGCTCTGCAGACATGTGTGTGTGTCTGTGTGCCTGTGTTTTGAAAGGTCCATCCTGTCAGCAATGGAGTGATGGAGAGATAACCCATAAGCCATTGCTGTGCGTGCCAAACCATCTGACTGTTTCAGCCGCGCAGGAATTGGCCTGCATTAAAGCTACTGGAGGCTGATATATCTTCTCTCTGCCTCTGTCTCTATCTGAACAGCTTGGCCGCACTGCCCATTTTCATGCAGCGTCAGAGCTTGGAATATTTCTTCAGGCAGTGATCCATCTAGAAAAAGGCTTTTTAAAGTCCAGCCACCCCCCCGCATCATCGCAGTGCACCCCCTCCCTCTCTACCCCCTACCTTCACATTGTCCAGCAGCTGCGGGGATAAGCTGTGCACGTGGTGTGAGGAGACCGAAAGACACTAATCATCAGGGAGAGAGAAAGAGGTGAAATGGAGGGGGGTCAGCATAGTGGCGGTGATGCTGCCGAACTGTAACCGTGCCCTTGACCACATCTACTGGGACTGACATAGCAGTGGGGGGTGGATTAGAGGTATTAGGCTGACAGACTGGACCCTTGCTGCAGACGTTTAATGCTGCTATATCAAGCCATACACATGTCCACTATCCTGCGGCGCTGACAAACAAAATCCCTCAAATGCACAATTCGTTGCCAGTGATTGGGGCTATTACAATGGGCACAGAGATCAGCTTTAATGTGGATGGAACATGGATGTGATTTTGATTTTTTTATACTCCTGAAAGTTAAGTGGTTGTGGGATCCCAAGAGCTTGAGGGGAGTGACATTTTGGACAGAAGTTGAGCTGTGTTTATCAACTTAAAGGCCTTGATGAAATATGGCTGGAATAATGACTCAAATCCAATTAGTCAATGAGAATTAAATGAGATTTTCCAGTGGACTCGAGTGAGGTGGGCGCATGTGCTTTGGACCTCCTGTTAAGTCAATTTAAAGGCGCTTGCCTAACCACCAATAAGCTATTGCCACGACTGTAAACAGTACTGCAGTACAGTAATGTGATGTACATGCTCCAAGCTCAAAGATTAAAGCAGGAGGATATTTAATATATTTCACAGAATCTCTCTGGATCATCTTGCTTCCAGAGCTGCTCCAAGCCTGTTTGTAAAACTGCCTTGCCTCTCTCACTCTTCCCCCTCCTTGGATCACCACCACTCTTGTGCTGATTCGCCGCCAGGTTGCCATGACGACAGGCCGCAGTACATAAACCGGGGCGATGTTTGGGGAACGCAGCGCCGCGAGGCAGGAAATCTCGTGCATTCTTTATCTCTCACCCCTCGGATGGTGCTCCCGCAGTCCTCAGTAGGGAGCAGGAGCCACATAACCAAGGGGAAGCCTTATTTTTCTATCCGGTCCCTTTTCCACCTTTTAAGCCAGAGATAAACAAAATCTTTGGGGTTCGGACAACCCACCTCTCTCCTGCAAGTATTGGGAAGAAAATGAAAAGCAAGCGAGGGAGAAATGGTTTCTGAAACACACGAGATTAGATTGACATCCTCCACTTCCACCACATATATACACACACTTAGAGCTGCAACGATTAATTGATTGATGAATTATATGTCAACTTTTAAAGTAGTTGCCGACTAATTTGATAATTGACTAATCAGTTTGGGTGATTTTTAAAGAAAATAAGTCAAAATTCTTTGATTCCAGCTTCTTAAATGTAGATATGTTCTGGTTTCTTTATTCCTCTATGGCAGTAAACTGAATATCTTTGGGTTGTGGACAAAACAAGATATCTGAGGCCATCATATTGGGCTCTGGAAAACAGCAATTGACACTTTATAGACCATACAACTAATCAATTCATTAAGAAAATAATCGACATTATAGTCAGTTGCAGCCCAACATACATTCACAAAGAACACAGATGAATGAACACACTGTCACACCCTACCCGTCATTACCTTGCCTTCCTGACATTCCATCCAAGAGCTCGAGGAAGAGGAAGAGGATCTGCTGATCAGAGGCCTGCTGGTCTGGCCCATGGAACAGAATGGAGGGAAGAAGCCCCGCCGAGATGCATTTGTCGCGTACATTTGAACACACACACACAAACTCACTTAGTTGACAAAGCATTAAAACAGACGCTGATCATAAATCTGTCTCATGCTTTTGGCTACTGGTCAGCAGTGTGCAATACATTTCCCAGACTTAGCTTCTCTTCCCTTTTTTTTCATCAGAATCCACTGCTACTTAAAAACTTCAAATGTAATGGTTTATCAATTGTCAGTACTTTTCTGTAGTGTATTTTTAGCTATGGTATTTCGACTTTGGGCGAAGAGTTGCAGACACCTCCAGCTTGGCTTCGCTTTTTTCACCGTTGTCTCTGGTAAAACTAGAACACTAGGCCAAAGCTGAGTAAGCCATTTTGGCTCCCCTAAGGTACAGTGCCACTCAAAGAGGAGGCTGTGAAAGAGCAGTGAGTTCCTGCTCTCATTGATCTCTACTCCCGTCTTCCTTTCATCCCAGCCTCAACAATCAATGCTCATGATTACTGAAATGGCTGCTTGAGGCTGTGTTTAAAGGAATGAGGTGAAGTTGTGAAACAAGGTCACCGAGTTCTATTTCATATCACGCCCTGTATCACACAAGGCAGGCGTGTTAACTGTCTGTGTGCCCCACAGTGATTGTTGTGGTCATTATAATGCCAGTTTTCACTTGGTCCGACCGTCTCGGGAGGAGGAAAAAAAAGGCAGACTCATTGTTCTGTGAAGGAAACTAAGATGCAGGGAGAGGAAAAGCTGCGAGGGGAAAAAAATGCTGACCCACATTTTTGTTGCTGCGTGCAATGGGACAACGACTCGAGGCCCAACCTGACCATTTAACTTAAATAGCATGTAATAGGAACAATGTGTGTTGATTGTACGCTGCCAGAGCAGATGTGATTAACCCAGATTTGTACTACGGGGGTCAAGGCTTTTTTTTCTCTTTCGGAGCAGGTTTTCATCCTGTGGACACATGCTCATTGTGTGACAGCATTTTTTCACTTATAACCTGCACCCACATCTCTGCAACGACATGCATTTTTGCAGCATGGGTAAGGGAACATCTGTAGTGCATTAAAGTAAATACAGTATATAGTGACAAAATGATGCCTATGGTTCTGGCTTCGATCATCGGATACTACACGGGAATGAAGTTACTTTTTCAAAGGGCAGCTAGGATTACCTTCAGGCATGAGCGTAATCAGCTGAAAGTCCTCATCATGTAGCGTAGCATTACAAACCTGTGTATGTGTTTGCCAGAGCAAAGTTTTCAGATTCCAGCCAATGAGCAGGAGCTCCTCACCAGCCCTGCATTCTTAAAAGGAGAGAGTCTTGTTTAGCTTGATTTCACAAGCATTGTGGGTGTGTGGGTGTGTGTTTGTGTACACTTTTAGCAG
Source organism: Epinephelus moara (assembly GCF_006386435.1). Taxonomy (NCBI): domain Eukaryota; kingdom Metazoa; phylum Chordata; class Actinopteri; order Perciformes; family Serranidae; genus Epinephelus; species Epinephelus moara. The sequence continues at coordinate 34,890,361 of NC_065519.1, forward strand.
CAGCACAAAATGAGCAAGCGTGCAGGACTGGCTTGTCATTGAGAAGCCAGATGGATTTCAGGGGCACGTGGTGCTGGGCGTGTGTCTGCCGCTCCAGGAGCCTGCCCTGGGCTCAGCTGGCTTCAATCAACACCATCATTCACCCCTCTTGCGGGTAATCGGTGCACAATGGGCCCCCTCAACAACGCTCCCCCTCACCTCTGCTCCCCCTCAACAGCCCTCCTCACAGCATGGTGCGATATGTATTTACATTGTCTCTCCGGCACACGCGACAGTGAGAAGATACATATGTGAGCACACACACACACACACACACACACACACACACACACACACACACACACAGGCTCATTCACCTATTCTCTCGGGTATACAGTAGACACACTTGCACACACCTTCAAACCTCACAGGGTGTTGAAATTTCAGCTCATATTGAGCTTAAATGATAATAACTGCTTATTACAACCTGGGTTTATTTTCACAGTGTTGGCAATACTTTCTGTTGTTTACATTAATTTACTTAGGGCCTGTTCTTTACTTACCAGAGAAGGGGGGTGGCTGGGGTGTGACCCTGAATGACTGGGGGAAAATGCGTGACCCTCCCTCTACAATAAATGGGCCTGAACCATATTTTTTTTTATATTCGCACCAAATCTAGGTATTGGAGTTGATACAACGAGCACACAGCACAGGAGAGAGAGTTATCACAAAGACAAACAGCTAATCTCTTGAGCAAAATGCATCATCATTATCATCACACAAGCTTTGTGCGCACTTCAGCGGAATACAAACAAGCCGACAGTTTAGCCCTATTAGCCTGATTATCTCAACCACTATAACACAGTTAAAGTAAAGGTCAGTGCACCTCATAATGTCAGTAACAATCCCGTTTACAGATGCCATGCATCTTTACAACAGACAGACTGGGTAATAATTCTGCAGCCAACCTTTGTTTTCTCTCCAAATACTTTGGCTAACTGTTTATATTTATTACCCACTGGAAAGATGACTAAAATTTCTCAAATATGATCCAAGTTGTTCTAAACGGGAGTGATCCTGTAAGTAGTCTTTGAATGTTCTGTCTGTATGCACAGTTGAGCAGCGCAGCACAGTGGCAGATGTGGTTGATTACTCTGCGGCCGTGATATCTCTTTGTGCACTGTGACATAGACGCGAGAGAATGGAGTGACAAATTAAGATTGGGTTCTTATCAGCACAGCTTGGGTGTAATCTCCATTTACTTGGTTTGTGTACCTGATAGCTTCCTGCAGACAGGGCTGAGTGCTGCTTATCAGCCAAAGCAGCAGTGTAGTCCTGACCCAGTCCTGAAACTATGCGTTTCAAGGACCTTTTGCCTCAGTATGTTCCTCTCAACCACTGGATGAGGAATGTGTTGACCCAGCGGACAGCAGCATAATCCATGTCACAGTCCACCATAAAGTCACTGGTGCTGAGTAACTTTTAGGGAGCCCCCTCTCAGCTGGGGAACAGGATGTGGCAAAGGACTTCTGAACTTAAGGGGCTAGTAAATCAGTGGAATAACATGTCTGACCCTTCCCACCATATAAAAAAGGCAGCTGGACAGACAAACTCTTTGTGTGGTTTGGTGGAACACGAGGCACGTGTGCTTGAGTGATGCTCATGGGTCGAAGGTCGACTGTTATTTGGCAGGTTTTCTTCACATGTTGCATGGATGTAAGAGAAATCCGATTTGCTGCATATTTTTGGGGACAGTGTTTTAATGGATCCACGGATGCATCTGAAGGTGTTCTGTTTTGGATGTGATTGGGTTCATTTGTGAAGATACTGTTTTCCCACTTCAGTATTGGAAATGACGCTCATTTCCTTCAACATTAAGGCGTGATAATAACTGGATTTGTGTTGGAATAGACAGCAGCAGAGAACAGACTGCTCTGACCTACTGTAGAGATAAACAGGAAGCGTTTGTTATTATTCTGTCATCTCTGGAGAGCTCATAAGATTTCTGTCCTCTGCAGCACCCAGCAAAACCATCATTCTAAGCATTACATCCAACAGGAAAGAGAGAGAGGGATTAAGAAAAAAATGGTCAAAAAATGGCAGTTTGTCATTTATTTTCAGCAGCGTCGCTCAGAGTCAACTGTGGGTTCAGCCGGGTTGGTTGGACCCATTATGGTCAAGCCAGACTAAAGGGTTTGAGAATAAAATTGGTGGGCTATTTTTAGGCAGTCCACTTCCTCTGGTTTGTGATAAAATCTTTTGAGAGAGAGGATAGAGTTTTTGTCACAGTAGCCTCAAAGGTTTGGTCAGTTGTTGCTTTTGCTGTTACAGCATGTTGGAAATGCATAATTACAACCGTGTTTTGTTGACTTAGCTTATTTTTGCACATTATAACATTAGCTAATCATGATAGCTCCCTGGGTACGGCCTGTTTGTTTAAAGCTCTAACTTGCAGTTTGGGTAGTGGTGAACAACAAATATGCTCCAGTCACCCTCAGTCTAAGGTAACGTGACCTTGGCTGTTCAGACAGAACTGTCTGTGTCCAATGGTCCCACCAGGTTCAAAGAGTTCCCCACCCATAACAAGAGGTCATAGGTCAAGAACAAGGGCGCAAGGTCATGGATGGAGACACGCACCTGTTCACAGGGGGCCTCCTTTAGCAGAGCAGATGACTCCCAGATGTTTTTATGGAAATAGTGACAGCCTTGACCAGGTGTGTGTGGTGTGAAGGTCCAATAGAGTCAGGGTGCCCCCTGTGAATGTACTGTTTAGAATTGGACTTTACTTTTCATTCGCTCTTCCCAGACATGCTCAACCATATATAAATATGTGCAGTGCTTTTGAAGGATGTAAAAGCCTTGATTTACATTGTTTTGAATGGAGTTTAAGAAGGGACATTCTTGCACCTGGAAAAGCTCAGATGGAGGACTTAGTGTTGGGTTCAGTCTGTGGTCAGCAAAGAAGGAACTCATTCTGAAAAGTCTCTCCTGAAAAGATCTGTACTTTGAGCTCTTTCTTTTGAATGGCGGGATAAGAATAGGCGATAAATTGTAATGTCAGTCGTACAGCTGAAGTTGCACTCTGTGGAGAGAAGTCCCCATATCGCCCATATAATAGCAACTGGAATACATAAACCTTGCTTTTGAATGGAAGCATCTGGAAAAGGAGCAAGGCCCTTTCCTTACAGTTTTAAAGTCAGTCTTTTTTCCTGTTACTATGTTACTATATGTCCGTCTCTATTCTCCCTTTTACAGTTCACACACCTGGATTCATTGTGGTCAAAAATGAGCTATGAGAAGTGATGTAGTAGAGCTAACATGTGGTTCTTATGAGGGCTCTCTGTACTTTGCATCACATATTTCTTAAGCCTGAAGGTGGTAAACTTGTGCGTCATCCCAAAATGGTTGCACTATGACATGAAATTATTCTGACATTATTCTAAGTCTAATAGTGATGGCCTTCATGGCCAAAGATCAAGGCATTACATCACTGGTTAACATGATGAAGCTGTCATGAGTCAGTCAGCGGAAAGCTGGACCATTGTCCCTACATGACAGCATTTAGCTGGCACATATCCAGGCAGACAGCAGAGGTACTGTGGGAGCAGGCAGTTGGGTGACCTCTGACCCTGCCCAGTCTGCCTCCGGGACAAAAGACCCATTCAGATGCCCAGTACTTTAGCAAAACACCCCAAAAGCACTCAGCTCTCAGTACATATGACTGGCAATGCAGTTGAAATGCTTGTTTACTCTCAATTAAGATTGGTAAAAGCAGGTGGATTGTACTGTGGCCCAGAGGGTCAAAACAAGACATTTCAGAAAATACATCATTTCAGAGAAAAACAGCTTTTCAGAAAACAAAGCTTTTGGAAAACATGACATTTCACAAAACATAGCTTTTCAGAAAACATGAGTTCTCACAAAACACGTTTATGAAATGTTGCATTTTATAAAAATATTCTGTTTTCTGAAATGTGGCTGTGTTTTGTAAAGTGTTTTTTGAAATGTTGTGTTTCAGGAAATGTATTTTGGGAAATGTGGTTGTGTTTTGTGAAAAGTCGTGTTTTTTAAAATGTTGTGTTTTTGAAATGTCGTTGTGTTGTGACCGTCAGGGCTAGCGTAGCACTGTCATGTATCTTTGATGGACAAAAAAAGGTAGAAGTGCATCCCAGCAGCATAAAGTAAGAGTTTATACAGGAAGGGTGTAAATAATAATGACAGGGAAGAATGTCACCATAAGAACACAGTTACTACAATTAGATTTATGGTTTATGGTCTTACTGTCATTAAGCTACTTTTCTGTAGAGGCTTTTCAAAGATGGATAGTATAGTGTTCCCCACTATCATGATTTATAGCTAACATACAATTAGACCGTGTATAAAAATGTGCCCTCATGTTTATGCTGTCAAGAGTTCAGGCTTTGTGCAGCGGCGGTATTTTTCTCACTGGCAATTTATCTCTGTGCGGGCGTGAAAGAAATGGTTGTGTGCAAAGTGCTGTCACAAGGAATTCCTTGCTTAAACAAAACAAACTTAAATGAGAGCTGCCTGGTCAAAGGAAACCCTAAATAATACATTAAGGAACAACACGTCGTAAAACATGACTGTTTGCCATGTTAGCTCTGGCAGCTGCCAGTTTGGAGGAGGAGGACTCTCGCCACCTCTCTGCAGTGACAACCGTGGAAAAAGTGCTTCAGATGCCGTCTGCAGTTTGAAACACTTCTTTACAGCCTCTCCTCTAGCTGTTTCTTTGCCGTTATCAAGTTTGACTGCTCCTGCATATGAGAGGTCTGAAGGAGAAAGGGTGGTTTATGAGCCTGGAGGAGACCACCTTGGGTGACCCACTTCTTCTTGTCCAATATTCCATTCACCTTTTGTCCAACTCTCAAACAAGTGCCAGGTTCCTTTTTACTGCTCCTCCTGACTAAATCTAGCACTTGTTAGCCAGACGGTGATTGCTCCTGCACTATAGCGAGGAATTTTTGTTTGAGAAAGATCAGTGCCTGGAATGCTCAGCGTAGCCTTCTTCAGTGGAGGGTGTAGACAGCAGCTCAGCAAGCGCCACCCAGCTGACCGACAAGTGACTGGCAGGTTGTCTGAAGCTCCGTGTCATTTTACCGCACACACATCTGCGAAGAGGAAAGCGCCCTACCTGAGTTGTCCGTCTCGCTCAACATACCGCGCAGCCAGTTTATCAGTCATGACACTTGCCTCTCCATGTGATTTACTCTGGGTAAACACCAACCTCCCTTGCGTTTAAAGGAATAACTCAGGGGGCAGTGCAAGTTCACTGAAACCAAGTTTGTAGAGGCCACAATCTGCGGTCATCTTCCTGGCACACGGAGTGACAATGTGGAGTTGCAGATCAGTGTGTAACCTCTTATTTTCTTTCTTTCTGCAAAAGGCATGCTGTCTAAGACAAGTGAAAACAAACATACCCTGAAAACAGAAAAGGAGAACAGATGGACCAATGGGCTTGTTGGACCTCTTTTTTTTTCAAAGGGGGCTTGATGTTTATCGTGAGCATGCTTAGCCCACTCCATTTGCGTCAATTAGCCGATGTAATTTACCAAGCTGTGATGGATGATACAGGGGCAGCTGAAGTGCACTTAGCTACACTCGAGTGTGAGCTTTGCCTATTCCTCAGGGTTTCGTGCCTTGTTTTGAGGATGGAGATATTACCCTAGAGAGAGAGTTGAAGTGATGCAAACCTCACTGTGATGCTGCAAAAAAAGAGGAAGAAGGAGGCGGCAGGAAGCACTGACATCATTGAGATAAGCTGGGGCTGTCTAAGACCTGGGTTAATGGATGCGTCCCCAGGGTTCGCTCAGGAATGCACCCAGGCATTACCGCCAGCAGCTTGGTGTCATCTGTCTTCCGTCCCTAGAGAAAGATGACAAATAGTATTATGACTCCCCCTTTCTCCACTCTTTGGCATATCAATGACTCCAGTTTGTGTTTGTGTGAGAGTGTAAATGCCACAGTTTCACCAAGAATGGATGGCGGTCGATGTATGCACTTGGTTCCTGCTATATAGGCAATGCTATTTGACACATTTATCATTTTTATTACAGAGCCGCTGTGTAGTGAATACCCACTGTATAATGCAAACCTACTTTCTCAGCATCTAAAAATTGCCAAAGACATATTCACAGTGCAGTGTCATAGGGGCTGCCCCAGATCCTCCAATACCCAAAGTGTTCTAACAAGGCCCTTTAGGTTACAATTATTTCCTAAAATCTAGTCAGCACCTCTTTATCTGTATGCACATTATATAAACAAGGCTGGAATCGATGGTCTTGTATCGATTGCCGCCAGACAAGCCGTCACCTTGGCCAACCTGTGAACAGACAAGCAGTCTGGAGGAAGATAAGATCACTCAGTATGAAATCAATTCACATTTGACCCTTGTCTTCGAAGCATTCGGCAGTAAAGGTAAGAATGTGTGGCTTCTCGAAATGTCAGAAGATTTGTATTGATCAGTTAGTTGTGAGTCAAGAGGTTGTCAATGGTGTCTTAAGGTCTTGCTGATTGATGTGTACACATTTTTCCAGACACACTGACTGAGAATAGCTGATAGTGTTGGAATTCATGATAAGTTTGTTTGCTCCCTAACGCTGGCAACGTGGTATGTGAAATGTTGCACTTTAATACAAATTTTTTTCTCAGCTGATTTTCTCAGGGAGCGCAGCGCGGGTTTTTAAAAAGTTAGTGTCTTCTTATTTCTGGCTCCAATTTCGCTCCATTACTCCTCACACCATGAGTTTAGCGCATGTCCAACCCAGAAATGCATCGGTGTATTTCATGCACACACTATTTTCTGTCAGGAATCAGCTACTGCAAGCTTGACAATTGAGTATGCAAAGTACTTTCAAAAGGAAACTGAGCGAGTAGTGACATCAGAATTATTTAGACAGTACCGGAGGAGCTGTATGTGAGAACACAAATATCCAAATCAGTTGGATTGGACATCACACAGACTTCACCCTGCCAACTCCCAAGTGCAGAGTCTGTGTCATGTCCCCATGTGTGAATAGAGCAGGTAATTGTTCACAGAATTCACAACAAGCGAGTGGGCGTGTTAATGACATTTCTATCATGTGGCTCAAGCAAAACTGACAGAAAACAAACATCCAAGGGTGAAGAAGAAGAGTAATTTAAGTGACGATGACATGGAAATGGCTAACTGGAGAGATTCTGTAACTTCTGTTGGTAACAGCTAAAGCCGAAATCATTAGACAAATGCAAGGAAGGGCAAGAGACTTTTATTTATATGACCAACTAAACCAGCAATGTGACCACAGTGTAATCCATGCCATATCCTGCCTCCTGCACGCTGTACTCAGGTGTCACCCCTTGCTTAAACCAAATGGAGTATTTCCAGTAGGTGAGAACATGTACAGTCTCTTGTTGTGTACCACATGTGTCAAAGGGAAACTCTAAACAATGTCCGGACCTGATTCTCTGGACAATGAGAATATGGCTTGAATTGGGAATTTCTCACCACTCCACTCTGCGTACGTGCTCTGATTGGCACTGTGTGGGGTCAGGAGTGGTGTCTGTGTCCTGGCCAGTGTAACAGGAGTCTTGGGGAGTCTTGAGTTGAGTGACGCTAATATTTGCACTCGCTGACCCCTCGTATTATCACAGTAACATACTTGAACTCCACTTCACAGAACTGTCTGTGGCGTGGCCCTCCAGCTGATCCCCCCCCTCCACGCATTACATTTGGCTGAGCTAATGGTGTGAACTTGACAACGTCAACAGAGCTTTGCACAATCAAGCATCCTGTCTCACCTTCTTTAAGTGACTGGACCTCAAGGAAAGCCTTTCCTGTGTGTGTCACAGGGGTAATTCCTAGTGGAGAATCGCATATTTGGCATGTCTTTGTGTGTGAGTGTGCTTTTATCCATGTTGGCGATGAGAAGACGAGACAGGAAAAGGGGTTTCCTTTGGGCGTTGTGCGATATATCCCCCTATCCCTGGCCTGCTTAGTGAGGGAATGCATTGGGTGGAGTTGGAAATGCGGGCAGGGGTGGGAAGCGTTGGCCGCCAAGGGTCATTTCCTTTCATCTTGCCTTCTCCTTTGACCTCAAATAGCAGGCACACACATGCATACTGAACATAAATGCATTTATATTCACAGAAAATCCATCACCTTCTCGCTGACATCCCCATGGATGCTGTCATACGCTGGAGCTGGAATCCAGAAGGGGAGGGGAAACGGGGCGAGTGATCTAAAGACAGAGAGCAAGAGAGGGAGAGGGAGCAAGAGAGGGAGGGGGAGAGGGAGTGGGGACAATGTCAACAGCTCAGCTCCCAGCACAGTCAGCTGAAATCCAGAGCTCAGCTCAGAAGCTCAGAGAGGGGAAGCAGACAAAACGCAGCTTCGGCCGGGAAACATCGTCAGACTCAGCAAAGGCATGGAATTCGACCACGAAACACAAACTCCAAAGGGCAAACAGAGGGATCTAAATCCACAGGCTGCAGGAATGCTTTAAAACTTTCTTGTAACCTTGCTTTGTTGAAAGGGTCTTTATTTTCCATTTCAAGTGACGTGACACAGGGACAATCCATCTCTCAGGGCAGCCCATCTGAAGTGGGTAAGTAGGAGATACTTGATATTGATACTAGTGAACCCTCCTGCTCACTGATAGCTACACCATAGTGCTATTCACTCAGTGGGAGATGGCACACACGACAGGCTACAGATGTTATAGTGTAAACCCAGTTTGCCCATGCACTGCATCTCACTGCTCAATCCAGCCAGGAAAACACAGACTACTGCAGCCAATAAAATAAACATTAGTCAGTAGGCTCAGTAGAAAACCAAGCAAGAAAGAAGCTGGTGGGGAACAAAGGCTACTAATCCCACTAAGACGATAAAGTTTCCCCATTTTTGTGTTGTTGTGATTGGAAGGAAAGGCAGTATTTTACAGTACTTTTTTTCTTTACTACGGTGGCTTTATAGGTCATAAACAGCAGCAAAAGCTGGGTTGTGAAATGTGCACGGTCTTGATGTTTGGGCTCCCTCTCCAGTGGTGTTGACAGCACGCCTTGCTTTGCCCCCATGTGTTCTGGTGCATTATATGAGCACGGCTTTTGGCATATTGGTGGTAGTCTTGGATTCAGGTTTAGCTGAGATTCTTTGGAGTTTGATTTTCTTTGGAAAATGTTCGCATGATTTCAGGGATGGATGGAGGTTCAGCGTTATTGAGTGACGGAGCAGTGAGTTAAAAGAGATTGATATCCATGTGTGGTTTACACAAAAAATGTGTAGGACTTAGTTCAGGGAAATGTTTGGCATTCCAGGAATTGAGGGAGGATGGGACAGTGTCATATGTAATGGGTACAGGCCTATTTTGGGTCCTAGACGTGGGCTGATCACACATGTTCATCAATCACACAGTCAGCCCGTTGGTGTAAGTAGTGGCCTTGCAGCCAGACATTCCATATATGCTGTACATCTCCTCCCAGCAACAGCTCAACCCAATATGGAACTAGGCGAGCAGACTTCCACTTAGCTCTAAATGCAGCATGCTTTTGCTTGGGATGTTGGTATTGCTGTTTTTTTTTTAGAGACTATCCTTCCACATTTCCCTCACGGGAAGTCGATACTCCATCGCAGCTCAGACCAACATAAACACACTGCCCTAATCTCCCAGGGTTTCTCATTTGGAGAAATTGTGAAGCCTCCTTTCCCATGTGGAAGCATTGCCTAACCCAGTTGAGAGGCTGTCATCTTAGCTGTAAATCCTTTGCGTGTGTCGAAAGTGCAGTGATGAAAGTTCATGCACCAGCCCTCCAAATTTCCACCTGTGAAATTGATTAAGGATGCCTACTTTGGGTTTAGCCTAAGTCGGATGGTTTTTGGATGGAAAACATTCCAAACAGATACTTCACCGTTTGTGAACATTTTACCAGAGGCTGGGCTTTTAAATAGCTGATCTGGGAGATAATACCTATATGAAAAGGCATAAGACAAACATTATTCCTGCAACATTCAAAGTAATTTATTCCTTTCAGTGGCTTGTGTTTGAAGGTTGATGAACCAGAGGCAAAACTCATTTATACAGTCATAAGGCCATGTGTATTTTCTTTGATGTCTTTTTGCATTGTGAACAAGATAGTATCCATTTCCACCACATTAAAGGCTTACTCTCCAGTCGGCTGGAAATCCTCCTACGCTCACGTGTGCCAGGGGGCAAGCTGAGTGACATCGCTAAAAGATTCAGTGTGTTGGGAGGGCATTAACGAAAGTTGAGGACTCACATGTAGCGCACATACACACCCTCTGCTGCCGTCAGCGCTCTCGGGGCTTTTCATATTTTATCGACCATTACGGATGCATGAACTGCTCTCTCAGGATTAGAGGGAGTGCGAGGCAGAGTTAGTGAACGATGGTCGGCCTTTCGTAGCTTCAGCCCTGCTGCTGACTGGTAGCTCAAGGGCCTCCTCATTATGATAGGGACAGAGAGAAAAGGAGAGGAGGTCTGTAAAGCTGCTTAAATTCAACTATCTGATCTTTTGGGTGGGATTATCATCATGTTGTATTTACAGCAGAGTGGTCACGGTGTCTGATAGACAGAACTCAGGGAGACTTTAGCAGTAAGGCTGCTGTTACTCTCACTCCTTCACTGGAAGTCCCCCACACTGAGTGTGTGTCAAACGGTGCTATTGTATTTGTGCCAGTGACACACTTTCTGGGGCTTATGATGTGTAAGCATATCTCCTCTTTACAGTGCCTCAATTCAGTACAGTATTACTGCAGGCTATTTTAAAAAAATGCTGGTCACTTCAGAGGGCTGTCCCTACATGCGTTTCTATAACTGTCCCAGAAGAGCATTCCTGACATTACCCAGAAGCCCTCTGTCCTCTATGCTGCAGCTGTTGACCTCTCAGTAGCTTAACAATGCACAATATAGACCCTATCCCAATACACCCCTTGCTCCTACCACTTAGCCTTTACCCCTCCGTTTGTGCGTTCACGTCTCAGGTTAGGGCAAAGTGTTAGGGCTACATGGACCTCCAAACAGAGGTCTTTCAGAGGCACATCTCAAACCGAGTGTTATGAGAAATCATTGGCAAGGTTGCTGCACAAGGTAGAAAAGAAAACAAAAAATGTGTTTTCTTCTTTATAAAATATTTAAAGGTTACGATAAGCATCTTATATTACTTTGATGTTGTTTCAATGTATTATGGTTCTTTTATGTACAACAAGCTTAATAACTGAAATCTATATGCGGATGTCTTGGTAGCTAACTAGCTCGCTAGCCTATGATAGTCATGCATTTTGAAATACTTCCATGTCACATTGCCCCCCATTTGATGGCATAAGAGGCTTGAAATTTAACAAAAGTCCAGCAGTAAAGTTGCTGCACTTGTTGCAGGTCCTCCAGTATCACTGCAGAATAGCAGGGTAGGAGCGCCGGTTGCTAACGACTACAGAGCGCTGCTAATTGCCTGGTAATGAAGCAGTGCTGCCTGTATCCCACACAAGCGAAATCACCACTGCAGAAGATGGCATATTTCCAATGTCTGGCAATGCATGCATCTGTTAACATAAATGCCAGCATACTGATGATGTATAAGGGTTTTGAGGGGTTGTAAATATATCAAATAGGATTGAGCTGTAGAGTGCCCCAATCCACTCACCAACATTGATTGACACATTCAAACTTGGGTGCACAGGATGAGAAGTCCATGGTAAGCTGAAGAACAGTGTGTGTAGTCTTCAACATGGGAACTAATTGGTGACTAATGGTGAGTCAGTGTTTTTGTTTGGTTTGAAAGTTCAAAAGTTGCCCTTTTCGCCACCCAGAAGCTGGAGCTGGACCTTCTCAAGCATCTGTGTAATGTGGATAAGTGCACTGTACTGATGGAAAGGACTCATTCCCTCAAAAAGACGAGACTCTTGGGTGTTTGAAGCACATGGATTCTCTGGGAAGTCCAGCATCCCTTTCCTCATGAGAGTGGTAACCAGCTCTGAGTCTGTACTCACGCCATTTTTTTCAACACATAAAAATAACATGTCTTTAGTTAGACTGGGAGCTCGTGACTCTGGCATTCCTCCCATATGAAATAAGAAAATTATTTGACACGGCAGGGTAGCGCTTTGGGGTTCGAGGGAAAGGGATGCCAAGTATTGGATTTCATTTCGAGCCCTGTTAATATGTGGGAATGTCGGGGCCTGTGGAATGTGGCATGGCCGACTTTCTTCTCATTCCCAGTATTAATAGCATAGTTATCCCAGTGATCCGGTCTATTTGATGAGCAGAGATGTGAGTCGCGGAGATGTGCCCGTTGGCCAGAAGAGAAGTGGGTCAGCAGTGGGTCTGTGCTTCTGATGTTAGTCCCCCCTCCCCCTTGACACGGTACGACCTCCTTCCTGAGCCAACATTAACATCTGCATTGTTAGAGTCCCACGCAGCAACTGGTGGACTTTCCTTGTGCAACATGTGGATGACCTTCTGAATACAGTAACACAAGCTGAAGTCTTGACAGGTGTCTCACAAAAAGGAGCTTTTTGTCCTGTCAGGTTTCCAAAACGTGTCTGCAAACTCGGGTTGATTCGTTGTTAACTTCGTCCAAGTCGCCTGCTTCTGCACAGGTTTTTATTTCAACTTTTGTTCATGCAACTCGTGTTTGTGGTCCGCGGCTTCTATGAAGGGGTTTAACATGTTTATAATAATTTGCTTCAAACTGCAACCGTGCATGGTTAGATACTTGGAGCCCGACCACTGCTGCGTGGAGTTGCAACATTTATTTTGATCAAAGCAAAAAACTCAATCTAAAAGTACAGTTTTAACAACCCCCCGGTACTTCATGTGGTCCGCGCCATTATGAATGTTCCTCACATCAGGAAATGTCTTTTTTTTTATGAATCAAGCTAAATGAAATAGCTATTAATGACATCCCTGGAGGATTGGAAACATACCCCCCCCTCCTATTTTTCCAGTGGTTTAGTTGAGGCATTTCCTCTTTATGGGTGAGGTGGGTTACAGTGCCTCATGGCCCCATTAAAACCAACAGTGCTTATATGTTTGTTTTGAATGAGGCTAGAAGCCAATAAGACCTCTGAGAATTCTCCGATGTTGGCTGTGAAAGTTGACAGTTAAAGAGTTTATGATGTGATATTGAAAGACTGCCATGCGTAGGTGGTGGAGATCTGGCTCCTCATTGTTTTGATTGGTAAGAAATGACCTAATGAGGACATCATGGACACTGATTGATTTGGTGACCAAAATTCAATGTCAGGACAACTTCTAATGCCATTGTCAATTTGGTGCAGAATACTAATGACATGACGTTGATGTTTGTTTTAAGGTGTGTTGTTATGTAAAATAATCTCATGCCAATGTCATCTTGGCAAAGAATAACATTTAGTTGTAAAAAATCAAGGACCAAGCTCATTGAGTGCAAAACCACATAATGTTAACGACCACACAACGTGAAATTCTAACATTTTTGGACATTTAAAATACTGTCAGCCCAATTTTCATTCCAACCAAAATTTAACGCCTGTCCGACATGTGAGTCCAACATCTTTCTGACATCATGACATCTGGTGCCAGCTGGGCAGTGATGGGATACTGGAGACAGTTATGAAAAGCATTCAACATCCATTGCCATATTTCCTAAAGGGACAATCTGAGCGCTTCATATACAAGATCAGTAACCGCAATGCAAACCTGGGGCGACTACATATAATTACACTGTCCTTTCTATTGGCCGTCTGACAAGATCTGTTTGTAAACAAAAGAAAATGAAAAATTCCTTGCTCTCTAAATGTGATTGCATTTGCCTCGGAGACAGTCTGGAAATATTTAAGCAACAGTATTAACCACGAGCTATTAAAGTAATTAATAATAATTGTGGTTGTGGTCAACTTAAATGGAGGTACTTTGACTTATTCATTTCTTCCTTATGTTATGCACAGCACTGGCTTTACACTGTGACAGCCCCATGGAACAGGCTCAACCCCACCTCCTTAACATTGTCCTGCTGCTATTGTTAAAGCTTGTTATATACAGTGACCAGAAACATGAGGCGCTTTTGAAACTCAATGCGCTTGAAGTCCATTGTTGTGTTGTTTCAGAAGTATCATTTCACCATGAGGTTTCCCGGTGGATGTTTTGCCACTGACTCAGACAGTCTTACCCCAGACTGTGTCCTGGAGACACCGTCTGAAGGCACGACTCCCAGTCCAACAGCTGAAAAGGGTTTCAGCTGTCTCATCCTCACAGCTTCCCCTATCTGATTGCAGGGCAGAAAGGAAGTGATTGAGGGAGAACGTAAGCAAAGGAGTGAGGGAGGTATGGAGGAATGCTTGAAAAGAGAGTCGGTGGGTGAAGGGAAGGGTGGGTTTCTGATCATCTGATTCTCAGCTCTTTTCCTGGAAGATGCACGTAGGCATAAGAGCACAGACAGCCCTTATCGGTAGTCGCCTTAAACCCTTGGAGAGTGTCTGGCTGGAGCTGAATCATGGTGCCCATGTAACTGCTTATCTTTATTACTCACACGTAACCTGTGAGCAAACATTTACTTCTCATTACCTTGCTGTCAGAAATTATGTTGAAATGAGCTCTTAATTTGTTTGCCGTGCCAATCAAAGAGGCTCAGAGTGTTTTGGAGAGAGACCATGCTGTCATAGCTAAAAATAACTGTCCCCTTGAAGATGAGATACACATGGACTCCAGAGCTAGGGAAGGAAATTTAAAGTTGCACAGGCCAGTCGAGCTATTCCTGCCTGCATTAGCCTACCCTGTCAGGCCCCAGCAGAAACGTCCAAACCAAATCCTCTGGCCCATTGTTCAGGTCCACATGAGAAAGCCACGCGGTGTACAGACTCTTATGAAAGCGCTGGCCCTCTGTGTGCTTTCAGAACGAGTGCAGGAATGCATCGCATGCAAATGTACCGTGAAAAAATGGCAGTTCCTCCACTGTCAGCTCTGGTCATTTGTCAGTTGAGGCTGAAACTCGCTGTTGACCACGGAGACCTGCACTGGAATAGATGGGTGATGTCACAGCTCAGGAATGCAAGTCGCAATGTGTGTAGCGTACAGTGCATTCGTTATGTTAACATTCGGGTAAGATCGTTGGATGGATCTTGACTATTAGTCATGCCAGCTGTTTCAGATCAATCACATATCGCTATGTCTTTACATAAATCTCGTAAACTGACCACCCATTGTGCTAAACCCTCTGTAACTGAGTAAGTGATGCATGAATGAATAAAATGTCTTTAATTGGTGTGTGACAGAATAATCCAAAATGTGTGTGTGTGTGTGTGTGTGTGTGTGTGAATGCTTGCCTGTACTGTATGTTGCACTAATGTAACTGATTAGCACTACAGTGTGGCCTCTGAAGATGTATGATGTGTATATGGCCTCCACAAGGCCTAAAGCAGGGACTGTGGGTGGGCCCCAGCTCCTATGGGTTCTTGGGAGAATGAGTTTTCAGTGTCCCAGGTGATTTGGCTTGCTGCCAGTGGCTTTTGGAGGGGGTAGAAAAGAATTGAAGGGTAGGTCCATTAGTCATTGTACAGAGGGGCAGACTGTAGAAAGGGAGGGAAGGGCATGTTGGAGAGGGCATGTCTGGGGCAACAACATCCATAGGGTGGCATGGCTCCAATGTGTCCAATGTCTCGCTTGAATAGCGTCTTCATGTCAAATTAATGAGTGTGAGTGGTTCACTTCCACAGGCAATTTTTACATACCAGTACACAACCATGGCTACCCACAAATATGGGGACATGTGCCAACACAAAAACACTGAGACCTTTTGGTGTGTGTTCACACTGGTGTCCACCTATGTGGATATCATGCATCAGGACATTAGAAATCTTTTGCAGTTTGAAAGACAGAATTTTACTCTTAAATTGTGATCTGTCATCTGCTGCAAGAGGAAAAGGTCTCAGTTAGAAACATATATATATACACCAAGATGGCCTATTTATTTCAATGGAGTTTCTGGCCTGGTTCATACGCCCAAAAAGTTTTCTAGCTTCACTGAATATGCGCAGTAGTTATTCTCCTGCTGGCCCCGCCTGCGAGATCCTGCTCAGCTCATAGACTTTACATTGTGATGACTTCACAGATATTTTAATCGCTCCTCTTTGCTTGAGGAAAGTTTTACTTTGACAAAACAACCATGTCTCAAAAAATCAGAAAAGAAAGATTAATAAATCACCTTGTTTGCAGTTCCAGGTGTCCTCTCAACAGTTTTACATTGTCTTTGACAGTGGTGGTCCATAGGGAAAATGCTTTCTGGGCCGCATGAGATTTTTTCACTGCAATACCTGCCTGGCCACTGGGAAAAGTTTGCTGCAGGGCTGAGCAGCTTTCCTTGGGGCCTGGGATGTTCAAAGGCTGAATAATTCCAATAAAGTACTTCTTTATAAAATTTTCTTCATATTTAAACCATGATCATATTTATAGCTGGAATTTCTCGGGTAGTAGCCATACATTGGATTTACATTGTCTTTTGACTTTAATTGCCTTTTTGTAATAGTTTTCATTGTTACAGGTGGAGTCTGCCTTTCCTGTGCAGGATTCCAATTTCTTATGCACAGGGCTGGGTATCGGTACTTGATACCTTTTAAAGCATAGACCGAAATAACCCAGTGCCAAGTAGTATGGAAACTTCTCCAGCCAAATGATACCTGCATTCGATCTTTTTTGTATGCAGATCTAAAAATCCTGGCTATTTGTATAGTTTTGCTCGCAGTCAGCCGTTGCAAGCATTCTTGAATTTAATGTGGCCCACTACTGCAGCAGCTACATCTGTACTGTCTGTGGTGTGATAAAGCTGAGCATGGTGTATTTGATGGAGTTGGCAGTGTAGGGTGCTAGCCTGGAAATCCAGACCCAAATCTAGAAAGATTTAGGGTCTGGCCATGAGTAATGAAAATGGCCCAACTCGAGGGGCGGCACCAAGCACGCATTTGTAAATATCACTGCACGCAATTGGATAACACTACAGCCAATCAGAACAATACACGGGGTGACGTATACGCTTAGCTACCAGCGGAGCTAACTGGTAGATTAGACTCTTGCCGTATCCGGTCGGCAAAACAGCAAAAACGTCCTTCTTGCAAAGGAAAGATTCGAGCGCCGTCTTCTGTTCCTCTTTTAGAGAAAAAGCCAAGTCTAACTCGTTCATTGTAGCGGCCAAAGCCGTTTCAAACAACTGGTGTTCATCCGTAGCCATCTTGCAATGTTTACTGACTGATTCCGGACTTCGTCGTCGCAGCGCTGTCGTCATCTGTTTAGCTCGCCTCTGGCCCGCCTGTATCAGATACACCGATGTGATTGGTGCAGCTCGGTTTCATGGGCATAGGTAATGAGCATCATTACTGATTGCCAGAGTGACTTGCTGAGCAAATTCAAATTGTGCTCTTGCGAGAACTCTGGATTTCCAGGGTAGTAGGGTGCTGAAATGCCACCAAACGAGGATGTGTATCAAATGACGTACAAAAAAAAAAGATATCAAATGATGTGTGACACTGATACTCTATTGCTATCAGTGTCACTTTAAGGGTTCTGTTATTGGTACTGGTATCATCATATTTTAAATAACACCTAGCCCTACTTACACACAAGGAAAACAGCATTCAATCATGAGCTGTGCATTACCATGTTGGACGACTGTCTACTATATTACATTTGAGTCCATAAATTCTCTAAGCTCACAGTTTGTTTGAGGGTACACACTGTTAATGCTCTTCTTCTAGCTAGAGAAGCTGCTTAAGGCTTGTTTGCTGCCACCCAGTAGTTAATACATGTGTAATTTGGAATGAAACTATATAATTAAAATGCACTTGCTCTTCCACAGTAACCACACTGTAGGTGTCAGCAAATCAACAAGCACTGAAATCTTAGGGATTCTAGTTGCCTGACGCTTCTTGACTACCAGCACTGACGTTGGCTCAGTCAGATGTGCGCTCTTCTCGCCAGCTGCATGCCAACAGTTTGCCAAAACTGCATTTGGCATCCTGTTCATGCCTGTGCCAGCGTGGCACTGCTCCCCCATCTCTGGTGCTGGGTGCTTACATAAGCCTGACTGTACCCTCCTCTGTGCCCCAGCACCCGGGAGGAATGGTCCTTATTTGTGGGACCCAGGAAAATGTGTGTGCAAAAAAAAAAAAAAATCTGCCGCAGGCTTCCGTCTGATCTTTTATTCAGTGCCTCTTTAAAAATAATCTTCCCCTGTTTCTGTGCCTTTGCCTATTCTACTTGTTATTTGTTTCAACAGTTTTATTGCAGCTTCTTGTTTTTCTCCTGTATTACTCTTGCCTTCCTTTCTTTGCCTCTAACTATCTGGCTACCAGTAGGTGGGTGAAAATAGATTGAAATCCATTTGTTTATTTGTGTGCTACAGAGAAGATGACAAGGGCACTTCCTCAGTGTGAAAGCAAGGGGCAGGTAGAGGTACTGGGGTGTGGAGGAGGGGAGAAAAGGCAGGAGAATTAAGGTGAGCAAGATGCATTTGAATGCAGGAGCACACTGCTGTAGCTGTAGCTGTAGCTGTAGCGTGAGGAGGAAGAAGGAGGGCAATGAGCAGGGAGTGAGTGATGCAGTTTTTTTTATTTGGTCCAAGTGTGTCTATTCAGGAGGGATAGAAATAACAGGAGCTTGATTTGTATCTGTTTTTTATTATTTGGTACTAAAAGTATTGTGTAGTGGGACAGATGTTGGGGAGAGAATTGAAGTGATGCAGGGACAGATGTTTGAGAGACTGATCTCCGCATAGATAATACACACCTCTTCTTCTGTCGCTCGCCTGCACACACACAATCACACACCAGCAGCAGCAGCAGCAGCAGCCTGTCTCTCCTCACTGCTGCCCCCTCCTCCTCCTCTTCCTCCTCCTCCACTGACCTACTTCCCGGCGCTGGGGATGAGGCGATGAGGTAGTGGGCTGAATGAGAAGTGGCAGCAGTATCTCCCTTTATCCCTGCCTCCCTCCCTCACCTCCTTCATCTCTCTGTCTCTGTCTCTCTCTCTCTGCTCGGCTGCTCTCCAGACTCTTCAAACACAGAGCAGCCAGCAGGCTCCTCTCTCTGCTTCAGGGCTCTCGGTGTGTGAGTATGCAAATACCGCATGTGTGTATGTGCTTACATCTGAATCTTGAGTGGGTGTGTCTGAATTTGATGTGAACACGTGACTGTATGGCAGCGCACATACAATGCAGTATGCGGTATCAGGCAAGCAGGGAATTTGTCAAAATGTGTTTTCACGCTTTCTACAGGCGTATGTGCGTGCTGAAATTCTCGTCTGTCATGACGAGCAGTTAGCGGTGACGAATCTCCATGCACCCTTTTCTGCATCTCCCATTTTTGACACACGCAGATGGTTTTAATTAACACTACCCTGTAGAGATCCACAGGCTTTCACTCTTTCGGTGATAGCTTCCTTTTCCTGCGACTTATAAAATGACTGTGCATGTGTCTGTTTCCTGGTGATGGGCAGGGAAATGTAAGGAAGTCTGAGTGTGTCTCGAGTGTGTATGTGTGTGCCGTTTTCCATGTCACGAGCATCAGATGTTTGACAACTCAGTGACACGAAAAACACCAGAAAGGGAGTGACAGAAATAAAAGAGCAAGTATGAAAATGGAGCACAGCAAAAGTGACACAGAAAGAAAAATGAAAACAAAAATCCATCCGTCAAGTACTTCCCTGTCACATTGTCAGCTATAGTGATACTTTCCAGATACAGTTGGTGAGGGCAGGTTTTAATGTTGCACTCTGCACATTCTCTGTGACGACAACATTTCGGGAAGCAGCACACAGTCGCCTTGTCCGAAAGTTGCCAAAGGCATCAGCGTGGGGAAGCAAAGAACAGAGGAGTAGAAAATGTGGAGTGAAGCTGGCAGCAGGACATGCGAGAAGTGGCAAGGAAAAAATGACAGATGTTACTGTCAGAGGGGGGTTGACGGAGGGAAATGTCACTCCATTCACCCTGAAAAGAGGAATAATGGGAGATGACGGCGAGTCAGAGGGGGAGGGAGAGAAGGATGAAATGAAAAGCTTGGAGATAAGAG
Source organism: Epinephelus moara (assembly GCF_006386435.1). Lineage (NCBI taxonomy): Eukaryota > Metazoa > Chordata > Actinopteri > Perciformes > Serranidae > Epinephelus > Epinephelus moara. Next base: position 34,910,384 of record NC_065519.1, read on the forward strand.
GGACTCTCCGGGCACATATGGCACTGGACATGGTCAATTTGGATTGTGTCTGTATGGTGACTCCCCCATACAGAGAGTGATAAAGGTTACACATGCACGGTCGTCAATGTTGTTGCTTCCTTATATTTCCCTGTATATACTGTGCATGTGTGTGTTCGGATTCCTTGGCCTACTTTCCCCGGGCATGGGCTGGAAGACGGCCAGCAGAACTGGTGTTGAGTGAGGACTGGCCGCACGTGGGGCTCTGTGGGAGAGTGAAGATAGAAGCACACAGATACACTGGACAGGAGGTTTAGGTTGTGTTTTTGCTGAATGGCTTTAAAACCCCTGTAGAGCGGCCTCTTTTCCATTAGGCTCCGCCAGCTGTCCATTGCAACAAAAAATAACTCACCGCCATAAAGATTTGGCACCAACCCAGACTTGATCCTATAGTAATAAAAACGATGAAAAGCCGTCACAGTTAGTCTGAAGCAGAGCCTTATAAGTGTAAATGTATGGAAAAAAATCTCCATGATTTTCCAACTGAAGTGGGCTTTTTACTGTCATCCCACTGTTCCCCCCCCCCCCACTAACTCAACACAGTGGATGCTCCTCTGTGTCTATACAGTACATCCATTTCTGGTCAACATCTGGTTTGATGCAAGTTAATGTGGTGTCCCTGCAACTTGTTGTACACAATACTCCATACACATGTGACTTCACTGTAGGTTTTTCTGTGGGGATAGAGATTTTTATGGGCAAAGCTTGATTATATGGACAAGTGGCCCCAAATTATGGGGGCATAGACTGTATGTAAAGATGGACGTGACATCTCTACTTAAACCCACTGCACAAAATGAAGCAAAAATATCCTGAATACTGCCGCGGCCATCTTGCCGCTGCTCTGGTGACGCCTTTTGGAGCCAGAGTCTGCCCAGTAGTAATCTCCGCGGTTTCTAGTTTCCCGCCTATACACCTGTCCGACCAATCATGAGCAGTGCCACTGAATGTGAGCCCACCAATTTGCTCACACAGTTGTAAGTCATGTTGTTAAATAAAGTTGTTAAGTAAAGCCAACAGCAGCGTGATAAAACTACCTTAAATGACAGAAAGCATCAAATGTGTTTGATGTGTACTTTGAGTTTTAAGTTTGGCCCATGTCCCATCCACTAACACGGAGAGGGTCGGCTTTATGACCTATACTGCAGCCAGCCACCAGGCGGTGATGGAGATGTTTTGGCTTCACTTTTGGGGGGCTGACATGTCGTCCATCTTTTTCAGTCTTTTTTCAGAGTAAAAAAATCCCACGAATTTTCCACATTGTTGGGCCCATAGACAACGCGCACTAGAGACTTTGCCGGGTGAGCAGCTACTTCTGGTTTAGCCCTCTGCTAACTTAAATGGAGATAGCATGATTTTATCGAGTGATTCCTTTAGACTTTTGAAATGTTATTGCATCAAATTGATCAAATCCCGATAGTGAAACAAGTCATTTTGCACAAGTTGTGATGCTTAAAAAAAGTCCTGATTTACAGACCTCTCTTTCCCAGTGTAAATCTATGGGAAAATGTCTTTGGGTCCAATGGCACGAGACATGTGTAGCTGCAGCCACATTGTGTTTGAACCTTGCACAATACACCCCTACAAACTTCACCCACCAACAGGACAGTTGATTGAACCCTGCTACAATGTTATGTTGTAGCAGGGTTCAATTAACTGTCACGTTGGTGGGTTCATTCATTATACATAAAAACATGATTCACCGTATAAGTAATGAGATGTAACCCTAACCTTAACACCTGCTCTTCCAACCTTACAATTCATAGCTAAATGCTAACATAGTATTTTCTTCCGGGCCTCTGGATCAAGAGGTGAAAGGGGCAGATCGTGGACTGACATGTAGGTATGGTGGGCAAATCTTGTAGCTGGTGGGTGGGCCACCTAGCTGCTCCAGCCACAGCTTTACAAGTGGATGGCATCATGTGACGCACCCCAAAGTTGTAATTCCATGGTTTTGCCATTATGTCAAATTGGCTTCAAAGCTTGGCGCTGTTCCTGGGGGCTTGGTGTAAACTGGCAACAGTATTATAAGTGAGCACAGGCGAGCTGTATGACATAATGAAGTGCAACAATGCAGCCAATAGGAAGTACTGTATTCTGAACAATCATCCACAGAATGTTGTAGGACCTCAAAACACTAAAACTTAACTTTTTTGGACATAAATATGTCACAAAAAACAAGTCAATAAGAAGCAAGTGCAAACTTGTTTGCAAGATACATCACTGAAGCACAATATAAACTGAAATTCTAAAGGGATAGGTTCATGTTTTTCAGGTCTATTTGAGAGCAACACTCACATGCTGATAGGTGCATTGTTGGTCCCTGTAGTTGTCCTTTATGTCCATATTGACCTTCCCTAAATGGTTCCAATGTATGAATCGAGGAGCAAAATTTACAGTCCTCATTCTGAACAAAACTCAACTCCTATACTCAGCCAACGCTAATGTGAGGGTTTGCAGCCATTTGGCTTAAATGAATCAACTGGGACTCTTCAAAGTTGCCGTTATTTTAGTTACAAAATTCACTGTCGGGTGGAGAAAAACAAACTAAAAAGGACTTAAATGTTTGATGATAACATCTTAATTTGTCCGACTCACACTGCTACAGCCTAATATTAGCTTTAGCTGAACGTGTTTGAGCATGCCTTTATTATTTCAGTTGATACTGTGCTTGCACAAATACTTTTGTATATCATCAGATGAACACATATTAACTGACACACAATTTCTGGGGCTCTTTGTGGGTAACAGAGTACATACACTATGTGCAGGGGATGGGAGGAGCAGGGGATCAATAGTGGCCACGGGTTGTTGTAGCCCTGGAGCCCCATAGCAGGTTAATCCCACCCTGATCGGGGGGCATTCAGGAATTGACACCTCAGCTATCATAACACACACACACACACACACGCTGGTGCAGTATCAAATGTACCTCACATACTGACATACATATACCAGATGCCACACATGCTATAATTGACATTCAGCATACTGACGCAATGGCTATGAAACAGTCCCCGTACTTGAAGGTGATTAAACAGAATAATTTAAGATACTATACAGTATTATATTCTGTAAAAGAAGCCCACTAAAGGTTGCACGGGCATTTCCATGTTCAACAAGCCAGAGAAAAACTTTGGTTGCTTTTCATTTAAAATCGCCTTCAGTTCGTTTGTAGCTGTGCATAGCTCCGCTGCTCCTGCCTTGAGAGGGATGGTAGATTCAAGGAGGCGGAAAAAGCAATTGAGCAAACGACGGAGGGGCAAAATGGAAATGTGGTGTTTTCTCTCCCCCCCCCCCCCCCGCTTTAAGCTCCTGTCGAGGGCCCAGCGCATTCATAAAGAATTTATCATTGGGCTATTTTTAACCGGTGCAGTGAGAACTCCTACGCTGAACGAATGTGTGAGAGAGTGATGGCGGAGAGTCGTGCTCAGTCAAGATGTAGTAGATTGTGGCTTCTTGTGGAAACTGAAGTCATAAACTTTCACAGCCATATTAAACAGACGGGTGCAAAGCTTTAGCCATTACTTAATGCTTGTTTGGTTATGTGCAAATATCAATTAAAGCATAACATTTGGGAGAGGAATAGAAGTGTTTGCTTTTTAAAATCTGCTTTTGTTGGTCTTGGTTCTGTGCTCCTCATGGAATTTTTTTTATTGTCTTTCACATAAATGGCTCCAAAATTGATTTCTTGGTCAACTGTTGCTGCTGGATTTGCATGTCCTTGATATTTGCATAACAGGCTTCAGGTCCATTCATTCACAAATGCAGCAAACTGTTGCATAAAGAAGAGCTTTGGCAACTGTTTGAGCTGCTGTGGGTGTATGCTCACATTGTGTCAGTAAATATGTGTCTGATAGGACATAATATGGTGTAAAGGGTGTATTATTCATACAGTAAAGACCACCCATATTCTTTTCATGGCATTGAGGAAATCCTCCAGGGTGTCTCGGCCTATTCAGTCCTCTGCTCCTGTTATGGTGGGTGTCATTCACTACTGTCCGTACACACAGCGTCCGCTCCATTGAAGGAGTGAGGGCGCTGCTGGGGCGGCTCTTGGTGCAAGTCCGCACAAAAAAACACGTAGACTGCACAGGCACCATTGTACCTCACAGACAAGAGGTTTCTTTGTCGAGGCATAAGAGCAACCGATGTCGAGATGAGGATATGATGGCGGCCCCTGCTGCCTCTGTGCCCTCTCACCACATAGCATATGAGTATCTCCACCCTGGCACATGTTCATATACACACAGTGAAGGGAATAAAGATGATTCGGAAAAAGACTAGATGAAATGAACAGTTGTCAGTCTTGGACTTGATGCTTCTTGCAGTGCACTTTCCAGTCTTTATAATCAGTCTATATTTCCAGTACTGTAATGTCTTCTTGCTTGGATTTTCTCATGATTGATTGAATACATTTCTTTAGGCTGCAATTTTTTCCTTTGTTTAGCTGTGGTGGTTCTTGCTGCTTATGGATCTTCCTCTATTTATTCCAAACAAACCGGGGCTGCTGGAAACATAAATTGCTTCACTTCCTGTGCACTACAAATACTTTATTTCCAAGGAAACATTGAGCAGATGCTGGGTGTGTAGACCAGCACGAGGCCTTCATGAACTATTACTGTTGGTTGAATCTCTGCTTGATTGAAAATAAAATAAATTATTTACTGCACATGGTAATGTCATTGATTGTGACATTAAACATGCTTGTCTAAATGCATTAAATGCAGTTGAAGGTAATTTTTAAAGACACTGAGGGACCCAACACAGGCCAGCTTGCACTGACAGTGTCTCTCTAACCTTTTCCCTCTTTCTTCTCTTTCTTCCAGATCATGCCCCCTAGATAGCAGCCTCGTCCTCCTCTCCACTCCCCCTCCCTGCCCCTTGGCCCCTTCCTCTACCTTCCTGGTCCAGCACCATCACTGCCACCTGTGTCACCACAGCCGCCATGCCCCCCAGGAAGAGGACGCGGCCGGGCCTGGGCTTCCTGTGCTGCTTCGGCAGCAGCGAGCCACCGGAGATCAACCTCAAGGACAGCGTGCCCCTGCAGCTGCTGGAGTTCAGTGCCCCCATGCCGCCCGCTGAGGAGCTGCACGCACGTTTCTCCGAACTGGTGGTGAGTAAAGATTTAGCAATCCTTATAGCTGAGCAAGCTAGTTGAATGGTTTCTTGGGATGTCATCCAAAGCAAATGCATGCCCCTAAAGAATCTAAGTCCTAATGCTTAACATAAAGCACTTTGGACTAGGGTTGGGAATGTCTAGACACCTCACAGTTCCATTCCAAATCAGAGGAACATTGTCTATCACATTACAAGCAAATAAAACATTCTACATTATTTTGCAGATTTTCATTCTGGATCAACGCTAACAACTGTATTTGGGTCTGGTAATAATCCATAATTCAAATAAACTTGAATTAGCTTCCATTATCTTTTATTAATACATCAGTAGTTACAAATGGAAGGGATGTGTAAACAGGGAGGTTACACACCCAGCCCTTCCTAAGTCTTGCCACTTTTTGCTCTGTGCCCCATTTACAGTTGAGCAAGCTTGGTACCTGGTTAATCCGGTGCCTCTGTCAACTTCCCCCTTTCCCTTTCCTTGGATATGCTGTGTGCTAGGCTCGTATACGTTGCATAAATAAGCAGCCACACCACCTATCAATCAGTATTTGAGCAGCCTTTTCCACATGAGGCCCAGGCCGTACAGATGCAAATGTCTGGCTCATTCAGCTAGCAAACTAGCTTAGCGTCACTATGATACTTCACATGTACCAGATTCACATAGAACACAGCAGTAAAACACTGTCTTACCTGAACTACTGGGATGCCACTTTGCGCCATCAAGGCAACAAAGACACACTGCGGCACCCGGCTAAATGGAACAGGCACACCAGGTTTCACATGGTTGATATATAGGTCTGACCGCGCAACAGTAGCTAAGTACATCAGCACTTTGGATTGGTCACTGACTTTTCTGCATCACAACATAATCTTTCAAGAGAGAGTTGTGATGCATGTAAGAATTGTTTTGTTTTTTTTTCTTATCTACCACCTTTACTTTGGACTGGTGATGAGGGAGTGTCTTATACATGTGACATTTAGATTTATCACCACTTCATTTGTTTCAGTAGTGGAGCAGAGCCACATTTAGCAATTAATTGGGCATTTAGTCCACTGAATCCTACTGCAATATGACCCCAGTGGTTTCACGGTCCACATAACGCTTGACTCAGTCTTATAGAAGGTTTTACCATGTGAACGAAATGCCTGCTTGTTAGCAGCTGCTCTGTGAATTACCTTGACAGTATAGTATGGGTAATTTTCTAATATGCTTTTTGTAGGAGTGGAGTCTCTAGCTGCACCTTTTTAGGACAGACAGAGTAGCTGGATAATTGCATATCTACCTGTCGCCATCCACTGAATCAGTTTAATGAGTCTGTTCAACTTGAATGTCTGTGCAGTCCTGTGCTGTTGTGTATGCTGCACCAATTTCCAAACTTAGTCACCACACAGAAATTCTGCTCATTAAAGTGAAAACACAAATAAAATATATGAAGTGGGCTCAAAACAGTAATTTAGTACAATACAAGTCCTGGGATTGTCTTTTTCTTAATGCTGAGCAGTCCAATTCTTTTCCTCCCTTTGCGTGCTGCTCATTACCCCGACCAAACAGGATTAGGGACAGGAATTGGAAGGGACTGGATCTTGTGGAGGGCGTCTTGATGATTGGGTGAGGCCACGCCCCAACCTCATCCCCAAACCCCCATTCCACAAATACAGAAGCTCATCCTTTCCACTACACGCAGCCCACCCTTGTGTGACAGTTCCCATCTCGTGCACAGATCACACTTGTTGGCAGAGGATGTTGCTCTGTACCGGTGCCAGACTGGCATGGCTGTGTTGGCATGTAACCATGGTGTGGAGAGGGATCAGGGCACAGCTGTCAGAACGAAGAAGTCTGTTGTGGGGTTTCAGCTGTCATGCAAGCTGGTTCTGGGTTTGCTGGAAGAAAAGGGCTTTGCTGTTTCTGTCTCTTTGTTTGCTCAGTTCCTGTCTGTCTCTGTTTGGGTCCTGTCTGTCTCCATCTCAGCGCCTCTGCCATGATCCCTCAACCTCGGATGTCCTTCTTCCTCTGTCTCCATGTAGCTCAACAATGTGTTCAGCAGCATGGCTGTAGGACTGCTTCTGCCGCTGTCAGGTCTTGGGGAGTGCTAAACTTCACCGCCTGCAGGATATATCACTTGTCCAACTGTCAAAATCAATTCAGGAGATTGAGCGAAATTCCACTTGTGATAGGAAATTATTCACTATTATCAAGGCAGATGTTTTCCCAATGGTAATCCTTTCCCGTTTTGTTTTTTTTTCTTCAGCTAATTGACCTGATTTCATCCTAAATTTGCTGTCTAGGCTGGCTTTATAATCACTGGTAATGCGCAAACAATTAAACCTCAGTAGCTGCAGTATATTTATTGGCTTGATTAGAGAACATTAAAAGTTAGGATTGTAACAATCAAGACATTGATTGCCTCAATCAGTATCCCAGACTGGAATGACCTAATGCCCTTTCAGCTGTGCAGTGACTAAAGAGCAGTTCTTGAGGACCAACAGGTTGTTTTTTGACTAACTAGATGTCCTGTGTGGTCTGAAAAATAAGGCACACACGAGGTTATTTCATAGAGGAAAGTTTTGGAAAGCAAACAGAAACATGTATTGTTGGGATAAAATCAAAACATGCCTTTCATATGGGAGCACTAAGCCAAATCACAGCACTCCTCACGGTTGAGAGGACTAAATGACCCACAGCTTATTTTTGGGGTAAATGTCTGAGCTTGCGATGAAGCTGACACAGATGCATGAGCTGAAGAAGAAGCAAAGCAGACGGGTTCACCCCCGATTTCAAAAACTCTTGACTTGCAGCTTTGTCGACTCAGGAGAGAAAGCAGATTTGGCATTTTCTCATTGGACCTGGGCCCTTCCACATGTTGGGAATAGATTATTCTTCAGATGGTTGTTGGATGGCTACATCTGATGGTGTCATTCAGATGTCTTGTCTTTAGGGTAATGTCTGTGTAGGCTCATCTTGTCTTTACTTTACCGCACAACTCCAGCATTGAATGTAGCACTCAAAGGTTAAAGTCCAATTGTAATTACATTGGAAACGTTTTTGGTTTAACTCATCATTATGAAGTAAAAGTTGACTGCACAATGTAATGACTATAGAATAATGATACCATCAGTATTGTGATTGGTTCTCTATAAGCCTGGCTTTCAGTGTGCAGTTCTGTCTGCCATCGGATACAATCTCTTGGGAAAATGAAGGCTCCATTTACATCGCAAAGGACGTGTCTCAACCATTGCGCAACCAAAACATGAAGAGTATGGTGCTTTTGTTTTCCTGGTAGCTATAGGTAGCTATCATCTGTTACCAAAGAGTATTGATGTGTTTTATCTGCAGTTATGATCCCCAGTAGCAGTAATGTTGGTATTATCAGTCTTCTCGCTGGTAGTCTGGTTTGCTTGTGTAGGTTATATAGAGACATCAGTACTAGAATTGAGGCAGTTTGATAACCAGTTAGAAGCGCCAAGTAGTTGCTTTTATAGTAATAAAAAAAGATAAAAACACATTGAAATTATTCTTGACTACAAAAAGGGATGATTAAATGTGATAACAGTTGGACTGTAAAGTCTCATGGTAGAATGTTTAAAAAAGGAAAAATGATGTTCCAGTTAGATGATCACTCAGCCCGTGACAGTTTGATTCATGTGTGCTTTGATTGGATGACCAATGCACAAAATGCTTGTAACTAACGACGGTCATCTGGCCAAGCTGTTGGTCCCCCACATCTGTTTTACTGATCCAGCAGCCGACGTGCCGACACATTCGGCCAGTCATCCAAAAATCAGTACAACCAGACGTGGAGCAGTCGCTCTGTCTCCGTGCATGTAACGCTGACATAGAGAGCAACTGTTGGGAGGCGAGGAGCTTTGCTACAGGGGAGGAAATAAAGAAAAATAGAGAATAACATAACATAGCACGTTTCCATGGCAACAGGAGATGGGATTATTGTTATGAAAGCCTTTCCTGAGGAGAAGAATGAGACTCAATGGAGCCTCTGGAGTGGGAGCGACAGATCTGGGCCAAACGGAGGAGTAAACCACCTCCACGTGTCTTCGTGTCCATAATGGGGTCTTGCACTGTGTCTAGAGACTGCACAGTGCACACTCAGCTTACACTGTTAGCAAGAGAAAAGACTTTAGCTGACGTGTCTCAGAGATATTGTATGAAAAACTGTTGGCCAGAAAATTCTTTTATTGTACAATGGTTGTTGCTTGGAATAATAACAGGAGTATGTGGGATGATGTGTCTGTCCCTTATGCATTTTTGGAAGATCACTTGGTTTGAATAAAAAAGGTGGAATAGAATAAACAGATAAATTACTAAAGTAATAAACAGGTTACTTCTCACTGTATATATGTTTCAACCATGTCTTAACCCAAAGACACACCAGTACTCAAAAGTATCTCAAAACCACACTGTCAGTGCCAGAAAGATGGCACCCAAGGTGGCTGCCTATGTTGCCTATAGGAAGATTCGCCCCACACACTTGCCTCCTGCTCTCAACACTCTATTACATTATACCTAAAAGTCTGAAGAATTCTTGGATTGAAAACCTTTAAGCAGCCTTTACCAACTTCTTTGCTACTGCATAAAAAATGTTGAAGCATAGAGTAAGTAATGTGGCAAAAAGAGATGACCTATTGTCCTTGGTGTGTGGCTGACAAACCTAATACTGCAGAGTAAACATGTGTGGGATCCATCTTTGGTTCCCTTGTGTAAACACTCTATCTTCTCTGCCAAATGTGCAACAATTCATCCTGGAGAAAGACTGAAAAAACTTGCTTCCAAGTCTGCCATAAACCCATAAAGCCTCCCGTGCCAATAACGACCTTGACTAACCCATGCAAATAAGCCTGGAAGCAGTCGCCACTGATTTGGACACAATGAACAAAGACCACATCAGAGGAACTAATTGATCGCATCAATTAAACTACACATTTGCAGCTGGCTGCAGAATTTCCCGATAGCACTTCTGGGTTCTGTTTTTTGGATCTGGGTGCATTTTAAACAGTTTCTTTCCACTAGTGTTTCAAGGCTCGCACGCATAGTTGATATATAGGCCATGTGTGAAGACTGGCCGCGTTTCAAGAACAATGACAGCTTTATTTTTGCTTTGTCAAGGCAATTCCCTGCTAATAACATTTTATCATCAAATGTGAAATTGCTCGCATATTTAGGTAATTGAGAATGAGTCCTGCTCAGTCATTTGGGTTCTTGGATACATTTCTCCCTAGTGGCAGTTTAGTCCTTCAAAGAGAGCAAAGCGTGAGGTTGTTTGGGGACAGCTAGACTTGCATTTACAAGTTTCAGCTGACTGCGGTGAACACATTGCGATTACTGTGGAAAGGTCGGCATATGGTCGCAATGTGTTGACGCATTTGCAAGGGCCTGAACTCATGCTGTGCCACTGAAGCGCTGCAGAGTCAAATCTTTGAAAAGACAAATAAATACCAGAGGTAGGACCAAGTGATTGTTATGTAGGTCACAAGTAAGTCTCAAGTCTTTGTACTTGAGTCCCTAGTCAAGTCCTATGCCAGGACTGACAGGTCCCACTTCAGGTCCCACGTCCTAAACTTTGAGTTTCGAGTCCTAAATAAGTAATAATGCATTTTTCACCAAATGCCACTTTAACAACAAGTAATAATGCATCTTGAGCTAATGCTATGTAAGCTAAGCATTAGGTAGTTAACTTTCTTAACATTAGCTTTGGCTTACCATTCTTTGTGAAACATCAAATGTCGAATGAAGTTGGAATTTGTTGCATCTCCATCTGTAATTTTCAACCTGCAAGTTTTGCGTACTGTAGTTCCTTTTTTTTGTTGACTGTAACATTGTTTTTGTATGCATATAAAGATTCCCAACTGGTGCTCAATAATGTAACATTAGTCCTTAGTTGCTCCCTCCTGCATCTTGATTGGATGCTGTCAGATTGGTTCAATCAAAGTGGATCATTTGGGGATTAAAGTGTCAGCTTGCTGGGACTGAATAGTGCTAATGATAGATGATTTAGACAATGAAGGGAAATTAATTGATTTGTGTCTGACCTTTTCATAAACACAGTTTGTAATCTTTGGGCTTTAGTGAAGGTATCAAGTCAAAAGGCTCAAGTCCAAGTGAAGTCACGAGTCATCGGTGTTAAAGATCAAGTCGAGTTGCAAGTCTTTTTTGATTTAAAGTCATCAAATTTCTGACTCGAGTCTGACTCTCGTCCAAGTCATGTGGCTGAAATGCACACCTCTGATAGTTACAGAAGAAGACAAAATGCAACAGATTCAGAGGCACTCAGGAAAGAGAATCTGCTGTAGAACAGAGTTGAGTGCAATTGCTTGCTTTAGGTTGTAGTTAGGAAAGAAAATGGCCATGTCTGACTCAACATCCGCATGACATTACTCTTTTTGCATTAAGATTGCAAATGAATGCTCTCCCCAAATGAATTTTTAAAAAGGAAGACCCTGTCTGTCGCCCATCTGTAAAGAGTAGTGTGTTGAGATGAGAGAGGATATGATATACAGTATATCATGCCAAATTGGCGCAACTGAATCAGGTCTACTAGGCCAACATCTGGCAAGTACAGTGCTGGCAGACATCAGATTAGTGTGTGTTCTCTCTGTCCTCTTTTTCTATCTGCTTTGCCTGTCTGTCTCTTTCTCAGTGTGGGAGCCTCATTCTTTCTTTCTCTGTCTCGTAATTTGGGACAGTTTTAATCCAACCACTCTGGGCATAGGTCCAGCTGTCCAGTGTCAGGCACTGCATCTGTACGCCACAACCTTTTAATAGCGTCCACTCCACGTGACTCCCATTCACAGTCCAAACCGGGCTCTTTAAAACATAAATCCTCTCCTAATGTTCCCTCCAGTGTGACTTTCGAGCCGAACGTGAATCAAAAATGTGTTGCATAACAAGAGGGAATGGAAATGTTCTCCACCCTCTGAGCCACTGGGAGCGAGTTTCCTCCACAGTGTACGCCCTGGGATGCACCATCTTTCCTTTCTGTTTCCCTCCGTCTTTCACTCGTATTATTCTAACTGGCTTCCCATTTCTAATGCTTCCTACCTCTGTTGTAAAGCCAGCTCTTACTGTCCTGAGCCAACCTTATCATGGAAGTGGTCAAGCCTTGTTTGGACGAGGGGAGAGGCAGTAGGTTAGCAACGGCTACTGACTGACTCATCAAAGAGAGGATACTGTGACTCATCCGAATGCTGCAAAGTGGTGTGATCCCCGCGTGTGCGTGTGCGTGTGCGTGTGTGTGTTTGATTTGTTAAGGGGCGTAAAGCGTAAATATCTTAAGAACAAGAAGTTGGTCTTTGACCTTTTCTTGGCTGTGGCAAATGACTCAGACCAAGTGAGGTTAGGCTTGATGTAGTGCGTGTCCACACACACGTACACACTCAAACACACACACACACAGAAACTCATTTGGGTCAATAATGGCAGCTACAGCTTCCTGTGGGTTCCCTGGAGGCCTCATATGACTTCCTGCCATCTTGCCTGTCTTCCCTCTGCCTTCCTGTCTCGCCCAGAGACTGCTGCAGGATATATATATATACAGTGTATGTCTGTGTGTGTGTGTCAGCACTACACCAGACAGACCCCTCTCAGCCCGTACTGTAAGACTTCACATAAGGTAAAGACATTCATGCGCACTCTGGAAGTTAAGTTGAAGTTAAGTTTGCCACTTAGTTAAGAAATGCCACTTCACAGACGCACATGCATGTGAAAGGATGTCATTCTTGGACCACACACATTTCCTCTTTAGGTGGAGCCTCACACGTTCTCAATCAGTTGTCACGGAGACACACCCACTCCCACTCCTATGCCAGTCACTCACACCTACTCACTCGCTGACCCCACTCTCTTCCTGTATATTTTGCTTCTCTCACATTCCAGTGTTATTTAACCTGGCTTTCATCTTTATCTCAAATGCACACACGTGCAGTTTTCCCCCCTCTCCACTCTGCTTTGTACCTTCTGCCTCTACGTTTTAAGTTCATCTTTAAAATCCGCTCTTGTCTTGGATTGGACATACAGTCTAAACAACAGTAGCGGGTATTTAGGCTTTCCCACTCTGCTCTGACTTCACTCCCATGTGTCATTGCGACTCATTCCCGTCTCTTCCTTTACACTCTTTCCATATGGTGTAGATAAACGCTTTAAATCTCCCACAGACACGATGTATCATCTGACTCCTGTTATGTCATACAAATGAATTTATATAAGCCATGACTAGTAGCAAATGTGCTAAGATGTCTTCATCATCATAATCCCTGGGGGGTATTGCAGTACATCATGCATTTGTTATCTATGCTCACTTTCACCTCTATGATCTCCAATATGATCCTGGAATGTTGACATTTGGAAGAATAGCTCAACATTTTGGAGAAAACATTTGCTCTTAAGAGTGAGATGGTGGGTGTAAGGGTGTGTTCAGCCTAGTTTAGCATAAAGACAGGAGGGGCCAACAGCTAGCCTGGCTCTTTACGAGAGGGGAAAAAAGCGCTTACCAACACTTCCAAAAAGTGTGTTGATATAGGGGGCGAAGTGAATGATAGACACTTTATAACCATACAGAGATGAGAGGAAAGAGAAGAGATTGGAGGAGAGACTTACTAGCTGGCTACAGTTAAAACCCGTACTGTTGATAACGTCATGATCAGAAATTAATTTAATGTTTAGTCTGAAGGTACCTTCAATTTGTGTTTCATGTCATTCGGTGGATTTATGCTGCCTCTGGGGCTGGTTCTCGAATTAGAATTTGTGCTGTCTCATTTTTGTATGCCCAGTGCCAGCATGGACAAAAAGTATAGAAGAATCTTGCAACACACCTCGTTTTGTTTTGTTTTGTTTTGTTTTGTTTTGTTTTCTTCCCTTTTTATTTTTCTCTCTTATTTATTCTATAATTATTATTATTATGATTTATTTTCATTTATTTATTTATTCCTTCTTTGCTGCTGTTGTTATTAATATCATCATTATCACTGAAATATCCACACATACAAGCACTTATAAATACAGATTACACACATACTTACACACACACACTTACACACACATACACGTGTGCAGCATATACACAAAAATCCCCAATTAGTTAGGCTACCTCCTTGTCTATCCATCGTCTGTCCGTCTCGTCATCTGTCTGTCTGTCTGTCTGTTTTGTCTACCTATCTATCTGTCTGTTTGTCTGTCTGTCTGCTGGTCTGTTTGTCAGCATATATGTAAGGCCACACAATAACCCTCCTCCTACTTGTTTACCATCAAAGATCAATGTTAACAACACAAGGTGTATTACTATGTAAATATTTACTTTCTGTTTGATTATTTACCTTACTTCTTCCTTATGTTGTTTAACTTTTTTTTAGTTCTGTAAATAAAAATAAAGCAGATCGCCTAAAATATTTTCGGAAACATATTTTAGCTCACTGTTTAACTGTAAAATAAGATTGTTTGTTACCAGCTGGCCACCAACGTGTTTGTGGACAAGCCAAAACCAACCAGCATTACGTCACCTACTAGTGGGAGCCTTTATTTGTCCAGTGGTGCAATGCATTCTGGTAGTTGTAGGTTTTCTACCTTTTGAGCAAAAACAAATGCAACAGGCCTTTTTCTCTGTTTTCTATGGTCATTTAGCACAGATTTCAAAAGTATGTGTATTTCTACTGCATACCCAGCCAAGTTTTATGAAAAGAACACCTTTGCAGCAGTGAAATACTTCGTCATTTCACTCTTGGAAAGAAAGTAAATAAGTTTACTTCCTCAAATGTTGAACTATTCCTTTGAGTAAAATCAATGGTGGATACACCCTTATGGTGATGTATAAATGCAGTAATAACTATATGAGCCATAAGTACAAAATTATATTGGGACTAGGCTTAACTTTTAATCACTAATGAAAACAAGAGTTTTCTTTCCAAGCTCTATCTTTGTCTCCACCATATCTTCTGTATTATCTCAGCACATATTGGAAGCCCGCCAGTCTTGGACAGGAACAACAGCAGGAATTTGAATGATAGGGTAGGTCAGTGGGTCTGCAGCGGACATGACAGTCAAAGCCCATGACCGCGACACCCTTAACATTATTCAATAGGCAGTTGTGGAGGAAATATGTAAGAAGAGGTTAAGAAGTCTGTATATTTCCCCTCCCAGGCAGCAGGTGTAACAATATTAGTTTTGGTTTATGTGAATTCTCAACTGGAGCGTGCTGGCGAAGGAGGACGGGGGCACATCAAGAGAAGGTTTTAGAAAGCAAAGTGGAAAGTGGTTGGGTTTTGTTTTGGAAGATTGGGAGAGGGACTGGGTGTTACTTCTTTGGATCATGAGGAGAGGCCATGTGATGCAGATGTAGTATTGGAGCAAATTTTGATGGTGTTGGGGGTTGGAGGTGGAAGAAAACAGTGAAATGTTGCATAACTGGAAAGAAAAGTCCTCTAGCTGGCATGACACGAACATTCTTCCACCCACCCGGTGTCCTCATCCTCAACTTCATCTCTTTTCTCTGATTCAAATGCAGACTGGTACCACTAACATCAGCCCTTTGCCCACCCTGCTACTCCTTTCCTGTTTTGCTATAACTTTGCCATTATCCCATTCATACACCTTCAGTCTTATGTAAAGCCTTTATGTAATCATGTATCTATTTCTAAAAGGAATTCTTGGAAAATAATTAACTTCCTCAGATAGCTTACCTGCTCACCTAACCTGCTGAACCCTAATGTCTCAGACACCTAAATCCTCATTTTCATCGCTGACGTACATCCCGCTCTCATATAACTCCCCCTCCATAGAAGACCTTACATTGAGAAGCCTGAAAGAGAGAGCAAGAGGGAGCACAGAGATCATCTGCCGGGCTCAGCTCCCATCTGGTTCAAATCCAGGGGTCTCATTCTCACTGATTTCCCCACCAGCTCCAAGTATCAGCTCCTCCAAACAGCAGCAGCTTGGACAGCAGGGCTTTGACCCGGCGACCAGGCGACATGCCAGAGACGGGCTGGCTCCTCGGCCTCAGTTTCTAAGCCTGGGGATGTGGAGAGAGGATCGTGGTCCAACTCAAAGCGCAAATCTGTAAAGATTGAAGGACGGAGAGTCAGGGGTTAGATGTTTAGCTGCCACAAGATGGCTAGTATTCTGCTCAAGAGCACACAGCGGCACAAATAACAGCAGCATGCACTTATGGTAGCAGATAAAATAGACCCATGATGTTGAGCTCTGGGTGTGAGTCACAATTCATCATTGAGTTCACGCTGCTGAGATAAAAAAGGCTTTGACCAGAGATTCTAAAGCGTCTTTGTGGTTTCTGTCTGTATTAGACCCCCTTGAAGTTCGCACCCTTCAGATATTTTCTCTTTTTTGCCAAAGCCACAATAATGCTGCGGCTGGTTATCCCATTCAAAGGACTGGGTGAGAGATGATGTCATTCTTCATAGTGTCGGATACTTGGAATGTGGGCCACCTCAGCCTGCCCCATCCAGCTGAATGGATGAAAACAAACCCTGTGAAGCTACTGGCCGGCTTTAAGGGGCCCCACCTCTGGCACTGGTAGCCATCTTCACTTTGGGGGGCCCGGGAGGCCCGGCACTTCTGGCTGACGTCATGGTGGCAAAACCATTATGATGAGATTACTTTGAGCTTGAGCACAAAGCCCTCACGCTATAGCATCTCATCCTCTCCTCGATTTCATTTGTGTTTTTCAGAACCACACAGCCTCTTCCCTCTTCTTTCTGTCTTTCTATCTCCTCCCTCCATCTCTCTCCTTCTCCCCTGAACCCCGATTTATCCGTCTGTCTTTTCCAAGACTTTACTTTTCCTCCCTGGCACACAGAGACTCATTTCCTGGTCTCATATGCATTTCAAAAGGTGCAGGAGGCTCCTTGTACCAAGCTGAAGAATTGAGCAGAGCAGCAGGGTGAATATTAAAACACTCTGTGGTCTGCTGGGACCAGTTCTCAGTCAGACAGTGGGAAGGTTGGGCAATCAAATGTCACTGTGTAAACTCAGCTCATCCAGGGATCTGCAGTCACTTCTTAATGTTTTGCTCCGTATTGTTAGAGGGATAACAGAACAAAAGGGATCGTGTCCTGAGGGATGGGATGATTATATTCATGTGTCTCCCAGTCATTACTTTAAATTATGCCTGACTATTAACGTTAATTTGTTTTTTCTTAATGATTGTTTTTGTGTTAGAAGGGAGTCTTATCTAATCAAATGCAAATTCAATTCAGTGGGTCGTGCAATGCATTAAACACGAATCCGCCTCTCTTGTTGTTGCAGGATGAACTGGACCTGACGGATAAGAACAGGGAGGCCATGTTCGCTCTGCCCGACGAGAAGAAATGGCAGATCTACTGCAGCAAGAAGAAGGTGAGTTGCTCTCTGCTGTGCTTTACCGTACATCAGCTCTAATCTCTGGCTGGCCCTCAGTTGACTTGCTGCCCGAGCCCACAGTTTAGAGCTAAACTGTCAGCAATGAATGTTATTGGAGGGCAGAAGTCATTTTGAATCCACTCAGCCACACAGTCAGCCCCCTCTCCAGCTTCTCATTTCTGCACTGATGTAAACAACAAGCTATATATTGCACAATGTTTTCTGCAGGCAGTAGTACATGCGATAATGTGCGCACATAAACAACACAGAGTACACGAATGCACTCCCTGCCCTTGTTTCCAGACCCTCAATCTCCAAATCTCCCTCCCCACCTTGGAGCGAGCAATTTTCTTGTGCTGTTTAAGAATTGTCAACATACCATGGGAGCACTAGAACATTCTGGTTAGCCCTCTCGTTCACCCCTTCCCCCTCGCCAAAACATCTCTCGTACTCTTCATCCCCTTCAGTGTGTCTCTCCACAACAACTTCGGTCTCACTTTGTGGTCAAATATCCACTAGGAAATGACATTGTGCTCGGAGAAAAAAGGGGAATTCAACCCCCCTCTTTCACTCAATAGCAAATTGAATAAATAGTCGTAAACCCTCCCCTGTGTCTCTTTGCTAATTTGTTTTTTGGCCGAGGGTTTTGTGTTGGAAGCACAACGAGCGTCAGAAACCCCTCCTTTCTCTTTCCATGGCATGCAGTCTCAACTTAGCTGATATGATAGGCTCTGACAACCTCTTAAAAAAAGGAGTAAACACACACCGCTTTGTGTGTGTGTGTGTGTGCAGGCGTGTGTGTGCACCTGCATGTGTAAAAGTTTGTACTTGTGTTCAGGCCAGTATTGAGTTACTAGGAAAAAGAAGAGCAGTGGAATTGTGGTGTGTTTAGAGGGATGTCAAGGCGAGGATGGAAGCTGGAGCACTGCACCAGTTTACAATGAAATGCAATACGGGTAAAAATAATACAAGAGGAGGATGTAATCTTTCGTCTAATACATTATGATAACCATAAGACTTGCAGTGTGCTGTTCCGTTTGAATACATTGTACAGTATCAAAGCGGATTGGATTGTTGGCAGAATGTGCATTTGCACATGTGAACCCACATAAAAGGCACAATTTCAATAATACTCCAATATCAGTTATTTAATATCTCACTGAAGCAACCACAGACATTTATGAAGACTCTTTGTACTGTAATAGAAGGTAGTGGAAACCAACTTCTGGCACTTGTCGAGGCAGATTGGAACCAAAATGGTTAGCAGTGCGCGTCTAAGCTGGGTTCAGAGGTAGGATATATTGGTTTGTCGTTCCTGCCCCATCTCTCCCAGTCAGAAATCATTTCCTCTGTGAGGCTAAGGTGAAAAAAAGCAGCCATATGTCCAGGCCAGGAAACGGAGAGCAAAACCGGGGTAACAGTGCACAGCGGAAAGCCGGAGGA
Source organism: Epinephelus moara (assembly GCF_006386435.1). NCBI lineage: Eukaryota > Metazoa > Chordata > Actinopteri > Perciformes > Serranidae > Epinephelus > Epinephelus moara. The sequence continues at coordinate 34,929,345 of NC_065519.1, forward strand.
AAAACCAAACAAACCCCCCATTCATGGCTAGAGGCGGCGTAATGGAGAGCGAGGAAAGAAAAAAACAACTGGCGTGCAATATCGGAAAATAACCTGCATGTCTGTGTGTGAATATGCAGGCAGGAAGGCATGAATACCGTCCTCACGTGCACACACCCACACAGACATGAACTATATACATAGGAAAAGACGCAGGTTATTCAGACACAACGCACACACATACACCACACAGTGGTGCCCTGTGTTTCTTAGAATTACAGCATGACAGTGATTTTGAATGGAGAGGAGAGGACAGCAGAATGTCCCTCAGCCGTTCCTGTCAGCGACAAACACTGGTCCCCTTGTTTCCTCCAGCCAAGCGACGGCTCCAGTTGTTGTGGTTAGATAACACTTGGAGGGAGCCACTGAGGGCATGACAAAGGGACAAACTAACTTTGTTCACCTGCGACACAAACTGGCCAACGCATTTTTTCGGCAAAACGCTCAAGCTTTGCCAGTTCAGTTTCTTCGCTGTCCAGTGGAAAACCACATATTTTAAACCATAATCTGAAAAACTAAATACTTCTTTGACTTGCCAGGCTAATAAAACCACTCAAACCCCCTAATTCAAAAGATACAGACAGTGGTGTAGTGGTTACTGATGAGATGGGTGCACTACTAAGTAGATGGGTAGGTTACCATGGAGGAATTGGGTATACTCTTCATATATTCCAATGGCTTTTTGGCTGATGGGTGGGTATGCTGTAAATGACCAGAGAAAGAGGTATACCTGCTTATACCCTCCACTACATCAGTTTGTCACTAGAACAGCATCATGTTTAGTTGGACTTACCGAAATGACTCTCCTGCATCTTGGAACTGGACAAAACATTAGAGGTGGGGTCATGTTCATTCCGATTAAAGTTGCCCAGTGGTGCATGAAGCCAAAAAAGTTTGAATCCCTGGGTACAAAGGTACCCGGATTTTCCACTTTGTTGGACAAGTTGGTTCAGCCTTCCACTAACTTGAATGGGAATAAAAAGAAATATCTGTACAGCTCTTTCCGATAGTGTAATGACTCATTTTGCAGGAGTTGTGATGCTTAAACAATGTATCCACTGATTTGCAGTGGTCTTCTTTCCAATATAAGTCTATGGGAAAACATCTTTCTGGGTTCACACTGGCAACACATGACTGACCTGGAAGTTGTAATATCATGGTTTGGCCACTATGGTTTTAAAGTCTGGTGCACTTCTTGGGGGCCTGGTGTTAAAGCACCATAGTTCAACTTTTAGCCATTTGGGGGCAGAAGAACATGAGTTGACAATCAAGCAATCCAGGATTCTTATAAAGTCATTAAAGCCAACTTCTTAACCAACAATTGGCTACTTACACAGATACAGTGTTAACAATATCATCCATTTGGAGTTGGGTTTTGGCCACCTGCTGAATGTAAGTCTAACATCCACTCTCTTAGCAGTGGTTTGGTCCACCTGAAACCCTGAAATGTTCCTGCTGTGCCAAAACAATAAGCAAAAAACAGGCTAAATCTCGCCACGGAGCCTCCGGAGAACCTCTCTGGTGTCAGTACTAGAGTTACTTTTCACATTATACAAAATCATTTGATCTAATGTAATGTAAAATATCGATTAATGCAACTTTAACAAAGATTTTCAGTGTTCAGTGATGGTGCTCAGCTTTAATCACACCATTTTCACCCCAACATCAAAATTCAAATCCAGTAGTTTAAGAAATTTAAAATAGCAGTTTTAGTTTGTTTATCAAACACCAGTCCTCTTCCAGTGTCTAGCTAATAACAGTCAGCAGTGATGTAAGAGAATTAGCGTAAATATAGTCTCTGTGTACCATGACTAACTCGAACATCTTGTCCAGGCCTTCGGGCTTTACATAAGCCAACCATATCTGCACCTCTGATCTCAGCCACCCAGTCAGCCACAACCAGGGGTGTTGGGTGTCTATCTATGTGTGTGTATGAGAAAGAGTGGACTTCATTCTCTGTAAGCAAGAGAATGAAGGGATGGCTTGTATATGTGTTTAGTGCACAAGTGAAACAGAGATGGCATGAGTAAATGTCTGTTTGAGTGTTTTGCATTCCTGCCTGGGGGGGTTGTGTGTGTGTGTATACATGCGTGTATGCTTGGTTTTGCAAGCATATGACTCGTGTCCAGCAGCCCCCAGGTAGAGAGCACCATATAACATCTAATAGCTCCTGATAATCGTTCAGTGCTGGGAGCCAACAGGGTCTCCTGATGCCCATTAGTAGTGCTGCACTGGCACACACACAAACTGTGTTTTCAGCACATGGTCCCACAATATGGCCCTTTATCAGTGTCAAAACACAAAACAAGCATTCATCCATTTATCAACTGTCCTACTTTTCCCCAAAAAGAGGATTTTCTATATATCAGCCTCGCTGGCCAAAATCATCCAGCCACACATTCTCAGATGCTGTGAGTGGAATGCCGTTGCTTAACATGTGCTTCCTCACTGTACCATATGCACACATTACCCTCTCCTAACGTGGTAGCAGCTTATGTCTTCAATTATTAGCCACATGCGCTTCATTTCCATCACTTGAACTAATGTGACCCCAGGCAAAGACTTATGCTTGAGCATGTGCTAAAACGTGCGTAATGTTAGCTACCTGTAAGGGGCAGCGACCGTTACATAATCTTCCAGAATTCAATATCCTGTCCATTTCCTGCCTCTCTAGGTGAGACTCTATATCCCGACTTCCGTAGATAAATATTCCCCGCAGAGAGATTGGCTCTTTGGAATGTCCAACAGTCCTCCTTGTTGGGTGGACGGGAACATGTTGTGGTGACAGCTGGAGTACAGAGGAAATAATAGACATCCCAACATGTTGCTATAGCACATTGCTATCAAAGTTAGTGGATAGCCAAGTGATACTTCCTGTACTGTAGTAAATTAAGATTACATTGTTAAGAATTTGGTGCATACAAATGGTATATATCAGTGCAGTTAAGCCCTGTGTTGGTGGGCAAATTACACATGTATGTACAAGTGTTTCACCAAATAGTCAAATGGACACATTTAAGCTTCTTTGACACTGCCAAGTTAAAATTTTATCTGGTGTCATTTAGAGTCTCTGTGTTAGATTTAGTCATTGGTATTAGGTGTTTGCTTCTGCAGGGTGTCTGCAGGTCCTTTAAAGGTTTCAATTGAATTCCTTTAAATTCAATTTTAGAAATAGTAGACCTTAAAAGTAAATTTATAGTCTTAAATTTGAATTTGTTAGGTCTTAATTACCACAAACATTTATCTAATTGAATGTATTCATCTTTTATTTCTTAATGTCAAAATGAATCAAGCCCTTCTGTGTGAAAGTCCACATTTCTGATATTACAAATCTTAAACCTACCACCGCACCTAATACTGTCTTGCACTGATCTGTTGGCAAAATGAAGTTTAACCAATCTCACTCTTATAACCATATTCCTACATAAAACCTTCTTCTGTATGGGACCACATATATACCACTTACCTTCATACTCACCTGCAGTGCTTGAGTAAGTTTAAATTTAGTTTAAAATGATTTTGAAAAGCTCTTAAAAAGCATTCAGTTGAAGTGCCTGATACCTGTGGACACCGTGTTCTGAAAATATATAATTGGGAATAAGAAAAACCCGGATAAGCTGTAGTTATGAGCTATTATTCCACAGGTATGTTTAACGTAAGCATTAATTATACTAAATTCATTTCTACTTTGCCAAATACAATATCTGCTTTCATTTTAAATGCAGTCTTTTGCAGACCCTTCCTTTGTTCATGAAGTGGTCTTTAAAAACACAGTATTTCATTCACTACTGTGCAGCTTGCTGGTGCTGTCATGGTTTCGGGCAGCTTATGAGAGCCCCCACATTACAGCCAGGGTCCCCCCGGGCCTCTCTGAGCACATGGGAACAGAGTGTGAGGCGCCCGACGAGCACTCCAATTGCCAGAGAAACTGGAGACCTCATGGAAACATGTTAGCGTGTCACTGAGAGCCAATGTATAGATTCTGAGACCCTGAATAGTTGGACTTCACTTGAAGGAGCGACTTGTTATGGTTGGCTGCCAAAGCCCCAAGACTGGAAAACATGGAAATGAAAATGGGCTGTTGATCATTGTTTTTCAGAACATGCTAACATGGATGTGTGCAGCGACCTGGAATCAGCACAGCAGCTTGTGGCATGGTATTATTTAGCTTCCTCACATGCTCTTACTCATCTTTTAAAATTGAGTGTACGTGTTAAGAGTCAAGCAAACAGTAGAAACCTCCCATGACACTTCAAAGTGCTCTGGGTTTAACTGTGGCCAGCTGAGTGTTTGGACTCTCAACCCCCTGTTGTTCCTGAAACCTTGACCTGAAAAGTGTAGGTTTTTTACAATCTGTGAGCTCAATCATCATTGTCAGTGAAACCTTTTAAGAGGTTCGAAATCTTTAAGATGGCTTGTTGCACGACAGCAGGGGAGCCGAAATATGTAATTTCATCTATTCTTTCAACAGGTGCCTCTGCGAACGCAATAGCCTGCCAAACACACAGGGAAATACTCTTGAACCCTGGCTTTAGTCAAGTATTTGGCTCTTCAGAGAAACAATATATCCCTCAACAGATGGTTGTAACAAGAGGAACACCTTACAGAATTATACCTGATACACTGCTGGGGATTCCTGTCCTCCTCTGCTTGCTGCAACCTGGATTGTAAATCATATTTAATGTCACCAGACGTGAGGAATGTACAGTGTAGTGCAAGTGTGTAATTGCTGTAATAGAATGATGGGGTTGACCTTAAACTGTCGCAGCGGAGCACGCGACTGGAATGTGGAAAGAGGACCGTAAGCAGAGGAGAACTCTGTGTATATACATACATATAAGGTAGATGTTGAGTGCTGTCATACAAGTATGTACACAAACTCTCTTTCAATTCATATCAAAAGCCTGCAGTTTGCACTTTTCATTTATAACAGGCTCCACTGTTTGGAGTCTGGCTCCTTATCACGAGATTTTAATACCAGTCATCAACTAGGATTAACTCCCGGAATGGTTTGATCAAGAAAGCAGCGCACGAGAACAGACTCACCATCACGTCACCCTCTCAGAAATCCCATTTAAAGGGCAAATATTCAGGAAGTGTATGGACTGATATGACGAGGACCCCCATAACAAAGCTCACGTTGAAATCATTTTTCATTTGTCCTGAAACAAGACGAAAATTACAGTACTTTACTCCGGCTCGTGAAACTGCCAGAGTAAATGTTGCGTTGGGCTCGACATGTTTTTGAGGGCGTGTCGGCGGCTGTAATTGAGCTGAAGGGCCAGAGAGAGGCAGTTAAGTTGTTAATCTCAGCGTCAGGATCTGTCTGGCATCGCGTCCTGAGCGTGTCAGCAGTATAGTGGAAGCGGCGGCCAGCTTGAAAACACAAGCTGAGTAGTACAGTGAGCTCTATTGTTTTTGTTTTAGCTCTTTAGCTTGAGCTCAAACGCTGGCACAGAGTGCTGTAGATTAGAAACAGTGGTCATAACGAGGACTAAAAATCCACATTGACCAACCCTGTGCTCCAACCCAAAAAGCTGGAGTGGATTTACTGTCTCTGCATATCATTTTCATGTCCAGACTCAACATTCATTGGGTTACTGGACTTAATAAGAGGGCTTTATGTCTGGGGACAATCAATTCAGGCTCCCAGAATAGAGTTTGTCAGGCTTAATTAACAAAAAAAAGGTCATTTGCTTTTTGCTGTGTTGTACCGTAATGCAAATATTGAAGCAACATTTTTGAAATAAAGGGATTAGGTGGCATAAAATATTGATTTTCTATATCAAGAAGGAAAACAGAGAGAATTGATGAGCTCTTGCCGCAGCTTGAATGTCCTTGAAGTAAATGAAGTTGTTAAAGTACTTGAGGAGAGTTATGTAAGTGATCAGAGAGCTTACTTTGCCCTTGATGGCTGCAACAGAGTTTAATTGACAATCTCGGAAATGATCTGTTGATGCTGTTGGAGCATAATTATAATGACTTTAATAATATGCTTATTATTCTGAGCAGATGTACTGCCATGGGATCTATTGTTTCTCGTATTATGGTTTTACAAAGAGTCATTTCAGCTGATGGATCCCACTAACTCAAACTATCTGCTCCCACAGCTTAATGTAGGTTTTAGAAGCTTTGCGTAGGAAGGGGATCGGAGCCTCTTCAATGTCAGGAGTGTCTGTGATATGGCAGTAGCACTCAATAAATGACATACCTAGATGAAAGTCTATAGAACCCTGCAGTCGGTCGTGGCCTCATGTCTTTACACCACATTTATTTAAAAAAAAAAGGATTTTTTTTTAAAAATTCCTCTTAATTTTTGAATCAGGTAAAAATTTCGACTTGCGTTGGGATTTAAGTTGGCAAAGAATTCCTCTCTTATCTTACAAAATGATCCAATTTTGCAAGAATGTGGCAGCCTGCAAGTTTCCAACTCTCGCTGACGTGCACACACTAACAAGAACAACAACAATGCTGCACCAGTGCTCTAAGCCCACGCTAAACAAGACCAGATGTTCACGAGGAACATGGTCTCTGTATTCCCCTGTGCCTTGGTTGCTCGTGGCATCACGCTTCCTCGGATTGGCCAGGACAAATTGATCTCAGACAGAGCTATTTGAAAACTGTTGTGGAGTGCACTTCGTTCCTCACGGCAGTTCTTCTTTCCCTCTCCCTCTTTTCCTCTTTCTCCATGTAATAAAAGCTAAGACAAGTGAATACTCTGGGATGTTGTGACCCACTTATTGTGAACTGGACTGCCTGATCCATTTAGTCTTCATGTGGATGTTTGAGCTAAGGTAGAAAGTGAAAGGATGAAACTAGGAGAGTGAAAACAATGTTCAGAGTGAGTCAGAGCCCCACTAGCACAGTGATTCTTAACCAGAGTTCCAGGGACCCCCAGGGCTTCTTAAGGGAGTTCAAAAGGATCCTCAGAAGTAGTTTATTTTCACTATTTACTTCACTATAGCAGTAAGCCCAATGTGAGTATGAGTAATAAAAGTGACTATTCTGATCACAGGTTTCACTTCCTTCACTGTTATTTCCTTAATTGTAGTCAGCAGCTAAAGAATTCTGGTCCCAATCATCATCTAACAAACAACATCTTTTCAGGTGGAGGCCCCTGAAGTAAAATCTTATCAAATGGGGCGCCGTGACCTAATGTGTATCAATTTAGGGGTCCTTGAAACAAAAAAGGTTGAGAACCACTGCACTAGCAGCCCTGCTTTGGTTACCTAAACCTGTTAAGATTTGGAGAGCATGGACAACATACTGATGATATCACTACTCTTAGCATCTTACCAGTAGTGGGTAGGATTGACAAGATGTTGAGTGTGAACGGAAAAGTTAAAAATTTTCCAAAATAAAAATGGTTATGCTGCACTTACATAAATTAAGGCAGACAATGGACGACAAACCAGTTATCATTTTAGTGGATGAGAGCAGGATGGTAAAATTAGGTGAGGCTAGTAGAAAATACTGGCCATGGTAACGGTAGATGGCATTGCCAGCCAAACTTTTGGCAGTCCGCCATGACAGAATCTACAACCCGATGTTGCTCCCTTACACATAAGAAGAAAACATAGGTGGTCTGACTCGGTGTTTAACATTAATTTTAAGTTTGCAATAGAATATAAAGAGAAAGATGCATGTTATAGCTACTTGCATTACTCGAATAATTCCGTAAAATGAAAATGAATAATTTAATGGTAATATTTTTTATCCCATTCATGTAAAGACTATGACATCACCATGCAACACATCGTCATGCACATTTCATTTTGCCGTCCTTCTGAGCCATCAGCCTGTTTCTTTGTTTTTCCTCTGCTGTCCAGAGGGTGTCGGACTGCTGTCTGCCTGAATCCATGTGATTGCAGCTTTAATCATCTGTAGAGCAGAAGTGTTTTCTGTAAATTTCACAGCTGTCTGCCCCAATAGATTTGATATTTCCCAGACACAAGTGGAAATTTGGACCCGACAGTGCCTCTGTCGAAGGATCAAAGGGTCACCATAAATATTAAGATTAATTTTCCGAGAAGTATAAATATTCATGCCAATCCATCCATTTATTTTTAGATATTTTGTCATGGAGGTGTCTCAGTCAAGGAGCACTTTTAACCTGATGTAAGTACTACAGGAAAGCAGAGTGTTGCTCAAGTTGTCACCCTTGAGTCCTCATGTTCCGGGGTAGACCTCTGGAAAACTATCCACTTTGCTCTTTGCTGCTGGCTGTTTCCCCAAGTTAAAGAAGCAATTGACGAATCGCAGCTTAGAAATCAAGATGACAAATATAAACACCACTTTCCTACACAGATATCATGCTACTTAGCAACATGAATGGAAAAAAGCTACACAAAAAATAGCATCAAGGGTGCATGACATAGACGTAAAGATAAAACAATTCTTAAATTGATCTATTTCTTTGAACTTCTGAGGACCCTTAGTTTCTGTGCCAAGCTTTTTGAAAATCTAGCCAGTAGCTGTTGAGATGTCTTGCCCTCAAACAAAGAGTTGGATGGCCTCAGCCACTAGAGGAGCAAGAATTTAAAGACATGCTTAATGTTTGTACCACTGTATGTATGTGTAAATTACAGTGGGCTTTATGCACCATTTACTTGCCCTTACTCTTCAGCCAGCAGAGCTATGCTGTAACAGTTTCAAAGTGATTTTTAAATGACTCATTGTGTCTTTGTGTCCCTGCACAGGAGCAAGAGGACCCCAACAAGCTGGCCACCAGCTGGCCCGACTACTACATTGACCGCATCAACTCCATGGCTGCTGTAAGTCAAACACATGGTCTGAATGTCTGTTCCCCTCTGTTGAACTCCCCAGACGACTAGATATTGCTTCCAAACTTTAATGTCACTATTACAATATCATTCACTAACTTTGATCATCTGACCACTGTTCACTCAGTCATTCTTTCTCAGACTTCTCTCTTGGCTCGCTTTTTATCGTGTCCCCACTGACTGCTTGTTATTTTCGCATGACTACATTCCTTCGCCGTGACCCCAGCATTCACACACACTGTGATGACAAACAGGCCATTTAGATGCTCAGCAGTTCAGTCAGCGGGAACGACTGTCAAAGACACGGAGCAAAGCCAGGATGACAATATTCATTATTCTCAAGCCAGTGTGGCTGCCAATAAAAACAGCAGGATACCATCGCAAAACTGTCTTCCACCATAATCTCAGTACCATTTTAAACATTACTGCTCTTCTTATTTGACTGTGCATTTGGCCACTGACCAGTTTGGACCAGTGACCTCCAACCCTGAGTCCTTATGTGGACGACAAGTTGGCTGCAAATGCTTAGAGAGCATAAAACATGACATTTTAAGAGGGACTCTTTAAGAATGACATGTAAGGCCTTACAGCAGCCAAATTTCCAATGTCATGGCATGCTCCTGTTATCTTGATTCTTTGATGTAAAGCCTGATTTATGGTAAAGTGCATGACACTTTTCTGTCATGTTGCACACCTGGAGAATTTTGTTGCGTTGCGGACACCGTCATATTTTGTCACGCAACATGATTGGGTAGTCACAGCTAGCCTCTCTGACACATCTACTGAAGTTTTGTGGATCCCGGCTTGAGCAACACAGGGCCAGATCTGGTTGACCAGATTGTCACAATGGTTGACAGTCATCCACAAGTTCGGCAAGCGAATCTCCTCACCCGTATCCTGCATTTGATGGAAGAAAAAATATTCACTCTCTAGCTTCTGTGCTTGACTTAATGGACGCACTGACCACTTCCTTTTCTGGCACTTCTGTTGTCTTCTCAGTCACGTAAGTTTACAGTCTCTTACAAGCCGACTGGAGGATAGCGTCTGGTTACCATGAAGAAAACTGAAACCTTTTGCCAAGACATAAATGAACATGTTAAACAGCTCTTTAATTTCTGTCAATACTCATCAAAAGTGTAGGGCGCTCTGTAGTGAACCAGGAGCAATGTTGTCATAAAACTCAGTCCGAGCTGTCTTTAGTCAGTCTTGACTCATCTTGACGTTTGGCTAAAATCAAACATGATTAATATTATCTCAGGTTTTGAGTCTTGGCTGATGCAAATAGTGAAGTTCAATGACGTGAACATTTTCAACAACCAATGGCTGTGTTGTCTCCAGCACCAAACAGGAAGCAGCAGACCGGGTACACTATAACATGGAGGGGAGTCCGGGGAGGTTCAAGACTGGGAGCAGGTGTCGGTTCTCTTGTACTGTGTAAAAGGAGAGGAAGGTTTTTACTTAGAAATCTTAATTTTTGAAACGGTTCAATGCTTTTCCCACTGAAATAGGGCAGTGAACCAAGAGAGGTTGGTAGCGAGTTCCATCCATCCATCCATTCTATCCGCTTATACGGGGCTGGGTAGTGGGGGCAGCAGGCCAAGCAAAGCACCCCAGACATCCCTCTCCCCAGCAGTGCTTTCCAGGTCCTCCTGGGGGACCCCAAGTTGTTCATAGGCCAGATGAGATATGTAATCCCTCCAGTGTGTTCTGGGTCTACCCCGGGGCCTCTTACTAGTGGGATGTACCCGGAACACCTCTAACGTGAGGTGCCCATGGTGCATCCTAATCAGATACCTGAACCACCTCAACTGACCCCTTTCGAAATCACAGATGCAAGTGGCAGAAATGAGTGTCCTCTGTGGGGTGGCTGGGCTTAGCCTTAGATAGAGTGAGAAGAAGAAGAGACATCCAGAGGGAGCTTGGAGTAGAGCCGCTGCTCCTCCGCATCGAAAGGTGTCAGTTGAGGTGGTAGCATGTTGAGACAACAAAATACAAAATGGAAAGTTTGTATGCAAATGCAGTTTATCTTTTATGGATTATAGTGATGCCGAACTGATAAGAATGCAATCCACAGGTGATGCCTTTTATCATGTGTTAGCTGTTTATGTAATTGTTAATATGTTACATTGCTTATAGAGAGTTGGCATAGTATTTTTTGCCAATAGCAGGATGGGAAATAATCCCAAAAGGAATCTAGTTGTACTCTTTCAAATAGTGACCCTGCAAGATCCCCACTCTTTGCAAAATCTTACAGTGTGCGATTAAAACCTCACATTGTCTTTAGCTGTAAGAGGGTGTCAGCCTGGGGTCTTTTAAAGGTCTTTTAGTGAAGGTAGGCATAAGCACGATTGGTGGAAACAGTCTTGCAATTTTAGCATCAGTGTCTCATGGCAGTAATAGACTTTTCAACATTCCACTTTTTTTTTTCTTCCTCCAGCCAAACAGACGAACACTTAATACATTTACAAGTATTTCCAGGCCATGGATCAGATAAACTGTTCAACCATAACTTACACAGATCACCATAAACATAGAGCCAAAAAGTAATGGCATTTAATATCTGTTTATTGCCATGTTGTTTGTTTTTCTGGCAAACATGCCTATAGCAACAACCCATGTTGAAGGTTGCTATTTTTACAGCTGTTTTTGTTTACTGGCTCCACTCAGGGGACAAGAATGAGCTACCTCTGAATGGTACCTGAGCTTAGTGTCGACGTCTGGAGAAACAATTTTACTGTCATTCTCTAAGAGGCTCAGACAGCAGTACACACACACACACACACACACACACACGCATGCAGACATACACAATATTTTAAGTGTAGTCAAGAGAAAGTGCTGATTTGTGAGTTGCCAAGAATTTAAAATCCACCAGGGCTGTAGCGGTGCCTCTGTGCTATTAGGTGTCAGACACGCTGTCAGAGTTATGTTTCAGCCTTTCTGTTTCTTTTTACTATATCTACTGCAAAACAACCTGAGTCTGTGAGTCATGTGTGTGCAGTCTACAGTATATAAAGTCTTGACATTTTTATAAAACAGTTGTAACATTGTGCCATTCTGATGAGAGATATATATATTCACCCGTTCCAGACATTTTCAAGAAAGTGTCAGTGAAAATAATCGCTTGAAAAAATATGTTTCAATAAAAATAGGAAACAAATGTATTCATATTGTAAGCAAATTGTATTACATCAATGTCAGAACTGGTTTTGCGTGCATAAAGAAGATTAAAACTTTATGACTCTAGAACATATTAAATAACTTTTTGAGAGAGTTTTTTTTTGTAGTCTCCATTCCCCTTTTTGCACAAGCAGTCTCTTGTTCGAGCCCCACTTTAGCAGAGTCTCCCTTATTCTCCATAACTCCACCAATTTCCGCCCCTTCCTGAATCATTTTTTTCACTCCCACTATCAATCTTCCATTTTCTTCAGCACTGTGCCCCAGACAGCATCTTGACAACATCGCGTTTCAACATTTGAAGGGGCTCCGCTCGTCCATGACTTCATGTCTTGGCTCCCAGGCGAGCTCACCAGAGGCAGCCCCTCCACAGTAGCTGAGTTATTGGATGAGCTCATTTTTGCGTTGCCGCCCTGAGAGATTACTGTACAACCAGCATCTTGATGTTCATTCATAAAACCATGTCAGGGCCCTGAGGTTGTTTGTTGACTGCAGAGTGATAATTCAAACGTCCTTGTGACTCTACGAGAGTTTCTGTAGCCTTGCTGTGTCCAAGCTAGCGCGTTGAGTTTCAAAGCTCCTGCCTGGATAGGTCTCTCTGTAGATAAACAAAAAAGGGTGTCCAAAACAAAGGCAAGGGGAAGGTCATTTTATATACCAATGTGAAGAAACACACAGAACTCAGCTGTTTTGCAGTTTGTCAACCACAAAACAAAGACTCAAACTGGACATTCATTAAAGTAGGTTTAAAATCATACTCATAGCTATTTTGTATCTTAAAAAGACAGTTATTAAACGTCATAATGCCAAACGCGAACACTTAGTTTATAGCCTAACGATAGCTTTTTACTTCTGGTAATTGCATTTAGGCTTCAAAAATCATAAATGTGGTTCTCATTTGGGAAGACTGTCTAGCTGAACAAAACATGTACGATGTTAACATCCAGGCTGGCCCATACACACACACACACACACACACACACACACACACACACACACACACAAATAAAACATTGTCCCTGCAGCACACTGAAGTGAGTTTTCAGCCCGTTCTATTTCCCAGATCGTCAAATACTGACGCTTTGTCATGCCCCTTTTCTAAACTCAACCAAGTAGTTTTGTTGCCTCAACCCAACTGCGACCGCTTGACAACATTAACCATGTGACAGAATGTGTTTCACCAAGGTCACAGCTGTGCGTCACATACAGATGCTAGAGGGTGTATCCCACAGAAATGCCAAAGGGTGTGTACAGCGTCAGTATCACATGCGAGGGGCATGAGAAAGCGTTGGTATTTGACTACGTGGGATGAAAACTTTTTGGAGTTTCAGCTTACTGCAGTAGTCTGAGCTGTTTCGGTTCACTCTTATCCTTCTTAAAACTATGTGTTTTTTAAGATTACAATCAAGTGTTCCATGCTAAAATAACACTGTAGCAACACTTGTAACAACGCTTCTGTATTGGGAAGTTATTTCTAGTTTACAAGCTACATTACTTAGCAGTGACGTTAAAGAGACATGATTGCTAACAAACTAACCGGCACTCAGTTGAACTCCATTTAAACAAAGCTGTTAATTCCACTGGTTTCCTGATCACATCATTCCATTCAATTTCAGTGTTAGTTTCTACCCACGTAGGAACAATAGGATAATAGCTAGGTTCTAGCTCACATTTTGTTAACTTAATTAAGTTTTGTGCCTCAGGCTTTACATCACTAAGCTAAAATAATGTTGCTCACCTTCATTTATACTGAACAAATACTTCCTACTTGGCGCATCAGTGACCCATATGGTCCTGATTAAGGTTTTGATGACTGCACTCATCACCCACACAGTTAACGACGCACTGACGACTAGCTCGAAGGCATAGCTTTGGCTCTGGGGGGCACTTCCCATAACAAGGATTTAGGGAAGTACCTTCTGCTGGTTTACCAATTGGCTCTAATAGTATCCGTATGTGCATGTTGGCCACAGGTTCGAATGAGTTTACAAAGAGCAGATGTAGGAAGGAGTCATTTGGCGAGACTCATTGACACGGTGAACTGGCTCGCAGCACAACCAAATCATCCACTCTCCCCAACACTTGTTGTGTCCAACTTCCCATTGACTATGAACATATTCGTTTAGAGAAACAGGAGCCAGAGCCTTTACTTCTTGGCACGTGGTCCATGAACCATCTGGGCTTGAGGCTAAATCGACATGATGGATGTTTTGACTGCACTGTTTCTAGATTAAACACTCACACACCGGACGGACCAAAGCTGTTGTTGGGTAGTCAAACATTGCGTCCGGCTCCACTTAGCAATGTCCAAAAAGTCCTATGTTGCTATGGAATATTTGCACCCAACTTTAACCTGTATGTCTTTTTGTACAGTAAGGGTTTAAGGACGGGAAAACAGGGTCGCATTTAAGCAAATATTTTTTCAGGCAAATTAATAGGCAGTCACTGTGACTAGTTTACTCCACTGCTGAAACACACACTGTTTGAACCATCGCTCTTGGCAGTGGGCAGCCTCGGAAAAAGCCTGGAGAGGCTCAACAGAAGCCCTGTGGCCCTGACTAATGGGAGCACAGCAGCTCTTTGATGTTGCTGAGGGGAGCCTTTAAGTGATGCAGAAATGAATTAACACTACCACAAGTCTAAGTGTTTTTTATGATTTGTCATAAGCTTGATTGGAGCTAATTGCCTGCATGACTTATTTTGGCATGTTGTATAGCTTCAAAGGGAAGCTGGCATTTGAGGGGGGGTGGGGTGGGGGGGGGTCAACTAATGAGACTCTGATTGTCTGTGATGCTCAGACTAATTGAAACAAACACGGTTATTTGTATGGGGAGGAAATATGTACTGCTGCTGTTTTATGGCTGCCAAATTAAGATTAACATTCTTGTGTTGACCCATAGAAACAATGAATGGCTCTTAATTAAAAGTGAAAAATACAGAACTCTTGCCAGCAGGTAGTTCGCCCAATGGCACCTGTTACCTACAAAGCTAAAATTTAGCATTATCAATCAGCTGTGTTTCCACTTATATTCCATTTTCTTCTCATTTCTTACCATTTCTGCAGATGCAGACCCTGTTTGCCTTTGATGAGGAGGAAATGGAAATGAGGAACAAGGTGGTGGAAGATCTGAAGACGGCACTTCGGACTCAGCCGATGAGGTGAGTGAATCTCTCCGTCCAACTAAACCGTGACCTTTTCCTCTGCTCTGCTGCAGGCTGTACAGAGCTCTGCATAACTCGTTCTCCTTCAATGCATGCATTCCTGCTGTTGGACCTGTTCAGGTAAAGCTGCACAGTGTTTCCTCTGAGTTGGCTGCTTTAGCCTGACGACATTGGTATGAATTAGATCCACCACATGGCACTTACTAAAAAAGAAAATACAACACTTTCAAGGCTGATTTGCCTGTTACTTCCTTCTCCCTGTGGTGAAGAACAATAGAAGCAAATACCAGGAGTTGAGTTTTCATTAACACGGAGAACAATGAGGGCAAAACAGCATCACTAATCTGTTTTAACTGCATCTTGTTTGGACTACTCAGTTTAAGGTAGAAAAACACAGTGAAGTCTCATGAAATCAGTCTCTTGTCACGGCAGGATTACAATTAAAAAGGCCTTTTCAATAACGTCCAATTGAAATATGTCCCATTAATAATATTTTAAGACTTACCCTTCCCTGACACGGTCATCAGCAGCTGTTAGACCTCACTCATCACCACAAAGAAACATTCAAGGACACTGGAGAGCCCACTAATACAAACCGCCTCCCTCTCCCCGTCAGCAGCTCCTTAAAAGCTGTCTATCAGCCTGTGCCAGTTGTGTGATGCAGTGGTCTGGACCAAAACGGGCGTGTTGAGTTTTCTCAAGGGGAGCCATGAAGTGACAGACCTAATGTGCAGAGTGACAAAAACCCAGGGCAGCCTTAGTGTCTGGGTCATGTCTGGGTTGTGTGCGTTTGTAGGCCAAGTGTGTGTACCATATGCATGATTGTGTTTGTATCTGCGCATGTACGGGTATCCAAACCACAATAATAACTAGGAGCAAGGCTGGTAAGCAGCTGCTGGAGTCCAGACGCATGACAGGAAGCTGTTCCGTCAAAGTAAAAGCTGCTTCTCGTCCTTCAACATTCTTAGATATCTATCCAGATGCCTTCTTAGTAAAACTCTCTTGTGATAATTGTACAAAAATGGTTACAAATGGCCAAATGTAAGCGTCATTAGGCAGGTCCGTCTTATTATCAGCAGTTACAACATTTAAATGTGGCTGTGGAAAAGCACACAGTAACTGGTTGTATAGCTTTATTTAGTATTTTCCACACAGTGCACAAGGTTACATCACAATAACATTTATAACAAGAAAACAAGACAACAACATTTGGGTTAGTGTGTGAGATGTATGGGTCATTAAAAAAGACACTGAACATATGCACTCTCACTTAGATACTTAACTTAAAGGTCCAGTGTGTAAGAGTAAGGGGCATATATTGTCAGAAATGGAATAAAATATAATAACTATGTTTCTACAGTAGCCCAGAATGAGTAAACCAATCTGGGGCCAGCATTTTTGTGTTTTTGCTTCGGCCATTGTAATTAGCAGCCCCTCTGCAACAAGAGCATTGGACAAACACTGATTAATTGAGAGTTTTTAGCAATTTAAATCACCAGGTTCGTTTGTTTTGGAGAGGAGGAGACCTCCGCAGATAATTCAGCTCCCGGGAAAAACCTCCTGGACATCTAGATCTTAAATTATCAGAGAAAAAAGGTGAACACACATTAGCAGGTGCTAGGCTACAGATCCGCTGCTGACATGCCAAACAGTGTCAGGGAAACATGGATTTGTAACATCAAACTGCTTTATTCAGTGTGTATACCAGTTTAAATCATCTGATCTGTTTCTTTTGGAGAAGAAGAGACCTCTGTGGATTATTTAGCTCCTGGTAAAAACCTCCTGAACAATTAACACTGAAAGAATTCTAACCAGGAGAAGTTTAAGCCGGTTGCAGTCTGTTTAAGTTGGTTGCAAATCTTACACACCAGAAGTTTAACCATCTGACTTAAACAAGAATGCTCCTAAGGTGACCTGCACATGTGTTAGTTGGGGTTATGACAATGTTTATAAGGAAGCTTTTTAAATCAATAAATTACCTCTTTTTGCCTTTATTAAGTTGACAGTAAAAAGAGGACACAGAACGAGAGTGAGGGTATAACATGCAACAGTGGCCCCAAATGACTACCTGAGTACACCAAATGTCTCGAATAAGTTAAAGATTTCAAATTCAGTTTTAAAAAAATATTACTCTGTTCCTAAACCTTATAAAACAAATACCAATTTGTTCAGGAACTCCTCTAAACTGTATTTAAATGAGATGGAAATATTGGGAATACTCATTAATTCTGATTCATCACCTGAACCTGCTTTGATGCTTCTGTCATGCATCCCAGATGGGACTTCAAATGTGCCACTGAAGTATAACTATTTTTAGACATTCATGATCAGGAAAGAAAATTCTAATAAGTGGAATCATATCATGTAATTAATGTCATTACTATATACACTATAAAAAATAATGGACTAAGCCACTGTGATGTCACCCACTGGTTTGTGGACTCCCATTTCGAAGCCTTGAGTTCGGCAATTGGCAGTTTTTAGCATTTTGTGTTGGCTTCGTTTTCAGCTGCAGAAGTTGCAACTTGGTCATTACCTGCCGTTGCGGTAAAGCATGTGTAGGCACACACAGCGGCAATTGAAAAAACATATCACGATACATTGCCACATTATTCCTTTATTGGTAGCTCCAGTGAAGCATGGAGAAGGGCACTTGGAGAGCGTAGACCTCCAAGTAAGCCAAGTGCCCTATCTCGCAATGTTAACAAACCTGAAATATAATTGTGTATCCGCCTCATGATTTTAATAGGTTCATCCTCGGCCCATGCTACACCCCTTCACAGAGTTTTCTGAAAAATTAGGCAAGTAGTTTTTCCATAATCCTGCTGACAAACAGACAAACATATTATGGAACTTGACTGAAAACATAACCTCTTGGTGGAGGTAATAATTACATAATACAGAAGAAGTCAGAGTGTGGGACTACTTTTCCTTAGTTGAGGTGCTCATTTGATGTGAATCTGTAGGTCTCTTGTTTCCAGATATGAAAACTTCCTTATTCAGTAGCAACTTGTTGCATTATGTATGTAGTTTGCACAGTTCAGCCTGTAAAGTTGGGAGGTGGGGGAGGGGTGGAAAGGGAGAGTAACTACCCTAGCCCAGTTTCACATACTAATATTGAAACATCCTTTTCTTGCACTATTTGGAAAGTTTGCAGGTGTTTTGCCACTCCAGGTTTCTCTCTTCCTCGTGAACTCTTTGTATTGTATTCAAGTGTAAATAATTGACCTCATCAACACTGTTCAGTAATGCACCTGTACCCATGCTGTTCACAGAGTGACTTATTGCTCATTAGCACACAGATGTTTTTAAGCACTGTAGCAGTGATGTGGGTAGCAGGTGTGTCCCACAGAATATGGGTGTTCAGGGAAAGCCTGGGCAGCGTATTAATGTCCTGCCAAGTCTTGCCTTTGTGACAAATGGGTGGCTAAGGCAACAAAAAAGGCGAGACGACTTTTTGCTTGACAGCCTAGATGTCTGGGAGAACTGTGTCATTTAATGTTGCCATCAGCTTCACCTAAAGATCCCCTATAAATCCTTCTAGTCCCAGTGTGTACTGTGTGCCTTAATGGCAGCATTTTGTGAGACATGGTGGTGTCTGTCTATAGTCAGCTTTGATTCATGCCTGCCTTTGGATGACTGCCTGAAATGGCCTCCCTCCCTTCTCCCCTCTGGCGTTTCAGAGAGGCAGCTGGGCCTGGTTGTGAAGAGGTGCCCTTGTGCCCTCAGCCGGCTCTGCAGGGCCACAGGACACAAACACATGGTGGGCATGCAGGGTGCCAGGCAGAGCGCACAAAAGCAGCACATTGTCAGCAGACCACCCACTGTTGTCTCTTTCACTGACAGGCTGATTATACGCCACTGAAATGACAAGGTGACATGTTTGGGTCGTATGCTCAATGTGTGTTGATGTATATGGAATTAAAGGGACATCCACATTAAAAACGATACCTTTAATGATGTGTACTTCCACACAGTAACACTGTACACAGTGGCACTAAGCACGCGCTGCTCATTGCAGCTGTCACCCTGTAAATTGGGATGGATGTTAAATGGCTTTCAACGTTTCTTTTGTCCATCAAATCTCTTAAATAAGAGAGGTCTGCTTATGACCCTTATCACATACTATAATTCAACCAAACATATTGTAAAGCATGCACTTAGCAGGTCCGCCACATCAATATCATCATCAGGTATTAACCATGACATGACAATCCACACTGAACACATTTACAAACACCCATTTCATCATTGAATTCAGTGATCCTGCTACACGTTACATTTATTAAATCATATGGGCTTATGACTCAGTTTTTAGCTTCACAGCAATCCTCGGCCTCATGTTACAATGTGTAAAAATCATCCTCTGTGTTATACACAATTAGGTAAAAATGCAAATGTGGGGAAAAGACAGCACTGGTGTTGGGTCGATGCCTGGTATTAGCAATATCGTAAGCTGAGATATCAGAATCTGCATGGGAAGAAAAAGTTGGAGCATCCTGAGGTAGAAGTATCCAGTGTTTCTCAAGAAAAAGCAGAACGTAGGAGATCAAAGAAGAGAAAAGACAACATAAATAAGTATAACAGATTTTTGGTATCCCTTCAAAGTGGGTTTTATCAATATCTTTGTAATAGCAATGTATCAAATGACAATGTGAAAACAACCTACAGAGCATTATCAGCTGAATCTGCAGCTCCTCTCGGCCTTATTGAGTTTTTTTAGTGACTTTCAACTCATTGTTCGGCTTTCCGGCCCACAACTTTAATGTTTTGGTTCACTCACCAGCCTCATGGTGATACTTTTGGCCGTATCAGGCAGCTGTTTTCAGTGAAAATGCTCTGAAGTCCCACTGTACACCACCTGCTCAACACCAAACTGCATACAGACACATTTAGAGACCAGCCAGTGAAAGTAGTGGTATGTGGCGGTTAGCAGCGAGAGCCAGATGTGATATATGGAATTACACAATTTCTTTTTGTCTTAGTGATCATCACATCACAATACGTCATTCCAGAACAGCTGCACTGTATGAGTCCAGGGTAATGCTGTGTACTTCAGTCGCCATTAATCAAAAAATGGTTTTAATTGTTATAAATGTTAAACCAATTTAATGGCCCAGATGTCTTATTCCAACTATAAATTTGATAAATTATAAACAGCCATAAAACGGAGACATTTCAAAATTGGCAGAAGTTCTCTCTCGTGTGAATTTACAGCTTATCTCATTTTCTGTGCCAGCAGCTATTGCTCTGTTTACCAGCTGTCAAATGGAGCTTGAACCATCACGCTGGGGTTGTGGGTTTACTCACATAAGGCTGAATCTCGACTCAAGTGGGCATATGAGGGCCAATATGCAAACACAAAGCTGCTGCAGCCATGTAGTCCAATCATGCCTGCAGTCTGGTGTACATTTCAATTTAGCGCTCAGATATTTAAATATTTACACTTTCTTGTGGTATTCTAACTACACGTTCTCAGTGTACTTACATACGGTAAGCACTGTTGACTTATTGAGGTCATCTGCACTGATGTTTATGTCCGTGCTGAGGAGCATACTGTGTGTGCATTCTTGTATCTTAAGACATGGCTGTCATTTCCGTGATGAAATAACTGCAGGAGGACAGGAAATGAAGCTTCCCCGGAGGTCACTGAGGCCGTGCTGGCCCAGAATGCGCTGCAGTCCCAGGCTCATGTCAGTAGAGCATCGCAATGCTTCCCAAGACAGCTCTCAGGACATCGTTTCTGCGAATCTCTTCCAGCAAGAATATTGACTCGAGTCGACTGCAGACGTTCCCCCCGCTCCTGTGTCAATAGCCCTTTGGACGATTTGCTACCACCACATGCAAATATTATCCTTCAAAACATTTTGCCGCTGGATCTCTCAAAGGTTCCGCTTAACAGAGAGTGAACTTTATATCTGTTTTCACATATTACCAAATGCATTAGCAGGGGAGTATCACACCTTTTAAAGACTCTTGGATGGAGCAATGTTTTTGCTTCTCTCAGAGCGCAGATTTCTCACCCCTTGGTAGTTAGCGTTTTAGGGGGAAATGGAGAAAAATGAGGTGGGTGGATACGTGCAGGTTTAAAGAGACTGAGCCTGCCGGTGAGGGAGGTTTGTGTTGGAATGGCAATGAACAGATGGAGAGAAGGTGAAAGGTGGTGTAAGGAGAGAGAGCTGTGTTTTTCCCTCATTCTAAAGCCATGTGGTGCATTGAAGTAGTGATCAATTAAAGGGCCAGTTCATGTAGGAACTATTTTCTTTCCTCCAACCGTATCACCACACAGGACGAAGCATAAATCTACTGCTAACTCACGTAGCACCAATGAGCTAGCTAACGTTACAGCTCAGCCGATGAGGATGCCATTAAGTCTTGCAATGTCACAAGCACAAGCCTTTTTTTGGATCTTTGAGCACCACAAGTGGAGTGCCATTTAGTTCCATTATGTTGCAGAGAAGGCAGACATTTCTACAGCTGATATCTCCAACACTCTGCATCTCACACTAAAAAAATCTAGCCTGATAAATAGCACTGCAGATAAGAGACAAAATGTTTGATTTTGGGGGTGAACTGTCCCTTTAAGGTAGATGCGATACTATATTTGAAGTACACAAAAGTACACAACAGACAACATGGCTGTTGTAACGGGAGTAAATGTAAATCATTGCATCCACTCATAAGTGTCTGATTAATGTGTGTGTGTGTGTGTGTGTGTGTGTTTGTGTCTTGATAAACAAAAGCCATTGTGGGAACATGGCCCACATGAGTTGAAGCCACACACACACACACACACACACACACAGACTTCTCCCTGCAGATTAAACAGTAAACCTAGTCCATAAGAGCCATTCCCTCCATGCCATGATATACTATACACATCACAGATGTGCACCTTGGCTGGTGGTTTTATTGTGATCCGTACATGTGTGTGTATGTGTGTCAGTTTTATGTGTGTTGCCCTTTATTCAGCCCTTGTTTTACCACAGTTACACGCTGGGCCTCACATCAAGTAAAATTTATTTGAGTGAGAGCCGTGGTGATATCATATGACTTGTCTTCCAAGCGCTGCAGACACCTCGGTCAAATAGTTTAAAGCAGGCAGCACCTCTGAACAACCTCCTGGGCCCCTGTCCACACTCTGGCCCTTTTATAGTAGAACAAGACATATGTACATGTGTGTGTCCCTGCGCCTGGGGGTAGGTGAGTGGGTGTTTGAAAGAGATGTTAAGTGTGTGAGAACGTGGTGATTAAATGAAGGGCACGAGAGAGGAAGGCAGAGCATGATTGTGTACGTGTGTGTGTGTGTGTGTGTGTGTGTGTGTGTGGCAGTGGAGCATTTTGATAAGTCTGTATGGTTAGGCTTTGAGGCAAGAATGAACTCTCGACCGACTGTCTGCCACGCAGGGGTCATCCGCAGTTTAAAAACGGCAGAATGTTTTGCCTGTGCAGCTAAAACCTCAAAAAGTCCAGTCGGTTGGAATGAATTTCTGAATTTAAATATGAGCATCTGGATTAGTTTTCTGCACTGTCCTGCTCATTTAGAATATTGTCTGCCTCTGGTTTAGGGGTTTTACGCTTCTTAGATCAATGTAAGTTACATGACCCTGAATGTCTTTTTAAAGACTGCTAACTAACAACACTGGCAATCATTTAATGTTTTTAAAAAAGTATTTATCTCCAGGTTTTCTCTCAATTCCAACCTGAAGCTAACCTAACGTTACTTTTGCAGTGGCTCAACACACACTGTCATTTTTTGCTCTCCTGTCACATTTTTCAGTCTCGTCCAAGTTATAGTGCTCGCTTCTTTCTTTTGTCTGTGTAAAGAACTTGATGTGTGTGTGGGGTTGGCTCGGCCTCCGTATTGTTCAGCTCTGCCTGAGCTCATATTGTATGCAGCATTTGTCGAGCTTTGACTGTCTTGAACGCAACCCCAGCGGCTTTTCAAGTATGCAGCGGTCGTTCCAAAAACAAAAAGGGAAAAAAAAAAAAAGGAAAAAGGCCTGCACGCCACTCGGCTGAGCGTGAATGTCAGCGACTCCAAAGTCAGAGGAGATGGGATCCATTGATTGAAGTGCTCACTGGAGGGAAAATGAAGAATTGGGGGAGGAGGCAGACAGAGAGTAGTTGGATGTCTGCTTACTAGAAGTACACTGGATTAGTCACTGTTGATTGTCTTTAGAGGAGTCATACATACTGTATGTGTTTGTGTGAAATCTTTTGCACGCATGCACCTATTCTCCTTCTTCACAAGCCTATGCATAGGGTTCTGATGCAAAGGACGTGTGCAGGCGATAGTGCACGTGTTTCTGGCAAGCTGTCGGCAAAGCAGTGGTGTGAAGCGAAGCAGGCAGCGAGTGAAGCCTTGAATCTCATCCACCCTTTTGAACCTGCACTCCAACAACAACATCTCTCACCCTCCGCTTTCCATACATTAATCACAAGGATGTTCAGCTTAATTTCTCCTGCAGTATGAAACCTCTCTCTCTCTGCGGTGGCCCCGCAATTCATGGACAAGCGTACGGGTATCGCTGCCTTCTGTGCTGGCCAAAGACCTGTCACATATATATATAAGATATAAGATGTGTAACTTTAACAGTTGGATCGGTTCTGCCTTGCTCTAGTCCCAGTGTCTGTGCTGCATCTGAATCAAGTCATATCTAATGTGTTGGATTTATTTTTCGCCACCTTGGTGCTGAGTAGAGGCCGAGACTGAAGCGTCTGTGCTGAAACAAGAAGCACATTGTCTGCTGAAAGGTTGTGCGTGTGTGTGTTCCCTGTGATTTCATTGCATTGTCGAGGACTGTTGGGTGTATGCACGCAAGCATGTAGTATGACCTTCTTGATCTCATCTCGAGGCTGCTGGTGATCAGAGGATTATATGTCTTATAGAGATTTACTGGTCATGCCAGGTGAAGTGTATGTGTGTGTGTGTGTGTGAGTGCTTTCTGGTGTATGCATCTGCTGAAAATCTGGGGCTGATTGTGTGTATAGGATAATAATTGGATGATTTACATTTTTATGCATTGTGTTTTTCCATGCCTGCTCGAGCCAAGACAGCAGTGGGAGGGGATGGAACTTCTGACATCAAAACAATGTATCCGTTACAATGCGTAGCAATAAATCCCAACTCTCAGACCCTCTCCCCCCTTTCGTCACTGTCCTTTTCACTTTCTGTCTCCATCCCTCTTTTCTCTTCGTCCGTCTGTCCTCGTCTCCTCTCCCTCTTTCCCTCCGTATACAAGCCCTCATTTGTTTGAAATAATTTATGAGGCCTATCAGGAATCTTAGTGAGTGGGAAGGTCATTTACAATACAGCCCACAGTGTGCTCACTAGATGTGACAACCCTCAATGTTTACATGTCCTGCCTGTCATTCAGTAGGTCTGCTTCTCTCCCAGAGAGGTTAATGACTCGCTGCCTTGTAATTAGTTCAACTAATCAGGGTTGTGAGGAGGAGACTGGATGAACTTGGGTTGTGACAGTGTTAAGGTTTCACTTATAGATGTGCTATTCTTGCTTGGTAGCACTTGAAAAGGGCACTCCAGCAATTTTACACATAAAGGCCTGTGTCCTCATCATGGGGAGCACCTACTCAGCATGTGAAAGCAGTGGCTCTGAAGGAGCTTTGTGTGAAGATTGAATGATATGGGAGTGTCCACATGCCCTGGCAGAGGGGGGGTCTAATGATAAAATGCTATTGGTAGCATTAATATAATAGCTTTTTGCTGTGTAAAGATTCACTGATCAGCCACATCATTTAAACCACTGATGGGTGAAGTGAATAACATTGATCAACAGTTCTGCTGGGAAACCTTGGGTCCTGGCATTAATGTGGATGCCACCTAAAACACACCATTCACCCAAAAATTGTTACAGACCACACATACCCACTCATGGCAATATCACTCCCCAGTGGCAGTGCCGGAATGACCCAAGGAATGTGACAGAAGAGTTCAAGGTGTAGACCTGGCCTCCAGAGTCCCCAGATCCTAATCTGATTGAGCATCTGTGAGATGTGACAGTAGTGCACCTCACAACCCACACGACTCAAAGGATCCATGTAGCACCCTGGCGCCAGACACCACAGGGCACACTGAGAGGTGTTGCCTCGACAGGTCACAGGCAGCACCATAGATTGGACTTGGCTCTGACCTGTCGAGGACCTCTGAGGTGCCAGCATGCCTCACAGATGCTCGACTAGACGCGACTTTGGAGGCAGCCACTCTGCAGATGAGAGATAGTGAATGGTACCTGGTTGGACATGAACTGGGAATGTTGTTGTTCATGATTGGCTACCTACCCTAACCTACCTAACCCTAACCCTAACACTAGCTGTATATGATGTCACCAGACCTTCCTTATACTTTACTCTAAATCTATATTCCTTTTCCTTCCAACCTCCTCCAGGTTCGTCACACGCTTCATCGAGCTTGACGGCCTCACCTGCCTCCTCAACTTTCTGCGCAGCATGGACTACGAGACGTCGGAGAGCCGCGTCCACACCTCTGTCATCGGCTGTATCAAGGCCCTGATGAACAACTCCCAGGGCCGCGCACACGTCCTGGCCCACCCACAAAGCATTAACACCATCTCGCAGAGCCTGCGGACGGAGAACATCAAGACCAAAGTGGCGGTGCTGGAGATCCTTGGGGCGGTATGCCTGGTGCCGGATGGACACAAGAAGGTGCTGCAGGCCATGGCGCATTACCAGAAATACGCTGCGGAGAGGACTCGCTTTCAGGTGAGGGAAACTGAAGTGATCTTTATCAAAAGGTGCAAACAGCTGTCACTTAACTTGAATTACAGATCTTGTATTAGGGAGCATTTCCTGGAGACATGAGGCAGACAGAGATTATGGGAAAGGGCAGACAAAATATGTCAAAGTAATGCTCAAATAAATCAAGCTGTGGTCATTTTGATAAGTTGGAGACTCGTGCTGCAGCACCTCGGACTGTTGGCCTCAGGTTGAGTCAACATTCTGGGCATATTAAAGGCAGGTGAGGACATCCAGAGTTATGGAGGTCAGCGTATGTGTGGTGCTTTAGTGACTAGCAGGACTGAGTCAACAAGCCACATCTCACACCTCCCCCGGGGTGTGTGCTAAATCATGCCCCCTCAGGCTAAGCTAACACCACAGGAGCTGAGTGAGTCCAAACTTATGAGGCCTTTTTAATGTCTGAGTTATGAGTAAGCTGCAAAAGTATGTCTGGGGTCAGTGTAAGAGGGAACAAAAGGTGTGAGAAGTGAGAGCAGTGACCCTGTGTCACCGGGCTGTGTTAAAACAAATCAGTTTTGATAAATCATAACTTCTTTGACGTGTTCCTTTTATCTTTTGACCCAGTTGCTGTGTGATAATTTCAGTTTTGAAATATTTTTTAGATCAAACGCACTGGCTGACTAACTCTCCCATCTGTCCCAAACATGTAGACGCTGCTGAATGAGCTGGACAAGAGTACAGGCCGCTACAGAGACGAGGTCAACTTAAAGACTGCCATCATGTCCTTCATCAACGCCGTGCTCAATGCTGGAGCTGGGGAGGTCAGCTTGAACGCCCATACGCCTTTTAGGCTTTTTTTCAGACTTCAGCCTCGCAAGTGTGTTTCTTAAATCAGATCTTGAAGATGGACTGTCCTCACTGTTATTTGCAAGTGCTCAGATTGGATTTGTGTGTCTAGAATCAACAACCTATCTGCATGGGTTGCTGTGGTAACGACGTGCATGTCAGGAACTACGTAGCTGTGGTGGTGACAAAGCTTTCCAACACGGAAACATGAGGAGTGGAGGTCATTTTGCCCTCCAAACAATCACACTGTAAAGTCGTGGTTATTTATTTCTGTTTATTTTGAATTGCTGTTCTTCACATTGTCCTCCGTAGCGCTCTGCTAGTAGCAGCACAGATTCTGCTGAGCACTTTTGTCACTCTGGATCTGACGCAGTTGCTGAGTGTCGCATTGCGAGTGACACACATGACACTTCAAAATCTGATTTTAACGACCAGAGCATCCGGATTGAGACATATCTATAGAAATTTGATTGGAATTGCATTTCAAACCACCTTCAAATGCGGTCTGGATCCAATTTACAAAAATCACATTTCATGTGTTTTTAATTTTTGCTATCCAGACTTTCCCAAATCAATCTTGAAACAATCTGGATCCCAAAAAAACTGATTTTGGCAAGCAGTCTGACCAAGGCCTTAGATTATACCCTATCTGACATAGACAGAACTTGGGTGAATGTAGTTTCAGGCTCATGCTAGATTGAACAATCTACAGTATCTCTGGTGTATATCTGATGTTCCGTTACTAGCACTTATAAGCAAACAATGTTGTCATCTTCTGTTATTGTTTTTTCCTTTTTTTTTTCCTAGGACAACCTTGAGTTCCGCCTCCACCTAAGGTACGAGTTCCTAATGTTGGGCATCCAGCCGGTTATTGACAAGCTCCGAGAGCATGAGAACGCCACTCTGGATAGGTGAGATTGAGACATAAGAGCTGTGAAACCAATAAATGATCTTCCCCACAGTCATAAGTCTTAAAATAATGATAATTATTCCCCCCTGTGCAGGCATTTGGACTTCTTTGAGATGGTGCGGAATGAGGATGACTCTGAGTTGGCCAAAAGATTTGATATGGTGAGAAACTTAGAATTACTCTTAGATAAATGTTGTCAACTGATTCAAAGTAAAGCATAGCTATGGTCAGACTTGATAGTAAATCAAGACCTGGTCTTTTTTGATAGACCCACGTAGATACTAAGAGTGCCGGTGCCATGTTTGAGCTGATCAAGAAGAAGCTGAGCCACACAGACGCCTACCCCAACCTCCTCTCCATCCTCCAGCACTGCCTGCAGATGCCCTGTGAGTAGCGACATGACAAGATGGTTTTCTCGCCTTGTTGATAAGGCTCAAACTTGTCAATAAGATTCCAGGACAAGTAAATTGTTCACAGACAATACCATCACCATTTAATCAGACTTTCTGTTTTTGAGTATCTGAGGTCTGGAAAAAGCTTAAAGGAAAACAACTCTCATGTTGAATTTGTGAAGGAACTTTTTTTTTTTTTTTTTTTGTATACCTCCACGGTGAACGAAGAATCCAAAATCATCGAAAATTCTTGATGAATTGAAGTTGTAGAGATCTGGGTTTAACAACAGCAACACTATATCAAAACATCCATTTACAAACTCTCGCACAGCTGTTTGGGAAGTACTGAGCATATGACTGGATAAATGAGACTTGGATTATACTGCACGAGTTGTGTGAGAGTTTGTCAACAGATATTTTGATATGGTTTTGCTGTTGTTAAATGTGGACCCCTATGACTTTGATTCATCTAGAATTTTCTCTGTTTTTGGATTCTTTGTTCACCGTAGGCATATGAGAAAAACAAAAACTTTTCTTTTTATTCAACATTTCATAGGGAGAGTAATTGATATACAAATGGTCATTTGGAAGTTGAAGTATAACTTTAATATTACATACATTACCTGATAAATCATATCTGGAGTGTACTTTACATCATAGGCCAACACCATTATACTGGGATTACCCTACTGTCTCTGTCTGTGTCCCCACTCCCAGATAAACGTGGTGGTGGCAGCCTGCAGCACTGGCAGCTCCTAGACAGGATCCTCCAGCAGATAGTCCTCCAGGACGACAAGGGAGATGACCCCGACATCGCCCCTCTGGACAACTTCAGTGTTAAGAACATCATTCGAATGTAAGTCAAAGCGGACATATCACCCAAGAGCAGACACCTCCACAACCTGCCCATGACAGCCGTGCATTCATGTGAATGTATAAAGAAGTCAGGAATAATACAAACACTATATCTGGGTCTGTGTCATATATTTATTTACCATCATAAGATATCAAAGGAAGCTGTAAACCAGGCCAAACGTTATACTGTAAGTTGTAGCATTATAAGAGAGAGTTACTGTAAGTGCACTGTACTTTCAGTGAGTGCTCCATGCCTTTTTAAAAGCGTCTCCTTATTCTCTGAAGCTGTAAACACACTCTCATTTCTGGAAAATCCTTGTGGTCAGTGCATCCTGTCAGCATCACTTCTAACCAGAGCTGGCCCTGCCCATTAAGCAATATAAGTAGTTGCTTGGGGCATCCCTGGTTTAGAAAACTTTTTTTTCTTTTTTTTTTTCTAGGAGACAAAAACAAGATAAACACTGAACTTCCTAAACAGAAACTGACAACATTTTGTTCTATATTTAGCAGCAAAGAGTGACCAAACAAAATGGAAATGGGCAAAATGGATAATTTAAATAAACTAAGCAAGTAATTTTCTGGCCCCTATGAAACAGGCACTCTCAGGATTCAGTGGTGAAACAAAAAATAATTAATTATTAATCAATAGTGTTGCTTTTTATAGGTCTCACTGTAGTCTTTATGTGCTTATTTGCTCATTATGTGTGTGCTTCAACTATTATGCACAGTGCACAAAATGTGAAGTGGCAAAACATTACAATGAGATTCTGCTTCGGGCCCCCAAAAGTCGAGGGCCAGCCCTGCTTCTAACTAAGATCAAAGACAAGTCTGATATTGACGTTATGTACCTTTACATCAGAGTGATTGAGAAACACAGGAGTTATGCATCTGAGCGTTGGTGTAAGAAGCATTTACGGTAAACTAGTGTTCAGTTGTGTAGTAGGACCTGTTTCAACACTCCTGGCCTGACTGTTTTCCTTTACTTGGGAGCGATTGTGCCAGTGATGGGAGTGGAGAATGTGATTGTTCAGAAAGGTGAGGTGAAGTGAAGCTGGCAGCAGGGGGTCGCGGGCAGAATCGAAGGAAGCCACGCTCCAAGCGTGAATTGGCATGAAAGCGGAAGCTGGAGATCAAAAGGAAATTGCTCTAATCGCATTAAGCAGGCAGGCCGGCCAAGTCAGCCATGTTGAGGTGCGGCGAAGCAGTCATTTGGCTTCATGTAGAAGACAACTGGGAGAAATAATCATTTTATAAGGGAAAACCAAGCATTATGACTTGGAAGTGGATGTTTTCTGTATGTCATCGAGGGCACAGTCTACACTGTCGCTCAGAGAGATTCGCTTCCAAATGATCATTGACATGTGCTGGGTTTTGTGGTCTGGGTTTCACTAAGTTTTGAAACTAATCTGTACTTATGTTCTTAAGCCAAAGACCACGGTGAGGTTGCTGAGTGTAGGTAGTGTGAAAAGATGGCATTCAGGGCTTCGTCCATACATTTGGTGTGTGTTTCTCCCGCCTGTTAACTTGAGTTTCTCTTAATGACGTGCTGTCATTCTTTTCTTTCCTCCACTCTCCACTTTCTTGTTATTTCTAAGATCAGTGATGAATGTGTTTAGTCTCAGCGGTGAAAGCACCATAAAACATGTAGCGTGGTAAACCTTGGCCCCTGCTCGCTTCCACTTTGTTCACTAATTCAGCCACTACTGTTTGTGCAATCAGCTCACTTGAGCGTAATTCTTTCCAGTAGCGTACAGAAAGCCGACTTGGACGCGGCATCTGAGCCCGGACGTCCATTACTGTCCATTGCAGATCCATCACAGCGGTCAAAACCTATCCCTCACTTTGCATCACTGCCAAAGTCTTGTTGTGTTTCCATAAACTCTCCTAGAGTAAATTATGCCTGGAAAGATTTGCATAAACTGAGATTTCCTCATTGTTTTGGCTGCGTGCCGGAGGCCCTGACGGTTAACGGCTGAAAATGTACAGTATGTCTCGTGCCGTGGCCGCTCAGAGAGTGAGGAAGGGGGACGTTAAAACAACTGTTAAAACAACTGGGAGACAAAAACCATTCATCATCTGCGGTCACCATGACGACGGCGCTGACTACCCGCACGTGTGCCTGACCTGAAATTAACACTTTTGTACAAATCACATTTTTCCACAGCTATGTAACGGTATTTATTTGACCAGTGAATAATAAAGTGATTGTGTCTTTGTGCTCTAATGAGTTGGATCCATAGAGCGCTGCCTGAGCTGTAATTAAAGCAGAACTGACTTTGTAATCAAGTTCAGACTCTGTTCACTAACACATGCATTTAGAAGGCCTAAATCTGATTAATGACCAATTTGCTTTTAAATTGCCTTGTGGATTTCCTCGTGTGAATTGATTACAAGCATTTGAGTGTGAATCATTACCACAGTGAAGTTACTTTATCCTTGTTGGCAGTCGCACTCCAGCACTTTCCCTGTTCAGCAGTTCCCTCTCTCATGCTCTTTCTTCTTGATTGTTTTATACTCTGTGCTCAATGACACTGAAACATGTCTATTCTCTCAACTCTAGCCACGGCTTCCACCGGTGCTCAAGGTTTCACTTTCAGATCTTTCTCCAGCTACATTAATTACTCAAAACACTCCATTTGATAATGCTTTAATTACACATTCAGTTTTAATGTGTATAACAAGTTTTTAACTTACACCCATGTACCGTCTCCCTGATTGCCTCATTATCAGGAACACTCAACTTCAGTGTAACCCTGTTTAACATCAAGCCCCAAGCTAATCCTAAAGTGCTTCAATGTATAACTGAATATTGATTTCAGCCCTGCAGGATTTATTTTAGCACTAATGTTGTGTTATGCAGCTTAAAAGAGCAAACTGCATCAACTCAGTCAATACTGGTAATGAAGCTGGATGAAAAGGAAGTCAAGAATTATTGTCAGTGATCAATAGATTTCCAATCCAGTTATTGAATTTCCTCAAAATGTTCTGCCTTGACTGAGTTGGACTGCAGTTGAGCTCTACATGCGAGCCTCTTGTGCAAAACTGTGTCTGTGTTTTCACTTTCAGTTTCAGTTGAGTTTATTATGAGAAGGGACATTCCAAATTAATAAATACACATGGTATAAAATTGCCAGAATTAGCCAAGAGGCTATTTTTCATTTGGAGTCCCTCAGCCAAGCTGTTACAAAAGGCACCTAAAGTACAACAGAGTGTGTCTGTGCTTATTTTTGTCTGCCTGTTTCACAGGTTGGTCAATGAGAATGAGGTGAAACAGTGGCGAGACCAGGCAGAGAAGTTCAGGAAAGGTAAGACTTGTTTGACACACTGCACTCTGCAGGTTGAAACAGAAAATGCATCATGCATTTTCTAAATCTCCACAAAGGTGTTTTTTTTTTAAATGTTTCCTTACAAATCACTATGTGCTTCTCTGTGTCATTTTATTATCTGCACCTACATCATATGAATACATTTCTGCCATATTGTGCCCTTTTAGACCATGTAGAGCTGCTAGCCAAACTAGAGAGGAAGGAACGGGAGTGTGAAACCAAGACCCAGGAAAAGGAGGACATGATGAAGACTTTGAACAAGATGAAGGACAAACTCCAGCGCGAGGGAGTGGAGCTGCGCTCAGCCAGGGAACAAGTCCTGGACCTGTCCTCGCGCATTAATGACATATCTGTGAGTAGCACTGTTTTTTATACTAGGTTACAATATCCCATACAGCACCTATATGAGCCAGTGATATGCTGCTCTGTAATCATGTAGCTAACTGCTAGGTGTTTATCATTTTCTTTAACGTTTCCACAGTAAAATGGTAAAACTCACCCCAAACGAACATTGTTTAAAAAAAAACAACCCCATTTTAGGGATGATTTTTTTTTTTTTTTTTTTTTGATTTCCTGCTGCAAATTAGACAAAATTGATAATAACGTCATCTCAGTGCATTAACTACAGAGATTGGTTCAAGGTGTGTTAAGCCTAGCTTAGCACAAACACTGGTAGAAGCAGGAAACAGTCATACTCGTTGCACAGGTGTGTGACAAAGGTAACGTTAGCATGAGAAAACGTGACTCCGTAGCTTTACGTTAGCTAACCTAGTGCATTAAAGCTAATTAACAGCTCAGAAGTCCTGTTGTCTTTATGAATTTGCTATGGCTGCATTTGTTTTTAACTTGGAAGAAAACCCAGCTGAGTTTTGGATGTATTGTCGGCAAGTTTGCTAATTAACAAAACACAACATGTTGGTACTGTTTTTAAAGTTGTTGGAGTGCTTGTTTTGTGTAAGCTAGCTATCCAGCTCACTCCTGTGTGCTAAGCTAAGCTAATTTTGGTGGTGTCAGATGCACAGTTTCAATTGATACATATTTTCTTATCTAACCCTCAATAAGGCAGCATAATTCCAAAAATGTCAGCACATTATTGGTATTTGCCTCTGTTTTAGGCATATCTTAAGTATTTTAGCACTTATGAAATAGCTCTCTAAGACAGGTCCATAAAAAGGTGTTGTTCAAAACATTCTGATAACTATTAAAAAATGTATATTCTGTCTTTTCACCAACAGGGCGTTGGTGTGTCTTTCCCACCTCCACCTCCTCCTCCTGGCGGCCCCGTGGCTCCACCTCCACCCCCAATGATGGGTGGCTTTCCTCCACCTCCTCCTCCGCTGCCATTCAGCTGCCCGCCTCCTCCACCACCTCCTCCCCCACCTGGAGCACCCCCCCCTCCGCCAGGAGCCCCTCCCATTTTCGGAGTCCCGCCTCCTCCTGTTCCCTCTTCATTCAACTCAGCGACCACCATGCGCTCCAAGTCCATCCCTCAGCCTTCTCATCCCCTGAAGTCCTTCAACTGGGCCAAACTAGGAGAGGTGAGAGAACAACGGCCACATCTGCTATTCCAAAATATTCTGCTGCTCGGTGAAAACATTGAAACTTAAATTCAGTTTCTTACAGCAGACATTTTGACTTGTCATAGTAGGGAAAGCACAGGTGAAATAGATAATATTAAAGATAGCTCAGTCTGATTCCAATTGTCCCAGTGAGCTATTCCAGTGAGCCAGCATGCACAGTACCAGGGCTTCCCCTAAATGGAATACAGCTATATTTAGTTAGCTTAAAGTTATTAGATACACCTGTGCGGTTCCTACTATGACATGGCAAAATGTCGGCCATAAAACAGTCAATTAACTTAGAGGTTTTGAGTGTTACAACACAGCATTATGGCCTTTTAGCTGATCTAACTGCACAACAAATTCCAGGCTTGTGTTCACCCCTGATTTAAAGTACTGAGCAAGTAACACTTAATAAAATGTAGAAGTAGCGCCTTCAGTGCTAATCAGTGTTTGAATATGAATCCCTTACATCCCTTTACCCCTTTCCAGAATGTGATCAATGGCACCATCTGGAACGACATTGACGACCTGAGAGCTTTCAAGATTCTTGACCTCAAGGACATAGAGAAGATGTTTTCAGCCTATCAGAGACAACAGGTTTGGATTTGTTAGAAAGTGGGACACAGTACTCTGAAATGCAATTTTACGAGTGTCAGTGTATGTTTGTTTTGGCGAGCGTTAACTTACAGACACAGAAATCCACGTTATGCCTCTTGTTTTAATAACTGCTAGAGTTGCATTTGACGTTTGAATTTTGCCCTTGATTCTTTAACATGTGTGCATAAGCGAGTGTGTGTGTGTGTGTGTGTGTGTGTGTGTGTGTGTGATGGGCTGAGGAGTGGGATGTTGCAAGAGGACTCCTGATAGTGCCAAGGGTCCAGCTCCGGGCTAACACGAGCAGCTGTTCACTGCTGAATGCCTTATTGTAGAGATGCCACAGAGCTCGAGCTTTGCCCTAGTATTTGCAGAGTGTTATTGTGAGAACTGGGGAGCTGACTTGGTCTTCACGGGCTCATGGATAAGGGCAGCACAGAGGAAACAGTCGACACCACTGAAGTCACGAGGAGTCACAATACCGAAAACTTTTTCCTTTTTTTTTTCACTGAAGCTAACGCTCTAAAATAAAGAAGAAATTGACTGAAGCATATTGAACCAGGCACTAACTAATAGGATAATTGCGGTATGCATGCCTTTGGGGTGATACCATACAGTACATAGCAATTACTTCCCTCTGTGCTACAACTAATTACACACCACATGTCATGGGATAATATTGTGTGCATAAATTGATATATTTGACTGCATGAAATGGGTTTAAGTGGAATGTCAATTTGCTCTAATGAGTCTCAGTTAATCACAGTTTAAATCAAGCTCTTTAAGGCTCAATGGAAGAGCAGTACTTGGCATAGGCTCTATAGAGGCAGTATTGTTGAATTCCTTTACAAGGTATTTTACTGCCATGCTTAAAACCCCTCTGACAGCTAAAAGCACAACTTCTCTTTTCAGGCTTTTATTAAAGCGTAATGGGTCATTTGAGGCTGCTGCTGACACTGATTTACTGCGTGTATTTATTTATACAGTGCAGGTTTTTATTGGCGCAGGCCAACGGTTGAATGGCGATCTCTACGGATATAGCCGCATAAAAACCCAAGATCTTCCTGGCTTTGACAAGTCGGTTCCATTTGGCAAGCGAGAGATTCATTTCAACTGGACAATATTGCAGTGTTTATACGTGGCATAATTGCTTTTTTAAGCTTGTCGTTGGTCGTTTCTTTCAAAATGGACTTCTGTTTACATTTGCCCTCTGTAGGATTAGTTACCACACTCATTTTTCATGTTCTTGTTTTTCCACGTCAAGACAGATGTGGATGCAATCAAAGGAATACATTATAACAATTGTGAGCTCTTCAAGAACACAAAAACCAAAATAGAACAGAGAGCAAAACCTTTTTTCGATGTAGATTTCATGAGCCCCTGATGACCTGGACAGTAAATTATTATTTCTCACAGAAGGCCTCCCAGCTTCAGCTTGTAGTGTGCATAGTTGTAGCTCTTTGCTCTGGTCACCACTTTTTTTTCTGCTTGAAATGCTAATCTTTGCATGTGTTTTCAATTTTTTTTGTGTCTCTCTGCACTCTCCGACTGCCTGGGCAGGACCTGCTCACTAACCAATCCTTCAAACAGGTAAGTCAAAGGTCTTCCAGCATCTTTATCTCATGGTTACCTCCCTCCACTGCTCTATCACCTTCTCCTCTGCCATGCAGCAGCCAGCCAGAGTGGCCAGTTGATTGTATAATGAGCGTGTTATCATGTGACTTACCTGTGGTTATAGGATGTGTACACAGTCATGAGTGTTTGCTGTCGTTTTTGTTGAAAGAATTTTGGGATGTATGAATCTTCATTGTGTATACCTTAGTGTTAAAGCTGCTCTTATCAATATATTTATATTAACAGTAGGTCAAGTGACTTTGTTCATTCTCACACTCTCATCATGTCGCTCAAAAAACTAGTGGTGTAAGAAAATATCGATACACTTTATCACAATATTATGTTTTGTGATACTGTAGCGATTCTCAAAAAACACTTATTTTTAATTGATCATTTACATGCAAAAATTTGCGTCAGCGGTTCATTTTGTGTTGTGTTTAATCCCCCAACCACTAAATAGCAGTGTTGCAATCTATTTACAGCCATCTGACTGAACGTAACAGTATACCGTAGCATAAACATAAAGAACGTAGAATCTTAAAGGGTGCTCCTAAAATTATTTTAAATATTTCAATATGCAATATATTATCTCACATACAGTATCGCAATATATCGCAGTATATTGAATTGAAACCCCTTTGTTGTAGGTGTGGGAATTACCAGATGCCCCAGGATAAGATATTATCACGATACTTCTACTTCTACTACTTGTATCTAATGGATGGAATAACCAGCTGATTTTGTTATTCTAATATTTTATTATTCTAATAGGCTACCAAAAGTTAATAATTTCTATAATTAAAAAACAGTTCTCGGGATCTGTGTATTGATACAACATTGCCACATAAAATATTGCAGTTCTATACTGCAGTGATTCCTTTTCACCACCCCTATTATATCCTTATACATATCGTATCTCCAGATTCCTGCTAATACACAGCCCTTCCACAAACCCACTGTACACTACCTGCTCAACACTAAATGGTAGACGGACAAAGGCACAGACTAGCTGGTGAACATTGTGAAGCATTTAGCTTCTAAAGAGCCAGATATTTCCCCCAGGAGATGAAAGATACCAAAAACAGAGCTAAAAAAAGAGTGATATTTGTCATGTCACCAGAGGCATGACTCCAAAAAATGCTAATGTTGCTCCATGACTGTTATATGTGTTAATAGGCAACACATGATCTATATCATCTTAATAAGGTGATAATATGTCTATGTGTAATTTTGCTCCCCCAAAGTGTGGGGGAATAAATTACTGCAGGTTTAAAGACATTATTTTTACCATTGTATGAACTAGTAGTGTGTTGCAAATGTAAGAAGGGGTATAAGTGATTGGCTGTAAACATAGGACAGTTTCCCTTATTGGAGTTTCAGAAAACCCAAATTAAATGCAGCATGTATCTTTATCACCACTGCTCTGTTTATCTATATCATCTCCATGTTCACCGGTATTTTTGAATACAGGGTTTTTCCATTTTTGTTCTCCCAAAAATAATACAGTCCACACAAGCACTGTTTTTTAAAAAAAATTAAATAAAAATCTTTGTCCAAATGAAAACGCAAAAACACAATTGAAGCGCTGTCAAGAGCATGCAAAACCAGCGTCCAACTGGGTAGCGGTGACATTGGCAACAAAGTCTGTGTGTGGGAGTTTTGGATTATGTCGCAGTGACGTCCGTATTGCATTCTGAAGCCTTTGTTTCTCAATACTGTGAAAGAGTAACTGTGCATTCACGTGTTAACATGCAAAAAGTCCTTTTAGTAAGGTTAGAGCCAGCACTATTTTGGCTACATCCACAATTGCACAAAATGTCATTTGTGGCACCTCACCAAGTGAAAACAGTGCACACTCAAAACTTTCCCATGTGTACATGTCATCACTGAAAACAAAGTTCCTGAACATCTTCACCCTGGATGGAATTTTACAAAAGGTCATTTTTCACTGACCGAAAATGTAGTTGGCATGTGGACGAAAGACCAAAACACATGGAAAAGCCTTGATTTTAAAAAATACCTGTGTGTGTGTGCGTCTGTGTGGACTAAGCCTTAGTTTTTGTGTGGATTACTATTACTACCACCAGTATCTGTCATTGCCCTTGAAATCATCAGCATGAACCAGGCAGGAAAAGCTTGAATTGAAATGCAGCCACTTGTATGTTAAAAAGGCCTTTGCAACCATGTTGCCTTGAACAAGAGAAGAAACCAGTTCAAACACCTGACCACATTTCAATCACGCCACTTAATAACGGTTATAAAAGATGAAGGGGTCTCCAGTTACATTGGGTTGGGTGCACATGCTATACACAAGTTGGCAAAAATTGTCGTGAGCGCGTGGGCAGAGAGGGCTTTGGCAGGCCCAGTGAATGGGAGTTGTCCCCCTAACCCAGTGCCAACCTCAGTCTGTTGCCAGGCACGGTGGGTCAACGCAGGCATGGAAAAACGACACTTTCTTTACAAGCCGCATCTGTTTTACATACGTCATAGCCAGCAACCTCAAAAAGGACGTTTTCTGGCGAGGAGGAAACCAGCTCGGACCATAAATAGAATGTGTTTAACATGCAGCCCCGACCAGTTTTCTCAGACATGTATTCTTTCTCCTTGTGGAATTTTAATACTACATTTGTGTGAAGCTTTCAAAAATATCTGACTGGCCCACAGCAAAGTTTTGAACGGTGTTTCCTGTTCCTCTGAGAGGTTTATAGGCCTGCCTGCATTGTGTTTGCAGTGGTGACTCACCAAATAAAATCTCCTCTCACGGGACCTGCTTTATATTTCGCTTGCACCGAATTTGTTACCATTTTTTTTTCACGTCTTCTTTTGATCTTTTTTCATACACCTTCCACAATTCAGTCCAGGCTTTATCATTTTTAATGAGGCGCACGTTATGGCCTCTGATGCATTCACAGTCAGCGACTGCAAAAGCAGGTCAGGGAACTTGACCTGAGGCCAACTGAAGTATTTGGCTGGAGTGCAACCTTTTAGTCTGTGCTCGATAGTGGATCAAACTGCAACAGCTGGGTCTTTTGAGTTTTTTTGAAGTCACTTTTTAAAATATCTGCTCCAAATTAACGCATTGTTAAATGCTAAAAAGGGGTCGTATCATCTCTCAACAAGATAAAGATGTAAAACAGATGTGAGGAGGAGGTTTTGCATTTTATATGAGCGCTCTTATAAATAGAACTATGTTGCAAAAAGTTAATCGTGATCTCTGTCTTTGTCTTTCTGCAGAAAGAGACGGGCTCTATGGACGACATATACGTCAGCACGCGGAAGGTCAAAGAGCTGTCAGTCATCGATGGTAGACGTGCACAGAATTGTGTCATCCTGCTTTCAAAGTATGGGTCCCAGCCAGAATTATTAATTACGTTACATTATACCATCACTTAACAACTAGTTTTGATGTGTTAATTAGATTTTACTTCCAAAGAGATGCTCTGAGCACAGGCTGTTGTGAGATAAGTGACACTGCAGCCTTTGGGTCAGAGGTTGGAGCTGTTACTCGGCTGCTTGGGGCAGGTGCTTCTTATGTCTGGTGCAGGAAATATGTTTTTAATGGACACACAAGGACATCTGTCAGTGTAATTGAATTACCATCCATGGCAACAGCAAACTGAGTCATAAGACAGACAGAAAGCATTGTCCAAGATGTATCTCTGGAGTACTGTTCAGATTTGAACTAGACTTTTGTCTATTTTTAAACATTCAAGTACTATCAGTCTCTACATTAGGTCATATGAAATAAATCAAGACACATAAAATGACCTCCCCCCTCCCTAAGGGCTTTGAGTCTTTCCATATCTGAACCAGAATCAATTGTCTTAATTTAAAATCCACCCAACAATATGGTTTCCATTTGTGTGTCTCCTAACAGCAACGATCTGAAGCCCTTTGGAGAATTTGAATCCTAACCAGCTCTTCACAGATCAATAAACAGGCTTCCTGAGACCTTTCTCTGTCTGACAAAACTGCAGCACGGTCCCTGAACACACTCTCGTGTCAATAGCAAGTGGCCCGAGGGTACAAACTCGACCCAAATGGGGTCAGCAGTTGGTCAATAAGGCTTTGATGCACAGACTAACAATGCTGTTATTGATCACAACCCAGCACACTTAACACTGATCAGATGCACTGAAAACAGCTGGCAGTGCGCCCGGGGTTGACACTGGTCCAGACCAGTATTAGCATCGGTCCACTCACAGTATTGTGTTTTTAATGTGGCAATTAATCACATTTTATTAATTCATGTGATTAAGACAACTTTCAGTTAACTTTCTTCTTCCTTTGCAGGTTAAAAATGAGCAATGAGGAGATCAGGAGGGCGATCCTGGAGATGGACGAGAGGGAAGAGCTAGCCAAAGATATGCTGGAGCAGGTGAGGATAACATAAACTGTATATATATGAGACAGCAGTGTAGTCAATTACAATTGTTTGGGAAGGTAAAAACAATGTGTATGGATTTGATTGATGGGGAAAGAACATTGATTTGCTATTGTTTCTTTCAAGAGGTTTGGGGAAGTTTGCCTAATCAGCGCTTGGCCCAGACAAAGTGATGTTATATGTGTTAATCTTTTCTGACAATGAAGCAGAAGTTAGTTAATATATGATTTTGTTGAATGTTCAGTTCTGATTTGGTCATTTATGGCATTCTATAGTTAGTTTAAATAGTTAAGTATAGTTTAAATCAATATTTGTGTTGAATTATTGATTTCTTTCGTAAGTAGCTGTGTAATAAGCAGGATAATGTGTTGCAAGCGAGGCATTGTTGCAAAATAAACTCTTTCAGGGTGATTTGAGACCTCAAGTCCTGCACCTATCGGGCTTTATTTCCCAAACATGAGCTGCCCAATGCACAATTTTCCTTACATGTACAAGAGGTCTGGATCTTTTCAATTTTTATTTATTTTAAACTCTTTTTTATTTGTCAGTCCACACAATCCAAAAGGTAATTGGCAGTTGAAATGTATCTCGCTCATATCCCTGTTCATGTAGCAGTTCAAGGGTTCAGTGACTACCGTGCATTTCAGTTTGCACCACAGACAACTGCATTAGCATTCGGATTAAATGTGTCCTTGCGTCTTTGCAGCTGCTGAAGTTTGTCCCAGAGAAAAGTGACATTGATCTCCTGGAGGAGCACAAACATGAGCTGGAGCGGATGGCCCGGGCTGATCGCTTCCTCTTTGAAATGAGCAGGTACACAGGACCACATTATTGTATAACACGCTGCTTCAGATAACAGCAATGGTGTTTTAGGTGATTTCTGTTACACTTTTAAATGCAGCCAAAACATCTGCAAAGCATGGAATTGCACACATCTACAATTTGCAATTTTCATCAAGTTCAGTTTGTGAGAAAGTGAGATGTGGTGATGAATATATAGAGTATAGAGAATATATAGAGTGCCTGCGTGATAAAACAGATGTGACACGTTTGCATAGAGCAGTGTCTGACAGTCTATGGCACGCTTTTGAAAAGGAAGGCTTTTAAAATGAACAACATGCAGATTTTTGTGCAGCCAGTCAGCCACAAATAGATCCTAAAATATTGCAAAGCACGATGTCTGTTGAAAAAGAACGAGCTTTTGAAGTAGCGTGGGGAGGCTGGGATCGAGAACAAGCCTCAAACTTCAGTGTGATTCATCATTTAGCTGTGAAAAGGAGTCATGGCTGCCCTTTGAGGGCTCCCATCACATCAGAGAGTGGAGAAGTTTTAAATCAGTGCCTTTTGTTCAGCATTCTATCACTTCTCAGAATCTGCACTATTTGTTCACGATAACTAAACCTTTTCATTTCCTTCGGTGAAATATTACCCTGTCCACTTTTTCTTTTTGACCACATCTCCTTTGGTCCCAACAACACATCTGGGATTTGGCTATTTCCCTTTATTTGCTATTTAATATTCCAGGTCTCTCTTTGAAATTCCCACTCCCACAGTGAACTTTTGGGCACGTCTAACATACCAATTTGTCAACGCTCTGCCTTGATGGGAGCATAGTAGATGATAAAAGGACTGGTGAAAACTGAGATGGGGAGTTTTGTACAATTGGGTGATTTCTAGCTTTGAACTGACACTCCCCGGACACAAATGTAACTCACCTCCCTTTCTAGTTTTTGTTCCTTTTCCCCTCCTTTCACTTCTTTCTTCTCTTCATCAGAATTGACCACTACCAGCAGAGACTGCAGGCTCTGTTCTTCAAGAAGAAGTTTGCAGAGCGTCTAGCTGAAACCAAGCCTAAGGTTGAAGGTAAGGACAAACACCTCAGAGGCCACTATAAGGTGGAGACTTTACCTCTCAGTGATCAGTCATTCAAAGGATTAGGTTAGAAACGTTATATATTTTCTTATTGCAAACAAATGTATTGATCATAATGCCATGTATTGTCCGCCAAAGCCTGATATATATATTATTCCTCTGTGCCATGGAGCCTCATTGTTTTCCAAAGACTATTAAAAACACAGCCACACTGTTGCACTTACTGACATGTTCCTTCATTATCATGAACACACACACTGTATGTCACCTTGATAAGTTCTGACATGTACCGACCAGCCGCCCCAAATACTCACTACAGCCCCAAATGTTTGTTAATCAATGGCTGAAAATAGTCCCCAACAAATACACAATTTCCTCCTGTTTGAACATTTGCAAAAAACCACAGTGCCCAGTTGTTTTAGGAAATGACTGAGCCTTTGAAACTTTGAATTTGTGAGCCGTTTTTAAAGATTAGAGGCACAGTCCACCCCAGAATCAAAAGTGCAAAAGTTTTCCTCTTACCTGTAGTGCTATTCATCAGTCTAGATTGTTTGGGTGTGAGCTGTCGAGTGTTGGAGATATCAGCTGTAGAGATGTCTACCTTTTCTCTAATATAATGGAACTAGATGGCACTCGGCTTGTGGTGCTCAAAGCACCCAAAAAACCCCCAAAAAACTACTACACACACCCACGATATTACTGTGCAGAAGGAAGTGTGCATCTACTGCTAGCTCACCTAGCACCATTGAGCTAGCTAACATTATAGCTCAGCTGAGGAGTACACCATTAATGGTTACATCTTGCGCTGTCATAAGCACAAGCCTCTCGT
Source organism: Epinephelus moara (assembly GCF_006386435.1). Taxonomy (NCBI): domain Eukaryota; kingdom Metazoa; phylum Chordata; class Actinopteri; order Perciformes; family Serranidae; genus Epinephelus; species Epinephelus moara. The sequence continues at coordinate 34,972,409 of NC_065519.1, forward strand.
CCATGAGTAGATGCACGCTTCCTTCTGCGCAGGTGTAATTCCTTAGAAAGAAAATAGTTCCTCCATGACACTGCTTACAAGGTCTGTGGATTATCTTGAGTAACCAGGTCATGGTTTCTGGAAAGAGACATTACTGTTGAGTTTTTCAATTTTTGGCACTTTGAGCACCACAAGCTAGTTCCATTATATTGGAGAAAAGGTAGACATCTCTATGGCTGATATCTCCAATACTTGACAGCTCACACCCAAATAATCTAGACTGGTAAATAGCTCTACAGGTAAGCGGAAAACTAGGTATTTTTATGCCCTCCCTTACGTCTGTGCATCCATTCCATTCCTGTGAACATGATATTTCAAGAACCCCCCAAGGGAATTTCATCAAATCTGGCACAAACATCAAATTGGACTCAGCAATGAACTGATTTAATTTTGGTGGTTAAAGGTCAAGGTTACTGTGACCTCACAGAAGAATTCTAATGCTAATTATGACAAAATTTCACATAAATATCTAATAGAGTAAAATGAAGAAGTGGTGACATTTTACATGCAGCCATTTATCTGGCCATTATTCAACATCATAACTCAGGAACAGAAGGGGAGACATTTGGTCAGACACTGAATTAGAGACCTTAATCTTCGGTGCCCACCTTAAATCTCTACTGATTGTATAGATCTTATACGCTGCTGGGTTGTAGATGTGTGTGAAGCATCCATGTTTTCGAATTTGTAGCGTCTCTGCTGCAACATCCATATTTGGAGAATTGCCTGCTGTCATGTCTACAATTGAGTCTGGACAGACATGGAAACTGTAACTTGACTGGTTGTTGGCGAGGTGTTACTTCCAGTTGATTTTGGGGTGAAGTGTCCCTGTAACTTAAGTAGGAAGCAATGGGCTAGAAGCTGCATGCCACAGACAGGGTAGACAAGTCAGAAGGTGTGGAGAAATGAACATATTCGGCCTCATTTAAGAACACTTTTGAATTCTTATCCTAAACCTCTCTCACATTTTCTTGTGAGGTTTGTTCGTACAAGTGTTCCAAGTGTGATTCACCAAACTCTCCCAACTGCACAAACTTGTAGTAAATTGTTTCAGGCTGATGAATGTCACCTGTTTATGAGGAGGTGCACATTAGTGAGATTTGATCATTAGCAAAATTGATGCCCCTACTATTGTCATGTGAGTGTGCCTGTTCCACTCCAACCACAACACAGGGAACAGCAGCTCTAGCTTTAAAATGCTGAAATATCAGTAGACATCAGTCTCATTCTCTGTTGGAAAAACTGTGCACTTTTGCCGTAGTTTAAACTGTTTCTCACAACACTGTTAAACCCAAATGCAGCAGAAGATCAAATTAAATAAAGAACAGGGCAACACATTCAAATTGTAGACGCCTAGAAGCAAAAAATAGTTTGAGCCACTGCAAATGTCATCAGCTTTGAACACTCTGACCAATGTTTTTCACGATGACTTGTGAAATCCCTTCTATGTGTTAAGTGTGGACACGTGTGTTTGTGTGCTTGATGAGAGCGGGTGGCCAACTGTATATTGGCCCACTGTAGTTTTACCCCTCAAGCCAGTTTCCAGGTTACCACAGAGGCTGTTTTGGAAAGCTGGCCCATGTTGAGAGGGGAGAGTGTCTCTCTGAAACACTGCAGCTGACTTCAAAGACTCAAAGGCTCCCAGTGAGGTTCATGGACTAGTGTGGGTGCATGTGTGCGCACATGGGTGTGTCATGACTAAGCTGTCATAGTGTCTGTTTGAGCCAGAACTACTTGAAAGACACTTCTCCGCTGGCCTAAATGCCTGTTTCGGCTCTGATGAGCACATCACATTATTTGTGCCAGCAGTGTTTTATTTGCAGTGCTGACTGACAGCTTCATCAGACAGTCTATCCATTATACTTAAATATAATGCATTTTCTGACATGCACTACTGGCTGCCAAGAATGGAAAGAAAGTGCGATCACAGGAATAATCTCATAATCTGGATAGATTCAAGCCTCCAGAATCTTTGTTGCCAAGGCTTCCCAGATCGCAGTGTTCATCGATGCCCACAATAAAGTCCTTATTATTCACGTTGCTTCGTCATATACTCTAGATGTTTCCCAGGACCACCCAGCATGTTCAATAGAAGCATTTCATAAGACAGTGCAGTGGGCCGCCAGACCTTTCTGCATCCAGCAGAACACTGTCAGCAGAGCCAGAAGAATGGTTCCCATGCTGTATCACTGCAGAAGGAACTGTAACAATAACAATATGGGTTTTGTTAATGATTTTCACATTCACACTGAGGTTTCCTCTGTGGAGAGAGGGAACCACCTGCACTTTGCCAGACTAGTCTGCTCTCATGGGGAAAGAAAGGGACAGCATGGGGTTGTGTTTGGAATATTCCCTTCCCCCTGCTGTTTTATGGATGGATGGAGAGACTTGATGGGTTTCCCCACTGAGCTGCCCAGTTGTTGCGGGGGAATATTGATCAATCATCATGAAGGATGTTTAAAATGAAGGAAAGGATGAGAACCTTCGGGCCGTGGGGGCTGAGTAGAGAAACAGAATGGAAGGGAATGGGAAAGGGCCAGTTCATTATATAATGTAAAAGGTTAAGTGATGCACTAAGTAAAGTGCACACATATCAATCACCAACTATATGATCTCTCCAGCTGCTTCTCCCTCTCCATTTTCCTCCAGCCATCCTCAATGCGTCCAGGGAGGTGGTCCGCAGCAAGAGGCTGACTCAGATTCTGGAGGTGGTGCTGGCCTTCGGCAACTTCATGAACAAGGGCCAGAGAGGCAACGCCTACGGCTTCAAGGTCTCCAGCCTCAACAAGATTGCTGACACCAAGTCCAGCATAGACAGGTGGGCCAGGGGGGACTATGGTCACTCAGTTTTTCCGATGTCAGTTGCAGATAAATGTCCATACATTTGAATGGAGTCCTCAGATCTTTAGATCTTGCATCATACTCGTCAAATATAGAATTCAGTTTCAGAGTTAATGCAGATGATTGTTTTCTGCCCATACATTTTTGCAGTGCAACAGTGACTGCTAGCAGCTAATGCAGCATGATTTTCCACAATTTACAAGTGTCTAAATGCAAACAGATCGGACTAAGGCCAACCACTTACTCTGCTGCAATTTTACATTTCCTGTTTGATCACCCAAAGCATGATGGGAACTGTAGAGCCAAAACAAGAGTATATACTGTTAATCCCAAATGGAAATGAGAGGAAACACAAAGGAGTGACACAATCCATGGAAACAACAATCTTTGTTTTATTTTGGTATTTTTAATACAGCACTTGGGCTAACAAAATGTTCCATCATCAATTTTTTAGACATCCAGACAAACAACAACAATATCAAAATGCATATTCTTTAAACATATATAGTGTTGTAGAACAGATAAAGTACTACTAACATGCCAGATAGTGGTATATCTAAGCAATTTCCTCTGAAAATGACAATATATGTCATTCCCAGTGAAGACATGTAGTGAGTATGCCATAACTCTGCAAATAAAGTTGTTAAACTGTGCAAAAGCAGCCAAGAGTTTAAAGTATTAAAGTATTTGAAATGAAGTGTTTCCTAGACTATGTTTGTCAGCAGCCTTTTGTCTCCACCTGTGATTCACCAGGAACATCACCATGTTGCACTACCTGATCATGATCATTGAGAAGAACTACAATGACACAATGCACATCCAGGACGACCTCAGCAGTGTACCAGAGGCAGCCAAAGTCAAGTGAGTGCTGTTGTAGTTGTAGTGAATACTCCAGGAAAATACTATACATCTTACTATATAATGACGAAAACTCTGTCTGTGTGTCTGTTCCACGTTTTTCTCCTCACTGACTTGGTCAATCCATGTGAAATTTGGCACAGTGGTAGAGGGTCATGGGAGGATGCGAATGAAGCAATATTACATCAATTGACCAAAGGGGGGCGCTATAGCAACTGATTAAATTGCAAACTTTGAATGGGCATATCTCATGCCCTGTATGTTGTAGAGACATGAAACTTTGCACAGAGATGCCTCTCCTCATGAGGAACAAATTGCCTCAAGAACTAATAACTTCCGGTTATATAGATTTTCTGCCATTTTGAATTTTTTTTAAAAACACTTCAAATCGATCTCTTCCTACGAAGTTTGAGCGATCTGCATGAAACTGGGTGAACATAATCTAGGGACCAATATCTAAAGTTCCCTCTTGGCAAAAGTTGGAAAACTTACTAAAACTGAGCTTCTATAAGGCAATGAAAATTGCAGAGGGCGTGGCTCATCACATAAAGGTGTATAACATCTCAAGGGTTTCACCCATCACCACGCAACTTTGTAGGCATATGACCACACATAATCTGAGGGGACCCCTCCATTATTGACCCCATCAAACAAAATGGGGGCGCTAGAGAGCTCATTTCTTATCTAGGCCTAACCGCCATATGGATTTTTACTAAACTTGGTAGATATGTAGAACAGGACGCCTCAAGGTGACTGGAGAAATTTAACTCTAAATGGCAACTGGGTGGCGCTATAACAACAGGAAAATGCTTCAAAATGGCTAAAATGCGACCGATCGCTGTGGCTCCCCCTGTGGACCAATGTTGTTTTTTTTCTAATTTTTGGTATGACTAAGTCATGGCATGGTATGCTGTACTACTCAGTGGGTATGGACTAGTATTGTATACTGCAGGATATAGCATAAGTTGGTCATTTGTATATTTATGAAGTTCCTTTCTAATTTCTGCTTTCTTTCCAGATTTGGTGCCTTTTACTTTAAAACAAAATTCAAAATATAAACTAGAACATAAGTTGTTGATCGTAGGGAAACGCAGTACAAAACAATAATCAAGGGTTGCTTTCATATCTGTTTTTTTTTCTGTCTTTCACTAGTTTGGCAGAGTTGGAAAAAGAGGTGCACAGTATCAAAAGTGGACTAAAGGCACTAGAGGCGGTGAGTTGTTGTGTGTTTGTGTCACGATCCCTCCCATTGGTTCTTCTCCTGTCTGTAATTATGTTTTGGAGCAGGGCAGAGATGGACAGCAGGGTGAGGTGTTTAAATGCTGGTAATGTTCCACACTGACATGGAAGAGCAAACTTACATTTGCAGCCACACACAGAGACAAGGGTTTACTGTATGTGCACAAACACATCAAGGCACATTAGCATATTACACTTCACAGAGATCTCGATTATTTTCTGTAACTGAGAAACCTTAAAACCATTGCCACTGACTTGAAGGGGACCTAGTATGGAGTGCTATCCCATATTCTCTGTATATATTATGTTACAATGTCTAATGTTCATATAAAATATGACCAAGGTTTCAAATAATGTGGTAAATGCATGTAAAAGTAATCCCTGTGAGCAAAAATCTCAGGCTGCTAAAATGATTTTTTCTACTTTTGAGACCAGAGGACATCAGCTCATGACAGATTCCTTTATATGGTCATCTGCTCCAGGCACGCTACTGCAAGTGTTGGCATTAAGTAGCCTATACTACTACATGCTAACGACAGGGAAGCATGTAATCTTGGTGGCCGAATTTCTCCACGATTTTGGATCAGTTTCCTGTTGGAACATGACTTGTGAAGATTTTGGTTTAAAAGATTTTATTAGTGATTTTTCACTGTAGAAAGTGCCGCGATTCTCCATTACAGTCATTCCCTAACTCAGATGACAGTGCAGAGATGCAGAAGACCTGAAAATGTTGACCAGTCAGAGCAGACTGGGCTTTTTCTGGAGGGGGGCTTAAAGAGACAGGCGCTAAAACAGAGCGTTTCAGACAGAGGGTGAATACAGGTGTTCCAGCGCAGACAGCATGAGGAAAATAAAGTGTTTTCTGAACATTTAAGCATGTAAATATGTTGTAATAGAAACCAAAAATACAAGAAGGAACCTGAAAATGAGCAATAATAGGTCCCCTTTAAAGGAAAAATCTTTCCTTTTTGTTTATATTTCTTGTCCGTGTGCTGTTGTTTTTTGTTTTTTTACTTTGTTACTTTCTTGTGGGTTGTCATGTGAATGTTCTATGTGGGATGAAAAACAAAAAATAAACCAGGCCGGAAGGCTTTTGAAACTTGAAAAAAAAAAATAAAGGAAAAACTTCTCTATTTCTCCATCTTATCGAATTATGTGAAAGCACACAAGAATCTCATAACTTAAGCCATTTTGGTTTTGAAAATCAAACAGCTCTCGTCTGTTTCCCCCTCCAGGAGCTGCACTACCAGCAGGGCAGGACGAGGGAACGTGGGGACAAATTTGTGGCTGTGATCGGTGACTTCATCACCGTGGCTGGCTTCAGCTTCTCTGAACTGGAGGACCAGCTGAGTGAAGCCAAGGACAAGGTAGCTAACTGCATAATCACTCAGCTGCACAGTGAAACAGTGCATGGGAATGTGAGAGAGGATAATACTGTAAGTCCATATGTCCATGTGGGTGGCTTTAATGCACCCTGTGCTAGTAGTCCTCACTGCCAAACCTTCATGTTAGACAGAAGAGGAGGGTGGAGGAGAGAGACAAAATACTGAAGGGAGAAACCATGAAACCTCTGTGCATCCCTCTGAGTCCAGTGTGATGACTTCAGCAGCACCGGGGAAACCCAGCATTGAATGATTACCCTGGATTCCCCCCTCATCTTTCTTTGTGTTTGTCTCTTTGAGTTAGTGTTTTAAATCCACACACTCCTTATTTGTACAACTGGGACACATGGCCTTTTGAACCCTACTGGCTCATGTATTGATGCATGGTAGGAAGTATGTAAGCTGAAGATATCAGTGGGACTGTGGGGAATCCCAAAGAACGACAGTGTTGAAAAGATTTATGTGGACATGTTATTTAATTTGCAGGCCTTGGCTGCTCTGTTGCATTGGAAGCTTTTAAATCTTGCAAACTGCATTCAATGGTTACATTAGCACGGATATTATATTCCACTCTATTATAAGGCTTGTCTCTTTCCAAAAGTAATTGATGTAATGATGCTAAATGCCCAAATTGCTAAAAATCTCCAAAGGATCAGCAGATTTTGAGAAAGACAGTGAGTAAGACAAGAGGAGGGGCCCTTGGGTTTCACCTAGGGCCTCCCCTCTACTTAATTATTTGTTCAAGGAGGAGGTCAGTAAAATTGGAAGGAAAACGGGCCAGGTTGGACGTCATGGGAAAAGAAACGGGAGGAGCAGAGTACCGGTTACTGCTGCAAAACAAAAGAACCTGTGTTCACCGGCCCAGACTCTAAACACACTTTCCCTAACACATGTGTGTCTGTGTGTGTATGTGTGTGGTTGGTAAGTGGGGAGACTGACGCATTAACTCAGTGCTTGTCAAGGCTCTCTGACGCTCCATAAGGTTTCCAGTGGAATACAAATATGGAAGTGAGGGTGTGTGTTTGGCGTTTGGGTCTTAAGAAGGTAGAGGAGAATGACTAAACAGAGCAGGCAGTCCAGTGAGGCTCATAAAGCTCCATGGCAACAAATTTGTATGTGTGTGTCTGCGAGAAAGAGTCTCACACACACTCTCACCAGACACTACTACATACATCACAAAGGATTACAGTTGTCCAAGGTCATGTGGGTTATTGGGACAGAGGTTTCCAGAGGGGAGGAGGGGTTTTTCTCTTATCCAGAGAGACTGGTTGGGTTTATCCTTAGCTATATATCCACACACCCACACATCGACATGTTCATAGACAATACAAGATCTGGTCTCTGTACAAGAACAAAACAGCTCAGTTTCAAACAGAAAAAAAGATGAGTAGCGAATTTCTTGAGATGTTCCATCACCACAGGTGCTGATTACAGGGGGAATGTAAATACAATGGCTGTGTTCAAAAATCACACGATAACATACTATTCATACGAAGAAAGAAGTAGAATTGAGTTTGAGGTGTCTTCACACTGAATAGCATGTGGATTTTGTGTATGTGATAAATGCCTAGTTGAATGCTATGTTAGGGGCAATTTCTGAGTATGAGACTTGAGCTAACTGGACATATTCAGCTGCCCCACAATGCATTGTGTCTGTTCAGACAGCAGAACAGTAAAGATTTGCAGCCAGGCAAAAGGCTGTAAATATTTCACTTTGTTAATATTTTTACAGGCGAGAAAGTAACCATTTAGATTCCCAATATGTGCTCAGGTTGTCCAAATAACACCTGTTTTACTTGGATGTCTCCATGGATTTATCAAACAGTATTAGCAGGCATAATGATGGATCATTTGATAGAAGCAAGTTGCAGTTTCAGCTAGTTGCTAACATCAGGTCTCACTCCCAACTCGTCAAATACTGACGCTTGGTCAGTGGCATCGAGGGGCCCTTTAATGTCGGTATGAGACACTCCAGCCAGCGGCAGTTTTTGAAGCAAACTCCGAATATTCACGTGGGAGATCATTGTTCATATCCTGCAGTGCTAGTGTATGTAGCATAGCACTCTAGTGACATATGTCACATGATGTATGTCATGTGACATTACATTGGTCACAGACATACTCATTTTAAGCTAACCCATGATGTTTTTTCTTAAATGTAATCATATGCTTTTTTTCACCTAAACCTAACTGTACGTTCAAACCAGAAGCTTCCAAAGAGGCAAAGTCTGTCACAGACGCCCAAGAAGCACGACTGTCAAAAATATTTGTGGCAGCTTTGGTCGCTCTAGTCGCTCATCATGTGAATCATTGAACGTTCAATCGTGCTTGTCAATTTAAAGGAGCCGCAAAGCGGACTACTGGCTTGAAAGCAGCGTAGTTGCTGCTTGCTGTTGTCCAGTCAAAAAGCTCATAGTTGGCCTACAGAAAATTAAGTTTGGTCAATGAAAACAGAAAACTTATGTCATGCCATTCAAACCAAGCAAGGAAGACTTGCATGCTACGTTGCAACATTAGCCTGCAATTCTCTCCCCTATTACTAACATTACACACTTTAAAACTCACCAGACCAACCAACTACCTCCGCAACGCTGTCCCAAACCTCATTCTTTTTATTTTAGTCTCTGTAACCGAACAGCAACACATTATAAAGGACTGAGTGGGCGCAAACGCAAGTAATAAACTTATCGATATCCATTGTCGGAACAAGTGTGCTGTAGGAACCAAAGTTACATGGCTTGCTCTTTGGTACCCACTTCATCGAAGCACCGCAGCATTCCAATTGGTTGCCGCCGATCCGCGTCAGAGCTCATTACCATAAAGTTAAACGAGTTTTAACTCCCCTCCGAACCGCTCCGGTTGCTTTGGTCGCCCAAGACACACGGCTGATGACCAGATCGCCCAAGTCGCCCAAGTTGCCAGGCTGTCATTGAAAATGAATGACTTCCACCATTTTGGAAGCTCTGGTCCCTGTTGGTGTGAACGTACAGTAAGGAAGTAAACCTAAAAAACATTTTTTTTGTCTGTGTTCTAAGTTTATTTTGAAAAGAGATTGTATGCATTTAATGAGTGGAAACTATACATTTTTCGGTAAAATGGAAGTTTATTTTGAAAAGGCACAAGCAGTATAAGGAGTGTAACATGACACGCCATCCCTGAGCATCTATAAGTGATGCTAGAGGGCTACTTAGCGCATCAGTTTGGGAGCGACAATGTGTTGCTCGCAACAATGTCTAGCAGGTATAATGTTTAACATGTTCACTATTTTCTAATGTCATTAGTTTTTACAGGTATTTGGTTGTAAACCAAATGTTTGTACAGATTATCATTCTGACCCAGTGATAGTGTTTGAGGTAAAGTCAAGCTTATTACAATTCATCCAGTGGAGAACATGATATCAGTACCACATTTCACTCTGGACAATAGCTTGTGGAAGTATAAAGTACATGTGAGTTGTACTAAATGAGTAAAAACATGCCAAAATGTCACTATGGGGTTTTTCAAAGTCTGGAGTTTGAGTTTCACTCCAACAGAGTGTCTGGCTTTTAACTGACAATTGGGGTCTGTTTTTCCATGCTGTGGGGAAATGAATGGATGAAAGCAGTGTAACACAGCTGAACATGGTGATCCTTTTATACAGGTGAATCTAAGTGAAGCTCTGCAGGCTTCCCTGTAGTTTCTCTGCACATAGGCAATATTTTGTTCATATTGTCATTTCTAGCTCAGCACCAATTTCCACAACTTATTTCCCACTTGCCCACTTTCATTGAACCTACCAGCTGCTAATACATAATACCTCAAGTGTTACACCATCACCCAACTTCTTTTCTTCCTGCACTTAATAAGTTGGCACAGCACCGCTGGCAGACTGGCATAGTGGAGAGGAGAGGTGAGGTCAGTTTCAGAGTGCAAGCCACAAACTCAGGGACTATTGAAAGCCAAGCTTGGTTCATTTCCTCTGTATTAGTGTTTAAAGAGGGTGAGGGATCAGAGAAAAGCACAAGTAGCAATAAGACCACATTGAGTCTCTGAGGAGTGTCTCTGTCTTCCCGCGCAAGTTCTTTGTGCTGGATTAGATAAAAAAATGTTTCTGATGTTGTTTGTAAATAGATGTAGTGTAGTTCATTGGGTTTCCCTTGAGTGCATTTTCATAGCAAGTTCTCATGCAGAGCAGTCACAATACCTCCGTATAATTGGCAGGATTTAAGCAGTGGTTGTGGAAAAGGTGCCAAGCAAGAGCAGATCCATGATGTGTTAACCAGAGCCAGTCTGAAACAGCCTGTAAAAAAAAAAAAAAAAAAAAAAAAAATCTGTGAATTTTTAACAACTTTAAATCAAAGTGTTCGACAGTGTTGTCAATCAACATCTGTGATAAACAAATTTAAATCCAAATTCAATAAACACAAACAGCAGGGATGTATTAAATGCTCTATCAAGAATACAAAAAGATTATTAGCCTTTAACAGAGTACAAAAATGTGTGCGTGTGTGCACATGCGCCCGCGTGTGTGTGTTTGTGAGACGAGCTAAATCTGTGTGACTTCATATTCTCCATTTCTGCGTGTGTGTGTGTTTACTCATTTAGCACAGACCCAAGGGGACGAGAGGAAACAGATTTGACCAGACACATAATTACAGGAGGGAGAGGGATGATGGTGGGGGTTGCTATGGTGACCAGCCCATAATGACAGGATGATTTTGCATCCTCAGAAAAGATCGAGCCCCAACTCCTTCGTATCACAACACTAGAACCACACACAGTATAGTCGTTATGAGGAAGTTGTACTTTATGCAACCTTATTTTCCTTTACTTAATGTACTTTACATTTACATTACTATTTATCCAAATCTTAGGTATATGTTTATTTTAAGGTGAAGTGTGTAAGATTTAGGGGGATTTGGTGGCATCTAGCAGTGAGGATTGCAGATTGCAACCAGCTGAAACTTCTCCTGGTTAGAATTCCTTTAGTGTTCCTTGTTCAGGAGGTTTTCACTGCGAGATGAGGTCTCTTCCTTTTCAAAACAAACAGACCAGGCGATTGAAGCCAGTAAAAACACTCAAATAAAGCAGTTTCATTTTACAAATTAGTGGTTCTCCGATGCTGTTTCACATGCCACACCACAGGCTAATGTGTGCTCACTTTTTATCTCTGATAACTAAAGATCTGGACTTTAAGGAGATTTTCACTGGGAGCTGAATTATCAGCAGAAGTCTCCTCCTCTCCAAAACCAATGGAACTGGTGATTTAAACCAGTAAAAACACTTGAGTAAGGCAATTTCACGTCAGTGTTTGTCCGACACTGTTTGGCATGTCGGTGCGGGTGGCTCGTCCACCAGCTGCTAACGCCTGCTCATCTTTTTTGTCTGATAACTTAAGATTCAGACTTTCAGGGGGTTTTAGCAGGAGCTGAATGTATCCACAGAGGTGTCTTCTACTCCAAATCAAACAGACCCAGTGATTTGACCCGTTAAAAATCAGTGTCACTCCGATGCTGCTTGTTACAGATGATCTTCTAACTATGGTGGCTGATGCTGAAATGCAAATCCGAAATGGCCATATCTGGAGCAAACGCTTTGTCTGTTCTGGGCCACTGTAGAAACATCTCCATAAACAAAGACCCCCTCCCTATGTAATTATAAACGGATCATTAGAAGGAAAGGAAAACACATTAATTTGTATTTTCAGGTGATTAGACACTAAAGAAAACATACTTACTATATTCCATTTCTGCCAGCATGCCCCTCGAAATCCTGCACACTGGACCTTTAATTCTGCTCAGACATTACTGCTTCACTGTAGAAAAGGAGGGAAAAAACTGCCATTCTACACAATAAACCCTTTTACTTTTGATACTTTAAAGCTGCACTTATCAATATTTTTATATAAAGATTGTAACAGATGAGTATGTGTGTCGTGAAAGGGGTCACTTTAAGAGAAGAACCCACAGAGAATGATCACCCAACTCGGCAGTTTCTCTCAGCTCTGCATACTGACTTTGAAGTCTGTTTTGGATCATCATTTTGGTTTTACAGCCCCGCAAACTCCGCTCTCATCAACTTCATTTTCAGCTGCAGCAAGCAGCAACAAAGTTTGATTGGAGCTCTACAGTGGAACATGTATGAGCTAAAAAAGGGCCAAACTCAGGACCTCTTTTAGAGATCTTGAGTGAAGTTGGGTGATGTCAAGTTGAAAGAATATAATTAGGATTCATGATCATTTTCCTGTATTATAGTTTTGCCAAAACTGTGTAGCCACATGTACTGAATTGTGGCGCTGTCCTGGTGTGAAGTTTTACAAGATACTGAGTCAATGTGGTTTTTACAAACTACGAAATCTGACCTCTATGTAGCAATAACATTGTACTGTAAGTATCAGATTATGTTTAAGGATGTCAGCTGGGCCTTGCTGTGTTTTCTGCTCTATACTGCAGTTCAAAGCTGGGTGTGTGTGTGTGTGTGTGTGTGTGTGTGGGAATGTAGACTAGGTTTGGCTGCAGGCATCGTCCTGGCACACAGCACTGGACAGCTTGGACTGAACAGGGTGGACATACGGTGGTCAAATCATGCAGTCATTCTCCCACCGTGTGTGTGTGTGTGCGTGTGTGTGTGTGTGTGTGTGTGTGTGTGAGTGAGAGAGAGAGAGAGAGAGAGAGAAAGAGTGCTCCTGCTGTTTTAGAAGAACATCAAGCATGCAAACCAGCAGATGAATCCGAGCAAAGGCATGCGTATGCAGGCTCACGTGTGCCTTTCACTACAAGAGCAAACTATGAGAGATCTGGGCCATAGCAGAGAATACAGTACATGCAATGCAGTATGTTGTCTTGGTGTGTTTATCAGTTTTGTCAGTATTTATCTACCAGACCAGCTCTTGAGTCACTTCCTATCAAAATGTGAAAATTACATACATGGTTATCTCCGTGCAGTTTGCCAAATCTCTGAAGCACTTTGGGGAGGAGGAAGGAAGGATGCAACCCGATGAGTTCTTCGGGATCTTTGACACCTTCCTGCAGTCGTTCAGCGAAGCACGGCAAGACCTGGAGAACATGCAGCGACGTAAAGATGAGGAGGAGAGGAGGGCACGAATGGAGGCCATGGTGAGACAATAAACCTGCAACAAAAAAACTTTTCCTTTGTTTTATTTCCTGCCTGTCACCAACAAATACCTTCTAATTTAAAATTTGAAGTGTTTAGAGAAGCTCAGTGTGACATTCAGAGCATCTATGATTCAGAGTCTGAGCCTGGATTGTCTGCACAAGGCTCTCAACATGGAGGTTGTTGAGCCAGTGGCTAACAGCTAGCAGTGCTAACAGTGTGAACAGTGCTAACAGCTTGAACAGTGCTAGCAACAGTGTTAACAAAGCCATTGGTGCGGTGGACAGGAGGGTGGGTTTGGGTACAACAGCGGCATTCCAACACGGAGGGACGGTGTTTTTAGCGGTAACTGTACGAGCACAGTGCAAAGTGGTGGCGATTAGTTAGCCAATGGGGTACACACATAGGGACTCACATGCATTAACATGCATGCACAGACTGTTGACCACAACAAAAAACCGAGAAGCTCGGATAGCAAAACACATAGACAGCGTGACTTCATTCTCTGCTCAAGATGCTTTTACTTGACTATATCTTTGCATAGCAAATAGTGGTTTGCTGCTGTATTAAATCTCTGAATGTCACATACAGCTCCTTTGAAGCAGCTGTTAAGTGCTAAGAGTCTTTGTCCCCTAACTTCCTGTCTCCATTTCCAGCTCAAGGAGCAGAGAGAACGTGAACGGCGGGCGAAGAAGAGCGGGGCCTCAGAGGAGGTCGGTGGGGAGTTCGACGACCTGGTGTCAGCACTGCGTTCCGGCGAGGTCTTCGACAAGGACCTGAATAAATTCAAGCGCAACCGCAAGCGCTCCGTCAACCAGCTGGTCGAAGGTGGGGGCCGCGAACGAGCTGTCACCAAGGTCAACTACTAAGATAGGAAAAGGAAGGAAAAAAAAATACTAGACACTTAAATTCTGCCGTGGTGTAGATCTCTTTAACACCTTTAGTCCAGGTCCTTGGACAGTGACCATTGACATTGGAGAGGATGTAAATAACGGCTGGACTGGACATGTAGCGACATGTATGGACAGCCACGCCGTTTTGAAGGATGCAACACCCTCCTCTGATTGTTCTTATAAAGCTATTCCCAACCTGTCTGTCCTGGGCGTCGTATGATCACCTGAGCTGGACAAAAGGACAATTGGGATCTATGAATGGATGGACAGACCACTGTGACACATTATCCCATATCTTTTGACCATATCCTTTTAACACTGTGCTCAAGCTTCCAGTTCTTTTTCACCCCGTTTTTCACAGCTCTTTTTATCCTCACAAACCCTTCGCTCTTTTTCTGTAAGTTCCTTGGTGCTGAAGCAGTCCTATCTTTTTGCTATCTGGCTCTTAAACACACAGGACTTTGGGATCAGCCAGTCACACTGTACATAGACTCGAGGCCAAGAGAAAGGATTGGAAAAAGGACTTTGAAAAAACTGAAAAAGAAGGTGGGATGGGGGAACTAAGCCATAACCTCCACAGTCATGGTTGCTTCAAGGGTCCCCCAGAAAAGAGACTTTTCAGCCACAGAATAGATGGGTATTCATGAACTTCCTTTACTGGAAAGAGGGGCGTGCAGACGGCGAATCCCAGAATGCTTTGTAGGCTTCAGGGAGAGTGAGGAAGGATACACAACAGGGGGGTTATCGCTACATCCCAACGGCCTCCTCCAGCACAAAGCATTCCCAGGGAGGACTCATGCACACCCCGAGCTGCAGTTTCAGAGGATACAACTCTTCTCAAGGAAAAAACAACTTCTCAGTTTGATCCACCTGACAAAATGATGACTGTGCCACAAGGGTCAAGCCTCACCTCCATTCTTCAATGGTTACAACATTGTTCTGGCATCAACCAGTGCCAAAGCAAAGAGAAAACAAATGTAAATGTATTAATACAAAACATACTGCAATTAGGCGTTGATATATATTTATATTTAGATGCAGACAAGCTAATTGCAAAGATGTAGAGGTTTTTTTATGTTTTCATGGCATTTTGGGGTTTTGTACACGCGATGCATTATTTGTTGGTGTTGCAAGTTCACATTGCTGTTAAAGTGAATTTCTATACATTTTGCGCTTTATGTAAAAAAAAAAAAAAAAAAAAAAAGGTAATTGCTTGTCCTTTTCACACCTGTACGTCTTGTTTGCACTGTAGCTTTTCTGACCAACTTTACACTCCACAAGCCGATCTACAGTGTCCTCTGGAAAAACTCCTCTCTGCACTTAAATGACCCCTTATCTATAACAATGATAATAGAGGAACGCCATATATGAATTCAAATCTGCAGTTAGTTCACGGTGTTCTCCCTGCTCTCCCAGCTGCAGCTAAAATGCAGACCATGTGGACTCACAGTAGCGGCCAAAAGGATGCTGTGTAGCAGTTCTCATTGGGCCCTTTAGTGACTCTCATCCATAGTATCCGTAGGATCGGTTCCACTGGTGCTAATACATGTGGTCTCAAGACAGAGCCAGCAGCCCAGATGAAGATTTCTTGAGGTAAAAACTAGTGCTTGATTCCTCTGTGACCAAGATTCAGTCTCATCATACAGTATTTCTCTGTTTTTAGTTCAGTTGCCGTTGTAATATCAGACCACACTGTCTACTGAGTGTTATTGCAAAGTCAGGGTACAACAAAGCACTTAGAGCGTGTAGAAAATGAAATATAGTGGAGCAACAGAGAAAACAGTCCTTCCCTTCATCTTTCCTTCCAGCTTCTCTCAACATTTGAGATATTACTAGACCCTGTTACTATGCGCAACCTGTTGCCAAACAAGAGTCAGACCCACATACTGAAGCCAACCTTGGTCATTTTTCTTTTAAGTTTTTGAAATATTCAATTCAGTATATATTTTTTATTTATGTATATGCATTTCTAAAACCTTAGCAGTAGGCATGACAAAGGCTGCAGTGTAAAGTATGGGCTCGCCTCAGTACGACATTTATATCAAGATGGACATAAAGTGCAGGGTGGCTTGCCACAGGAAGAAGTGTGCCCACAGAGAGGGCTTTAATCTTGGGAGGGGGGGCTCCACTGTGAAAGGAGCCGCTCCTGGTCAATTTTAAGGAGGATGAGGAAGAATTTTGGGATGTCAAATGAAAGCGTGGATCGATTTAAAAACGAGAATCATATGCTACATATGAATATATATCTTCACATAAGCAGGTAGAGGGTAACATGCACATGAAGAACATATGAAATATCCTGGTAATCATCCCTCTTTTTGTTAGATAACCCATTTAAATCATTCCATCTGCACCGCATGGCTACTGAAGTACAGTATAGAGCTACATGTGAGCAGTACAGTAGGGAAATTGGTCTTTTTCGAAGCAAATGGACACATGTTGTGTTTGATCTTCCTGTTGGCCTATTTGTGCATGTTTAGCTAAGGCTTCATGTTTTAGCATGCATCCGTTTTATGTAGACAGGCCAGAAGATTTGCACACCAGCCCCTCGTTCAGTTTGTAAGGTGTAAGAGTTAAGTGATTAACAGTCACAGTTTTTCCTTTTCTCGCATTAAACTTGAGACGTTTTCCCTCTGCACTTGACTCAGTGAGCACTTGGTGTGTGAACTGTGGTGTTACAAAACACAAGAAAAAGACATTTCCAATGTTGGATTATTGGACATCAGTTCATATTTAATTTACGATCCCACTATTGTATGTAATTACTACAGTGGTAATGGCTACCCCTGATTGTTCCCTCACCTTGCCAGCTTTTCTGTTCTGCTTCATTTTCACCTTGAAGTGCCTCTGACCCTGTTTTCACATGTTTACCATTCCTTTTAATGTATTTTAGTGCTTGTGACTTTCCCAAATATGTACAGTGTTTTGCTCATGAAATGCAGCCCACAGTTGGAATTGGACTAATTGGCGCCATCTTGTGGCTTCAGATAGTGCTTTTTTGAGTGCCTCGTTCACAAGCAGTTAAAAGCAGCTTTCCAAAGTGTTAAAGGGACAGTTCACCACCAAATCAAAAATACATATGTTGCGCAATTTATCGATCCAAATTATTTTTCTTGGTGCAAGTTGCCGAGTGTTTGAGATATCGGCCATAGAGATGTCTGCCTTACTCATATAATAGAACTAGATGGCAGACATCTCTCGATTTCTCCAACACTCAGCTGTTCACATAAACAGCACAACAGGTAAGAGGAAGAAATATGAATTTCTGATTTTAGGTTGAGTTGTCCCTTTACCATGATGTGGCTCTCGACCCCAGCTCTGCACAATAACTCAAAGTCTCCAAATGTGAAGTCAAACAGGTGTGCTTCAGTGTGGCTGGCATGTCATCAGAGAGGTTTGACCTGTACAGAGAAAATTCCTTTTCACCTAAACTTTTAAGTGATCCATAATCTGTCACCTTACAGAGACAAGTCATCCTACCAGGGGTTTAGTCCATACATTGTTCCTCAAACTGAAGCAGAGACAAGCTGATGTGAGGTTGATAAGACAATGTGAGTGCAGAGAGGATCTTTGAGTTCTCATGTCCCACACTTTAGAGATTAACCGGTAAACCAAACAGATTAAAATGTTCAGACACTTTGATTAATCAGAGAAGTTCTAAATCTTAAGGGGGTAAATGACGTATGATTGCCTAATTCTTTAACCAGCATCTCATGTATATTTGAGCTATTTGATTTCCTAACCTCTGCTCCTTTGTCTTTCAAGTTAATCAGAGTTAGTATATCAGACTTTGGCAGACCCTTTAAACTCTTAATCCAGAGCTTTAACCCATATTGTAGTGCAGACTATTTACTGAGGGGGTATTGCAACATTGTCAGTATTATTACACGTTTATATTGTTACATGTTTGGATGTTTATTTGGCCATTGACTGGCTGATTTTTGGAGTGTACAGATGGAAATCAGAGGAATGAAATTAGTAGCTTGTTCAATGCACTTTTATTATGGGACATTTCCATTTGCAGCGCCGTTTTGGGGGCTTAGATCCCTCTAGAAATGAGAAGGGTGCAACGAAAGAGTGGTGCAAAAAACACGGTGTGAAGGAGAAAGAGAGAAATAGGGCAAGTGAGGTTGAGACTCCGGCTGGGCCGCTGGAAACACATTAACAGTCTGTTTGATGGCAGAGATGGGATTTACAGGGACGCAGACAGAAAGAGGGGACACTCATGCGCATCAGGAGTGTACTGAGTTTGAAATTCTCACCTGTCTGTGTCACCTGCCTTGGTGTAAAAGACAAAAATGGGGGGAATGTTTCTCACACCACCACATTTCTGTCAAATCATACACTTGACGTCGACCTGCATGCCTAAAGAAGGGTGCACAAAGCGTGATGTGTTGACTTTAATAGAAAATTGTTTGCAATATGGAACGCACCTGTTACACAACAATTTGTACTGCCTGAGAAAAAGTTGCACCCAGTTTTAGAGGTTGTATAATTGTGNTAGATTTACTAGGCTTGATCTTCATGCTGGCCCACTTGAGGTTCTTATTTACCTTCTCTAGTAGTAGTTAGACAACAATTTGTACTGCCTGAGAAAAAGTTGCACCCAGTTTTAGAGGTTGTATAATTGTGAGGAGTCAGTATTTTTTATGGTTGGAAAAAAAAAAATCCTCCACCGAAAGATGTACAGTTGGAAAAAAAAGGATTTTGTACACCATTCTTGATGTTTGAGATAAGATTGAAAAAAGATTAAAACATTGAGGAATGTTCCATTTTCCTGTAAATTGTACCTCTATTTATTTGCCTTATTTAGTTTGCTATATTTTGTATGTACACACAGCATTACAACAAAATGTTATATTAAAAATATGAATATGAATAATTAAACTGTGGTCCGTGTATGATGGATAGTTTTGAGACTTGTATAAGAATGAGAATCTTTTTTTTTTCATTTCTATAATTTTATTTTTGTTTTGTATTTTTTTCTCACCCTGTGTCTTTTGTAGGGTTACAATAAACTTTTGTCCCTTACAACTGATTGTGTTCTTTTCTAATAAACTTTTGTCCCTTACAACTGATTGTGTTCTTTTCTTCACAATCAGGTATTGAGATGAATGTTTGGGTCGTAGGTGTACTGACACAGAAGGAACTCAGTGGTGTGTGCTGATGCAGGATGAGAGAATGATTTCTACATGCTAACACTGTTAAAATATGTCTCATGCTCCAAAGTTGGATCCTGTGGTCTATAATCAACGACAACTTTGATAAAGTGATGGTTTGTAATATGTTGAGAAAAAAGCCAAACAGAAAAGTGTCTCTGCAGAACATTATGACATCACAGTGAAGTTGACTTTTGACCTTTTGGGTATAAAATGTCATCACTTCATCATGTTTTTCCTATTTGACATTTGTGTGAGATTTTGTGAGTCATGGTCTAAAACATGTTTTGTGAGGTCACACTGATCTTGACCTTTGACCACCAAATTCTCATCAGTTTATTTTTTGAGTCCAAGGGCACGTGTGTGTCAAATTTGGAGAAATTCCCTCAAGGTGTTCTTAACATACTGCGCTCATCAGAATGGGACAGACGATCATACAAATGATTGGTTAACCTAAAAACACAATGCCTTCAGCCTCGGCTAGCGCTGTGTGAAGGCATAAAGACGAACAAAAAAGACCAATAGATTGATTTATTAAGAAAATATTTAATAATGGGATTGCAGCTTCAGTCAATGATTTTCTTTAAAGGATGTTGTGTTGTAGTTCCTCCCAGTGACCACTGGAGGGCAGCAAACTCTCATTACACCATCTCCAGGCATCAACGAGACACAATAACACACATCAAGAACTTCTTAACATAAAAACAATCAGAGAAGACAGCAGTGTTTCTAATATTCATGACACATATATAAATAATTAAAAATCGTAACAAACCAGAAAATAATTAAAAACGTATTATGAATTATTCAGTGTTATCGTGACTTTCCTGTTTTAAAAGGATAAAGAGGCGTGTTTTAATGTGCGTACAAGCTATGGGACATTTTCTATTAATATTTGCTTTTATATGAGCAAATAACATTTATACAGGAGCCACTGATGGAGTGATCAACTGCAAAACCTGTGATGCATGGTTGCTAAAATGTGCAGCTAGAATACAATATTGTGACTTGAATACAGTGCTTATTAAAAACAATGCAGTTTATTAAAAGAAAAATCCAAAAGCTCTTTCTCTGCAGTTTTTAATGTGACATTAAATGTCACTGCCATTCACCTCACAAAATCACACTGAGGTGTCCAAACCCATGCCTTTTTAAACACCCTCTGTGCATCCTCAGCAAGCATGTCGAGTAAAGTATTGAGAGCTCTGTAGGTGCAGATAAAAGAGAGACTCATTGCTGCAGGGATTCCAAATACTGGAGTAAATCTGAACCCTTCCTCTGATGTCCTTAATACAGCTGGGTCTGCACACTGAGAAAGCACCTTCAACACAAGATCAGGGGTTATTTTAACTGCAGCCAGTGGTGAAACTATGATGGCAGTCAGTTCATCATATGGCACATGTGTACTGTCAGCAAGTCTCTGTAAAGACAGGACGTCAAGCCCAAACCCATTTACATATTGTGTAACAACAGAAACCAACACATCCACATCAACTGCAACAGAAATCCCAGGAACTGGTACAGCTGCTCCACCTGCACTAAGCAAAGCATAGTATTTTATTTTGGACTGGTAAGCCTTTTTCTTCTTGTCGATGACCTCCAGGCTGATGTTGGACATGGCCAGCAGCAGAGCATGCTTCTTGTGTGCAGAAAGTTCTCTCTCAAAGGTGTCCCCTAAGAGAGGGAAGTCATACAGGTGGCGATGAAAGCTGGACACCAGGAAGACTTGAGGTGACTCAACACCTTCTCTTTGAAGACCTGTGTGACAAAGGGAACAAATGATTTATTTTTTTAACTCACTTCTGAACTCACCTCCTCCAAATCCCTTTTTCACTTTATTAGCATTTATATAAAATCTCAATTTAAAAACAATCAAGAGAGGCAGCAGAGTGGTATTAATGACAGTCTGTGATTTGAAGTTTTAATGTGTGCTTACATTTTCTCAGATATTGCAAATACATTAGCAGAACTGTTTAATAATGTTACTTTGTGATTTAAAAAATGTATATATTATAAACTGTTTATAAAGGTGTCTGTGAAAATAAAGTGACACAAGACTTGAGAGACTATTCTTTCACTGTATCATCTGTACAGGCTTGAGAAAAACTTACGACTTTTTTAGACAGTAATACATGTCTATGAGAACAGCTCATTAATACAATATGTTGTTTATATTTGCAAAATATATTTTATCCATCAAATAAATCAGTTCAACAAAAATCTAAAATAATTCAGAAAGTTAAACGTCACAGCAACTAACATTCTTAGTACTGCGTGTATATCTGATTCATTGGACTTCATGATTCACTGATGATGTTGAAGCTTGTCTTTGCAAAATTTTAATATAACAACATCAGCATTTAATACAAAAACATCAGTCTGATCTATGAGCCTAAATGATGAGTGCAAAGGATAACAGTGTCTCATCAGTCATGATTTTCTGTGCAGGTCAGTTTGTCCTGTCGTGTATTTTAAGTTTATACCATGAGACAAACTGTGCACTGTGTTAGCAACTTTTAATCAACTTCTTGCTCTGCTGCCACATGAGAATAAATACAGCCTGATACACCTACAGCACCCCCACATGTTCACATCACACAAGACCTCCCACCTTATCTTTCTATATAATGATGAAAACTCTGTCTGTCTGTGTGTGTCTGTTCCACGTTTTTCTCCTCACTGACTTGGTCAATCCATGTGAAATTTGGCACAGTGGTAGAGGGTCATGGGAGGATGCAAATGAAGCAATATTACATCAATTGGCCAAAGGGGGGCGCTATAGCAACCGATTCAATTGCAAACTTTGAATGGGCATATCTCATGCCCCGTATGTCG